>NC_092379.1:143181873-143516248 GCF_030028105.1 Mobula birostris
AGTGGCCATTTCATTAGGTACAGCAGTACACCTGCTTGTTAATGCAAATATCTAATCAGCCAATCATATGGCAGCAGCTCAATGCACAAAAGCATGGTCAAGACCTTCTGTTATTGTTCAGACCAAATATCAGAATGGGGAAGAAATGTGATCTAAGTGACTTTGACCATGGAGTGATTGTTGGTGCCAGATGGGGCGGTTTGAGTATCTCAGAAACTGCTGATCTCCTGGGATTTTTTTCCACAACAATCTCTGGAGTTTACAGAGAATGGTGAGAAAATCAAAAAATCCAGTGAGGGACAATTCTGGGGGAGAAAGCACATTGGTAGTGCAAAAGGTCAAAGGAAAATGGCCAGAGTGTTTCAATCTGACAGAAAAGCTACAGTAATTCAAATAATCATGTTTCGCACCAGTGCTGGGTAAAAGAGCATCTCTGAACACTCAATGTGTCAAACCTTGAAGTGGATGGGTAGCAGCAGAAGAACATGAACATACACTCACTTTAAGTTCGAAGTTCAAGGTACGTTTATTATCAAATTATGCACACTATGTTCTCTCTTGAGATTCATTTCCTTACAGCCAGCCACAAAATAAAGAAACCCAGCAGAACCCAACAGAATAAAGTAGCTGTTGAGTGTAGATCCTTAACTTTAACATCACCTAGCTTGTATTCAACGGTCTGTTAGATTCTGAATCAGTTGGCGTAAGTGGTGAGGGTCACTTTGAGGGTTTGGCTGGAGGTGCTTCCCAGCTCAGCAGTGCAAGAGAGTTAAACTAAGATGGACAGCTAATGCTGGAGGACAGAGGGTGCAAATTCTTCTTCCTTACAGTGTCAAATCAATGAAGCTAACCTCCCCAAACCTGACAAACCTGCTGAAAATATAATTTTATTTCTCAATAATAACAGTAGAAGGACAAGATCAGCAAGCACTATTAAAATGAATAAGATTATTGCAACTCTCCTCTGTTAAATGGAGGACCTGCTGCCAAAATTGTTTCTTTTACTTTCTCCTATTTTCCCAAGTCACTCTTATTAAGTGACTGTAGGTGGCGATGAATTATCTAACACAACACACAACAGTACAGCCCTTCGGCCCACAATGTTGTGCCAAACCAATTAAATTAATGATCAATTAGCCATCTAATCTCTTCTGCCTGCACAATGTCCATGTTCTTCCATTTTCCTCACACTCATGTTCCACCTGCACACTCAACAACAACAAGCCCTGATTCACATCACAACTCAGGCAGCTTCATCGGGAGAAGGAGGAGGCGTACGGAAGAGGGGACAGGATTCTGTACAAACGAGCCAGGAACACACTGACAAGGGAGGTTAAGGCAGCGAAGAAGCGCTACACTGGAAAACTGCTAAACAGGTTTTCAGACAATGACCCAGTGTCAGTGTGGAAGGGGCTCCAAGAGATCACCAACTCCAAGAAACCATTCCCCCAGGCTGTGGAGAACCATCAACTGGCTGATGATCTGAACAAGTTTTATTGTAGATTCGACACCTTCATTCCCCCCAGCCAAAACACAGACCTACCTGCAACCCCCATCATCCATCACCCCGACATCTCAGTATCCACTTTCTCACTCCACATTACAAAAACTGCTCCCCCTACCCCACCTTCACTTCAACCCTCTTGTACCTGCACTCAGGATCTGTAAGAGGGAGGCGAGTCAGCTGTTCTGGAGGCAGAAGACCAGGAAAGTGCCAGGCCCAGACGGCATGTCACCCTCCTGCCTGAAGACCTGCGCTGATCAGCTGGCCCCCATCTACACACGGATCTTCAATAGATCACTGGAGCTGTGTGGAGTCCCTCATTGCTTCAAGCGCTCCACTACCATTCCAGTCCCTAAGAAACCCATTATCAAGGGACTGAATGACTACAGGCCTGTTGCCTTGACATTGGTGGTCATGAAGTCCTTTGAGAGACTAGTGTTCACTCACCTGAAGGACAGCACAGGCCCCCTGCTGGACCCCTGCAGTTTGTAAATAGGTCAGTGGATGATGCAGTCAACCTGGGACTACATTACATACTACAACACCTCGACAACCCAAGAACTTCTGCGAGGGTCCTGTTTGTTGACTTCAGCTCGGCGTTCAACACCATCGTCCCAGGAATCCTCCACTCCAAACTCACCCAGCTCACTGTCTCCCCCGCCATCTGTCAGTGGATCACAAGCTTCCTGACTGTCAGGGTGCAGCAAGTGAGGCTGCGGAGCATCATTTCTAGCACCCGGACAATCAGTACCGGTGCCCCCCAGGGATGTGTGCTCTCCCCACTGCTCTTCTCCCTTTACACTAATGACTGCACCTCACAGGATCCATCTGTTAAACTCCTGAAGTTTGCAGATGACACAACTGTCATTGGCCTTATCCGAGTCAGTGATGAGTCTGCATATAGACAGGTGGTGGAACGGCTGGCCCTCTAGTTTGGTCAGAACAATCTGGAGCTAAATACGCTCAAGACTGTGGAGATGACAGTGGACTTCAGGAGGAGCCCCCCAATACTCCCCCCACTCACTGTACTCAACAGTATTGTGTCTGCTGTGGAGACCTTCAGGTTTCTGGGTGTCACAATCTCCCAGGACCTGAAGTGGACACCCAACGCGGACACTCTTATCAAAAAGGCTCAGCAGGGGTTGTATTTCCTACGTCAACTCAGGAAGTACAACCTGCCTCAGGAGCTGCTGATTCAATTCTATTCAGGAATAATCCAGTCTGTTCTCTGTTCATCTATCACTGTCTGGTTTGGATCAGCTACCAAACAAGACAAGAATAGGATCCAAAGAACCGTCAGGGCTGCGGAAAGGATTATTGGTGTGAAGCTGCCCTCGATCCAGGACTTCTATGCATCCAGAGTCAGGAAGCGAGCAAGCAGCATCATTGTAGACCCATCACACCCTGGACATCACCTGTTCCAACTCCTTCCTTCTGGTAGGCACTTTAGATCACTGTATGCCAGGACAAATAGGTACAAGAACAGTTTCTTTCCATATGCCATCAGTCTTATGAACACTTGAATTTTAGTCTATTATAAACCAAATCCACCTGTACATACACAGGTATACCTCATTGTATATAGTTCACGATTATTTGCGCTATTGTTTTGTTTGCTTTTTGATTCTGTACAGCGAGAGCTCAGGGAAATCGGCATCCAATTCCCTGTATGTGTCCACATACTTGGTGATAATAAAGGATTCTGATTCTGATTCTATCTAAGTGTCTCTTAAAAGTCCCTAATATTTCTGTCTCTACCACCACCCCAGGCACCCACCCTCTCTATGTAAAAAAAACTTGCCCCTCACATCTTTGAAATTACCGGCTCTCACATTAATGCATTCCCTCTGGTATTAGACATTTCAATCCTGGGAGCAACACCTTACATTCCGTCTGGGTAGCCTCCAACATAATGGCATGAATGTCGATTTCTCCTTCCGGTAAAAAGAATTTTCCCTCCCCCCCTCCCCAACTTCTTGTATTCCCCACTCTGGCCTCTTACCTCTTCTCACTTGCTTATCACCTCCCCCTAGGTCCGCTCCTCCTTGCCTTCTCCCATGATCCACTCTCCTCCGTATCAGATTTCTTTCTCTCCAGCCCTTTACCTTTTCTCCCTCTCTTGGCTTCACCTATCACTTTCTAGCCCGTCTCCCCTCTCCCCTCACCTTTTTATTTGGGTGCCTTCTCCCTTCTGTTTCCAGTCCTGTTGAAGGGTCTGAGCCCAAAATGTCAACTGTTCTTCCTCTCCATAGATGCTGCTTAACCTGCTGAGTTCCTCCAGCATTTTGCGTGTGCTGCAAAAGATACTGTCTGTCTACTCTATCTCTGCCTCATAATACTTATAATCCATTATCAGATCTCCCCTCAGCCTCTGCTGAACGTGAAGAGAATGGAAGACATTGTGTAGCTAGAAAGGATTATTTTGGTACTTAATCACAAATGAATAACCTGGCACCAAATTTTGGGCCACAGGGCCAGTGTTCTAAGATCATGAGGAATGGAGGATAGAAGAGGCCATTCAGCCTATCACACGTGGTGTTGGCTCTTTGAATGTGCAGTCAATTTAGCCTTACTCCTTCTGCTTGTTCCCTCAGCTCTGCAAGCATTTTTCTGTCATCGCTTTATCCAATACACTCAACTCATGTTCAAGGTTATTGTCGTTCAACTGTACACATGTACACAGCTAAACAAAATATCATCCCTCATTTGTGAGGATCTGTAATCTTTCGGTGAGGAGAAATGGGAAGAATGCAACTTTATTGTGTCTCTTAAGTGGTCTTATTGTTCCCCAAACATGCAACTTTTACAATTGTACTGTAGGATGAGTCTTACATCCTGAAGTTAGAAATCTGTGAATTCTCATTCAAGTTTAACGAAACTTCTCATCTATTTAGTCATTTCCGTGAACCATTCAGTTCATCCATTACTGTATGTGATAGTTACTCCCATTTGTCAACAAGGAATTACACAGAATATGTCACAAAGTTATACCTAGCTCCCATTATACTCAAAGTTTAAAATAATTTTATTATCAAAGTGCATATATCTCACCATGGACAACCCCGAGATTTGTTGTTTTGCAGACATTCACAATAGATACAAAGAAACACAATGGAATCAGTGAAAAACGACATACAAAGGTCAAACCACATACAAAGGTCAAACAACCAATGTTTAAAAGGCAACGAACTGTGAAAATACAATAAATAAATAAGTAATAAACAAATAAGCAATAAAATATCAAAAACATGAGTTGCAGAGTCTTTCAAAGTGAGTCCGTAATTTGTGGGAACAGTTCAGTGTTGGGTTGAGTGAAGATGAGTGAAATCATCCCCTCTGGTTCAAGAACCTGATGGTTGAGGGCTAATAACCGTTCCTGAACATGGTGGCATGAGTCCTCAGGCCCCTTTATCTCTTTGCTGATGGCAACAGTGAGAAGATACTGCCCTTTCCTGCCCCTTTCACTGAACTGCTATAGAACCTCTGCTGAGAATTGACAATTTTATACAAATATTGATCAATTAGAAACTTGTGCACCCTCTAAATCCTTATTTTTACCACCATACCACCAGCTGAATGACAGCTTCTACCCTGCTGTTAAAAGACTATAGAATGATCCCTTTGTGTAATAAACCAGAATCTCGACCTCACAATCTACCTTGTTATGTTTTTGCACCTTTTTGAAAACCTGCACTTCACTATCTCAGCAACTACTAAATTGTAGTCTGCACTCAGTTACTGTTTTACCTTGTGCTACCTCAATGTCCTGTGTAATGAGTTAATCTGTCCGAAGTGTACCCAGACAAACATTTCACAAGTGAAAATAATAAACAAATTCCAATTTCCATACATAGAATATCAATCACAATACATTCTTACAAGTACTTAAAACTACATGTTATTCAATCCTTTAACCTGATCAAAAGTGGCCCACTATATCTTAGAAGTTGTTCTCCAATAGAAAGTTCAAATTCAAGTTCTAGTTCAGTTTATTGTCACTCAACTTACAGACACACACAACACATAAAGTAATATTAACACAAACGTATAGCCCATTACACCACTGACATTTAGGGCGGCAATGAAGGTCCTCCATCTCTGGTAGTGTTCTGGGCATCCTTCACCATGCTGATAGCATCCTTTTGTTTTTCACTACTGTCAGTCATGCAACTCCTGGGTGGAGACTCAGGAATACCATCACACTCAGATGTAGAAGGATTTTTCATTGCTGTTTGCATAGCAGTTTTGTTTGACCAGTCAGGGTTGTTAGCCCTGAACTTAACCCCTAAACCTGGAGGACCAGTGGACTATTCTTAGTCTGGCCTCTACCCTTTGACCTGTTTGGCATGGGTAACCCTACCAAGAGACAAAGAAAAAAGCCCTAACTCCAGCCAACATAGCTCTGCGGTTCACTGAGGCTCACAAACCTCCAAACCCTATGAAAAGCTTGTGGTCCTCTTGGAGAATTACCACAAATAATAAGGTGTCCTTACAACACTAGTTAAAAAGTCTGTCTGCTCTGTATCTAATATTTCAGTAATATTTGAGTGATCCTGTATATATATTGTTTGATTAAACATTTTTATTTGTTACAAATTACTTGTATATAAATACATGAATGGCTTATGTCATGACACTACCACATGATATGTGGCACTCATATAAAGGACAAACTAAGATATGCAGCTCTTACTATTTCTCCTTTCAGTTAATCCTGATGAGGGGTCTTGGCCCAAAACATCGACTGTACCTCTTCCTAGAGATGCTGCCTGGCCTGCTGCGTTCACCAGCATTTTGAGTGTGCTGTTTGCATCACTTGGCTCTCCTGTTTTCCTTTCAATTAGTTTAATGTTTTGGAGTTACAATATATAACATTGACCTTATATTCTATGCTGCACAAAGAGGAGCTATTCTTTCAAGGATGTTGCCAGGACTGGAGACCCCGGGTTACAGGGAAATGTTGAACAGATTAGGACTTCATTCCCTGGAGTGTAGAAAATTGAGGAATGATTTGATAGACATATACAAAATTATGAGTGGTACATGTAGGGTAAATGTAAGCAGACATTTTTCCACTGAGGTTGGGTAAGTCCAGAACAAGAGGTCATGGGCTAAAGGGGAAAGATGAGATGTTTAAAGGGAACATGACGGGAACGTTTTTTCTCAGAGGGTGTTGTGATTTTGAAAGGAGCTGCCAGCAGAAGTGGTGGATACAGGATAATTTCAACATTTAGGAGAAGTCGGTATAAGTATATGGATTGGTGGGGTATGAAGAGCTATGGTCAGGTACAGGGTGTTGGAACTAGACAGAGTAAGGTTCAGTACAGACTAAAAGGGTCAAAGGGCCTTTTTGTGTGACTCAGTGACCTCGCTCTGTATAGTTGCACTCAAGATTAACCCTTGCCATGTTGCAGTTTGCAGACACGGATAGGATGCTTGTGTTCTCCTCAGAACCTTGAAGATTGAAACTATTTGTTATTGAGAGCTGCTTCCAGTCACAGAGTAGGTTGGCAGAGGTGATGGTTTAGTGAAGCTGGTCAACAATAGAGGAGGATGCCAGGTATAGAAGATGGAGCATAGAATGTAGCTGCACAGTGCAGGGCCTTTGGCCCACAATGTTGTCATGACCTTTTAATCTGCTCTAAGATCAACCTCTGTGTAATAAAGTGGCCACTGATCGTAAGCCTTGGAAATCAAATGGTGGAAAATGAGTTATGTGGTCAAACTCTCACCTTTCTCAGTAACGGATTGAAGTTGGTGTTTCACTTGGATCTTACGATTGGTTCGATATTACTCTGAATTGGTTCCAGACACAGAATTAGTTGATAGAGGTGATGGCTTCTCAGTACAAGATCCATCTCAGTATAAGATCCATCTCAATACAAGGTCCATCTCAATATAAGATCTATCTCAATACAAGGTCCATCTCAGTATAAGATCCAGCTACCCACTTCCTATAGGGCTCCCTATTTTTGCAACACCGTCTCCACTTCAAAGATACTTCAGTGGTGGAATTGTCTGTGGAACATCCTGGGATGAAGGAAACCAAAGTTAGTTCTGTCATAGGCAAATAAGATTCTCCCTGTAGCTGCCATAGAAGGCTTTCATTACACCATACCAAGGGGTATCTACACACTGAGGGCAATGCACAGAATCCACACAGCCTTCCATCCCTGACTGTAATCCAGAAATTGCTCTCAGTTATCCAGATAAAGGTCTTTAGTTATCCAAAAATTGTCCGTAGTTTTCCATTTTCCTGCATTACAACATCTTCCTTACACAGATATTTGATGTTGCAATAACAAGGAAGAAGCAAAAAATTTTAAAGGCTTTTGTATAGTCTTTAGTTCTTTCTTCGGGGCTACATCAGGAAAATAATTTCTGATAGGAACGTAGTTTCCCTATAGCTCTGCAGCTTTCTCAGAATCCTATAATTGATGTGACACAGACTACAAGGCAAAGCTACAACTCCAAGTAGCAACTTCCCTTGGGATTAGTTTCAGATAATCTTTGTTGTTTGTTGGCGTAGAGAACATGCTGAAATTAGCATCATTCACTTTGTAGAAAAGAAATCAAATTATCTTAAGTCACAAGTGAAGAAACCAGTGCTGATCAGTGGCCTTCATATGGATAGAAATGACCATAAGACCTAGGAGCAGAATTAGGCCATTCAGCCCATTAAGTCTGCTCTGCAATTCCATCATGGCTGATTTATTTAACCTCTCAATCCCATTCGCCTGCCTTCTCCCCAAGACCTTTGAATGAACTGAAAGAATGACAGAATTTAACACAGACAAGTGTAAGGTTTTGCACTTTCGAAGGACCAACCAGAGTAGGTCTTATAGAGTAAGCAATAGGGCACTGAGGAGTGTGGTAGAACAGAGGGATCTGGGAATATTGATGCATAATTGAGGCAAATACGGAGATAAAGCAAGGTGAAACCTGCACATTGGCCTTTGTAAATCAAACTATTGAATACAGGAGTTTGGAATTGTATATGATGTTGATAAACCTAATTTGGAGTATTGTGTCCAGTTTTGGTCATCTACCTACTGGAAAGATGTCAATAAAACTGTAAGGTATAGGAGCAGAATTAGGCCATTTGGCCCATCAAGCCTGCTCCACCATTTCTTTGTGGCTGATCCATTTTCCCTCTCACCCCACTCTCCTGATTACTCCCTGTATCCCTTCATGCTCTGAATGATCAAGAAACTACAAACCTCAACCTTAAATATCTTGGTGTAATCCACAAACTTGGTCACAAAGCCATCAATTCCATCATCCAAATCATTAACATATAATGTAAAAAGAAGTGGTCCTAACACAGACTCCCGTGGAACACCACAGTCACGAGCAGCTAACCAGAAAAGCCTTTCTTTGTCTCCTGCCAATCAGCCAATGCTTTATCAGAACTAGTATCTTTCCTGTAATACCATGGCTTATAGCTTGTTAAGCAACCTCATGTGTGGCACCTTGTCAAAAGCTTTCTAAAAATCCAAGTAAACAACATCCACTTATTCGTGTTTGTCTATTCTACTTGTTATTTCTTCAAAGAATTCCAACAGATTTGTCAGGCAATACTTATCCTTGAGGAAACCATGCTGACTATGGTTAATTTTATCATGTACCTCCTAGTACCCTGAGACCTCATCCTTAACAATTGATCCAACATCTTCCCAGCCATTGAAATCAGGCTAACTGGATGATAATTTCCTATCTTCTGCCTCTCTCCCTTATTCAAGAATGGAGTGACATTTGCAATTATCCAGTCTTGTGGCACCATGCCACAATCTTTTGAATATTGAATTAGGAATCATTCCTGATGCCTTCACAATTTCTTCAGCCAACACTTCCAGAACCCTGGGGTATAGATCATCTTGTCCAGGTAACTTATCTAACTTCAGATCTTTCTGTTTCCCAAGCAAGTCCTCCCTCATCACGGCAATTTCACTCACTTCTGCCCCCTGACACTCTCAAACTTCCAGCATACTGAAAGTGTCTTCCAGTGAAGACTGATACAAAATATTTACTCAGTTTGTCCGCCATTTCCTTCCTCTCTAGCATTGTTTTCTAGTGCTGCACTATCTACTCTTGATTCTCTTTTACACTTTATATGTCTGAAGAAACTTCCGATATCCTGTTTAATATTATTGTCGAGCTTACCTTCATAATCCACCTTTTCCTACTTTATAACATTTTTAGATGCCTTTTGTTGGTTTTTAAAAGCTTCCCAATCCTATAACGTTACACTATTTTTTGCTGTATTATATACCCTCTTTGGCTTTTATGTTCGCTTTGACTTCTCTTGCCAGCAATGGTTGTATCATCCTGTCTTTACAATATTTCTTCTTCTTTGGAATGTATCTATCCTGTGCCTTCTAAATTGCTCCCAGAAACTTCAGGCAATGTTGCTCTGCTGTCATCCCTGCTTGTGTTCCCTTCCAATCAATTTTGGCCAACTTCTCTCTCATGGCTCTGTAATTCCCTTTATTCCACTGTAATACTGATATATCTGACTTTATATTCTCCCTGTCAAATTGCATGGTGAATTGATCATATTATGATCACTTTCCCCTAAGGAAAACCAGAGAAAATCTGCAGATGCTGGAAATCCAAACAACACACACAAAATGCTGGAGGAACTCAGCAGACCAGGCAGCACCTATGGAAAAGAGTACAGTCGACATTTCATGCTATCAGGCTGAAGGTTACTCAGATGGAATATAAGGTGTTGTTCCTTCGACCAGAGTGTGGCCTCATCACGACAGTAGAAGAGGCCATGTATAGACATATCAGAATGGGAATGGGAAGTGGAATTAAAATGGGTGGCCACTGGGAGACACTGCTTTTTCTGGCATGGTCACTCACATGACTCCCAGCTATGTCTGCTTTTTTGTCGGCTACCTGGAACTGTCTATGTTCCAAGCTTACACTGGTGGCTTTCCCACAATTTTCCTACACTATATCAACAACTGCATTTGTGTGGCATTCTGCACCCTCATAAACTCAAAGATTTCATCCACTTTGCTTTCAACTTCCACCCTGCCCTCAAATTTACCTGTTCATTTCTGACACTTCACTTCATTTTCTTGATCTCTTTGTTTCAATTTCTGGAGACAGCTTATCTACCAACATCTGTTATAAACTCACAGACTCTCATAGCTACCTGGACTATAGTGCTTCCCACCATGTTGCTTGTAAAAATGCCATCCCATTCTCTCAATTGCCCCCAACTCTGCTGCATCTACTCTCAGGATGAGGCTTTTCATTCCAGAACTAAGGAGAAGTCCTCCTTCTTCAAAGAAAGGGGCTTCCCTTCCATCACCATCAACACTGCCCTCAACCACTTCTCTTCCATTTAATGCATGTCTGCTCTTACCCCATCTTCCCCGCAACCTACCAGGGATAGGGTTCCTCTTGTCCTAACCTACCACCCCAGCAACCTCCAAGACCAGCACGTAATTCTCTGGAACTACCACTGTCTCCAGCAGGATCCCACCACCAAGCACATCTTTCCCTCCCTCCTCCCACTTTCTGCTTTCCACAGGGAGCGCTCCCTACATGACTCCCTTGTCCAGTCATCCCTCCCCACTGATTTCCCTCCTGGCCTCATTCTTGCAAGCTGCCTCTGCCCCTACACCTCCTCCCTCACTACCATTCAGGGCCCCAAACAGTCCTGCTGGGTGAGGCACAACTCCCAATCCAGTAATAGCTGATCCCTATTGCACTCAACAATGACCTGCTCTAAAAAACCATTGCATAGCCATTCTACAAATTTTGTCTCTTGGGGTCCAAAATCTGCATCAACCTAATTTTCCCAATGTACCTGCATGTTAAAATCCCCCATGACTATCGTAATATCACCTTTTGTCATGTGTTCTTTATCTCCCATTGTAGTTTGTAGGCCATGTATTTGCTACTGTTTGGAGGTCTGTATATAACACCCATCAAGATCTTTTTAATTCCTTTGTCATTCCTTAGCTCTACCTACAATGATTCTACACCTTCCAATCCTTTGTCACCTCTTTCTAATGATTTGATTTCATTTTTTACCAACAGAGCCACCCCACCCCCTCTGGCTACCTGCCTTTTGATACAAGGTATATCCTTGGATGTTAAGCTCCCAGCTATAATCTTCTTTCAGCCACAATAAGATTGAAAGAGTGCAGCAAAAATTTAAAGATGGTGCCGGGACTTGAGGATCTGGGTTATGGGGAAAGTTTGAATAGGTTGGATTTTATTTCCAAGAACATAGAAGATTGAGGGGAGATTTGATAGAGGTATACAAAATTATGACTGGCATAGGTAAGGTAAATGTAAGCAAACTTTTTTTTCATTGAGGTTACAACTAGAGGTTATGGGTTATGAGCGGAACTTGAAATATTTAAGGGGAACAGGAGGGGGAAATTCTTCACTCAGGGGGAGGTGAGAGTGTGGAATGAGCTGCCAGTGGAAGTGGTGGATGCAGATTTGATTTCAACATTTAAGAGAAGTTCAGCAAGGTCTACAGATTGGAGGGGCATGGAGAGCTATGGTCTGACTGCATACCAATGGGAGTAGGTAGGTGAATAGTTTGGAACGGACTAGATGGGCTGAAGGGATGTTTCTGTGTTGCAGTGTTCTCTGGCTTTATTCTATGACTTTAGGAAAAGTCGGGGGATAACACCAATATTAGGATTAGAACTGGTATTGGTTTACTATTGTCATATGTACCAAAATACAGTGTGAAGCTTCAAAGTTCAAAGTAAATTTATTATCAAAGTACATATTTGTCACCATATACAACCCTGAGATTCATTTTCTTGCAGGCATACATACAGTAAAGCTATAAAAATAAAAAGCATAACAGAATCAATGAAAGGCTGCCCAACTAGGCTGTTCAACCAGGGTGTAGAAGACAGCAAACTGCAAATAGAAAAAGGAGAAATAATAATAATAATAAATAAATAAGCAATAAATATTGAGAACATGAGATGAAGCATCTTTTTAAGTGAGTTCATAGGTTGTGGGAATATTTCAATGATGGGCAAGTGGGGTTGAGTGAAGTTATCCCTTTGGTTCAGGACCTGAATCACTTCACCAAAGTGATTCCTGAGGTCCTTGTACCTTCTTTCTGATAGCAACAGCGTGTCCTAGGTGGTGGCAGTCCCTGGTGATGGATGCTGATTTCCTACCAGAGCGCTTCATGGAGATGTGCTCAATGGTTGGGAGGGATTTACCCGTGATGGACTGGGATGTATCCATTATTTTTTGTCTTGCATACTGTTCATACAGATCATTTCATTACACAGTGCATTGAGACAGAACAAGGTAAAATAATAACAATGCAGAATAAAGTGCATCAGCAACAAAGAAAGTGTAGTGCGGTTAAGCATTAAAGTCAAAAGAGGCAGAATGTTTTCAACATTAAACAATTTATTTGTTTTCTTCTAATTCTGGTCATCAGCAATGAGATGAAAGAGTGATACAGCTTGGATGCAGGCCACTAAATTCATGCCAACCAGCAAGCCCCACTGCTCTCATTTTATTCTTCCCATCAACAGAGTGGCATGATGGCATCACGATTAGCATAATGGTATCACAGCACCAGCGACCCGGGTTCAAATCCTGCCGCTGTCTGACAGGAGTTTATACTTTCTCCCCATCACCGTGAGTTTCCTCTGGGTTATCCGATTTCCTCCCACATTCCAAAAAGATGTGCCGGTTAGTAGGTTAATTGGTCACAGGGCGTTATGGGGCAGTGCGGGCTCACTAAGCCAGAAGGGCCTCTTACAATGCTGTATCTGTAAATAAAAACTCTCCCCAGTTTCAAAATCCATCTTCACACAGGCGACGATTTACAATGACGGCTTTTGTCTGCTTAATGGACCCTGAAGAAGGATGACATGAAACGAATTAAAGCTTTTGAAATGTGGTGCTATCGACAAATGTTGAAGATCAGCTGGGTAGAGAAAGTTTCAAATGAGAGAGTTTTGTCCGAAGTTGATAGACCACAGATACTGCTGGAGAAGATTATGAAGTTAAAAGTTGCTTATTGTGGACACATTACGCGGAGAGATAACTTCTTGTCAGACTTGCTATATGGAAAAGTGGAAGGAAAGAAAGGAAGAGGAAGGCAAAGAACAATGTGGCTGGATAACATCAAGGATTGGACCAAACTGGACTAGGGATGTTGTGGACAAGTGTCGGGATAGAGGGGTGTGGTGGGAAATCGTCCGCCAACTGGAAATTCCAGATGCGACCTAACGACAAATGGTTGCCACATCTGTGGTAGTGATAACACTTTTAAATATATTTTAATTATTCTGAAGTATTGGATTTCCTGAGGTGATGGGTAATAGTCCTTTCAAAGTTCAAAGTTCAAAGGTCAAAGCAAATTTTATTACCAAAGTGCATATATGTCAGCATATACAACCCTGAGATTCATTTTATTATGGGCATTCTCAGTAAGTACAAACCAGTCTATTCTGATAATTGAATGGGCTGATGAAACTTCTGCACACTTCTCTCTGGTCTGCATGAATCTGAACAGCATCATAAGCTCTCAGGTCCCTGAGAGACAGAAGACCAAGAGAACTGCTTTGAACACAATCCAGTCCACGTGCAGAGTCAGGTCTCTCACGCTGACCATACTCTCCGTGGCCACTTTATTAGCTACACCTGCTTGATAATGCAAATATCTAATCAGCCAATCGCACTGCAGGACCTCAATGTATAAAAGCATGCAAACATGGTCAAGAGGTTCAATTGTTGCTCAGGCCAAACATCAGAATGGGGAAGAAATGTGATCTAAGTGACTTTGATTGTGGAATGGTTGCTGTTGTCAGACAGGGTGGTTTGAGTATCTCAGAAACTACTGCTCTCCTGGGATTTTCATGTATGACAGTGACTCAAGTAAAAACACATTACAACAGTGGTGTGCAGAAGAGCATCTCTGTACATACAATATGTCAAAACCTGAAGTAGATTTATTTATTTATTGAGATACAGTGGCCCTTTGAGCCACGTTGCCCAGCAACTGTGATATAACCTTTGCCGATCTAAAAGGCAATTTACAATGACCAATTAATCTACCAACCAGAACGTCTTTGGACTGTGGGAGGAAACTGGAGCACATGGAGGAAACACATACAGTCACGGGGAGAACATAAAACTCCTTGTAGGCAGTGGTGGGAATTGAACCTGAGTCGCTGGTACTGTAAAGCGCTGTGCTAACCACCATACTGTCATTGTCCCCAATGCTTCCATTGGCTACAGTAACAGAAGCCAACTCTGGGTTCCCCTTGTGTACATAATAAAGTGGCCACTGAGTGTACTGACGCAGAAGAACAAAGAACTTTAAGGTAAAGTCTCCATTCAATGAAGAATTGCTGTACAACCTTATTCATAAAAATGACAAGAAACAGTTTCCTTGAATAAATTAGTGAAATTAAATTCTTATAACGGGCAGAATTTCAGAAGGTGATGAGGAGGCGTACAGGAGTGGGATAAATCAGCTGGTTGTGTGGTATCGCAGCAACAACCTTGCTTGCACTCAATGTTAGTAAGACCAAGGAATTGATTGTGGACTTCTGGAAAGGTAAGTCGTGGGAAAACACACCAGTCCTCATCAAGAGATCAGAAGTGGAAAGGGTGAACAGTTTCAAGTTCCTGAGTGTTAACATTTCTGAGGATCTACCCTGGGTTCAACGTACTGATGCAATTACAAAGAAGGCACAACTGTGCCTTTATTTCATTAGGAGTTTAAAGAAAATTGTTATGTTATCAAAGCACTCACACAATTCTACAGATGTACCTTGGAGAGCATTCTAACCAGTGATGTCACCACTGGTATGGAGGGGCCACTGCACAGTATTGGAAAAAGCTGCATTGGGGACACCTTCAAAAGGTAATTGCTGAAAAAGGCAGCATCCATCATTAAGGATCCCCATCACCCAGAACATCCATCTTCTCATTGTTACCATCAGGGAAGAGCTACAGAAGACTTAGGCCCCATCTGCAACCTGGACGATGGTAACTCAGAGAAGAAAAGAGACTTCTGTTTTCAGTGTGCTAGACATCATCCAAGCCAGCTACCAAACAGAAGCCAGTGGGAGGGCTGCAATGCTTCTTAAAGAGGACAGTCCCTAGCTAGCATGGGGGAGTGGGTTTCAAAGAAGAGGTAAGATTGACATTTACTACAACATCTACACATGTATGCACAGGTGTAATGATAAACTGAGGAGCAGCTGTATCAGAGGTACATAGCATCATATAAATTGCATTCACAAAGCATAAACTATGCACAATTTCTGACAAGAAATAACACAATTAGAACAAAAATATCAATTCTAGTGCAAAGAGGACATAGTGTTGTTAAACCTTTTAAAAAATATTTTTTATTTAGAGGTACAACACAGCCCAAAGGACCCACGTCACGTAATTACACCAATTACCCTACCAGCTCACGCGTCTTTGGAGTCTAGTAAGAAACTGGAACACCCAGAGGAAACCCATTCAGTCACGTGGAGGACATACAAGCTCCTTATAAACAGTGGTAGGAACTGAACCTGCGCCACTAGAGCTGTAATATAGGCATCCGTTAGTCTCGTGAGACCATGGATTTGTGCCTTGGAAGGTTTCCAGGGCGCAGGCCTGGGCAAGGTTGTATGGAAGTTGCCCATGCTGCAAATCTCCCCTCTCCACGCCACAGATGTTGTCTAAGGGAAGGGCACTAGGGCCGATACAGCTTGGCACCGCTGTCGTCGCAGAGCAATGTGTGGTTAAGTGCCTTGCTCAAGGACACAACACGCTGCCTCAGCTGAGGCTCGAACTAGCGACCTTCAGATCACTAGACCGATGCTTTAACCACTTGGCCATGTGCCCATTGGAGCTGTAATAGTGCTATGCTAACCACTTTGCTACCATGCTGCCCATTGGGAGTAGGCTTACAAATCATGAACACGAGAAAGGCTGCAAATGCTGGAAATCCAAAGCAACACACACAAAATGCTAGAGGAACTCAGCCGGTCCTGAAGAAGGATCTTGGCCCAAAACCATAAGACCATAAGGTATAACAGAATTCAGCCATTTGGCCCCTCAAATCTGCTCCACTATTTCATCATGGTTGTTCCATTTTCCATCTCAGCCCCAGTTTCCTTCCTTCTCCCTATATCCCGTCATGCCCAGACTAAGCAAGAATCTATCACCCCCTGCCTTAAGTATACCCAATGACTTGGTCTCCACAGGTGTGTGGCAGCCTGTGACAATGAATTCCAGAGATGCACCACTCTATGGCTAAAAAAGTAATTCCTCCTCTTCTCCATTCTAAAAGGGCACTCCTCCATTCTGAGTCTGTGTCCTCTGGTCTTAGACACCCCTACCATTGAAAACACCTTCTCCACATCCACTCTATCAAGGCCTTTCAACATTCGATAAGTTTCAATGAGATGCCCCTGCCTTCTTCTGAATTCCCGTGAGTACAGGCCCAGCGCGGTCAAACGCTCCTCATAAAACAGACTTTTCAATCCCAGAATCATTCTCGTGAACATTCTTTGAGCCCTTTCCAATGGGACCCAAAACTGTTCACAGTAATCCTAGTGAGGTCTCATCAGTGCTTTATAAATTCTCATCATTACATCCTTCCTTTTATATTCTAGACTTAACCTATGAATTAACCTTTAGAGAATCCTGCACAAGGATCCCAAGTTCTTTTGTACCTTAGGAGGAGGAGGAGAAGATGGCAGCACGACGCAGCACATGGCCACTCCGGTGAATGATATCTGTTATGTGTCAAGTAGGGTACCGTGCACAATTCCTATTTGATGGAGACAGACGTGAGAGTACGGAGGAACATCTGGTGAAACTTCTGAAATGCCCACTTCGCTGCCGCTGCTACTGTGTGGTCTGGAATCTCCGGAGCAGAAGGCCCCGAATCCTCGGCTTTGCTTGTTTTCGCGGCCGGGGTGAGGTGCTCGGCAGAGGATTGCGCTCAGGAGGCTGTATCAGAGGGGCTGGTCAGGGGCTCGAAGTTTTCGGATGGACGGACTCAGAGTCCGCTGAGGTCAGGTGCTTCCAATGCATGGGCCGTTGTCGGTGCCTGGAGGTTAATGGCAGGGAGTTTCTCTCTTTTGCCGCCGCTATCGGGGACTATTGGGAGTCGATCGGGACTTTGAGACTTTTTTTTACTGTGCCCATGGTCTGCTCTTTATCAAATTATGGTATTGCTTTGCACTGCTGTAACTATATGTTATAATTATGTGGTTCTGTTAGTGTTAGTCTTTGGTTTGTCCTGTTTTTTTTTGTGATATCACTCTGGAGGAACATTGTATCATTTCTTAATGCATGCATGCATTTCTAAATGACAATAAACATAGAAAATAGGTGCAGGAGTAGGCCATTCAGCCCTTCGAGCCTGCACCGCCATTTATTATGATCATGGCTGATCATCCAACTCAGAACCCCGCCCCAGCCTTCCCTCCATACCCCCTGACCCCCGTAGCCACAAGGGCCATATCTAACTCCCTTTTAAATATAGCCAATGAACTGGCCTCAACTGTTTCCTGTGGCAGAGAATTCCACAGATTCACCACTCTCTGTGTGAAGAAGTTTTTCCTAATCTCGGTCCTAAAAGGCTTCCCCTCTATCCTCAAATTGTGGCCCCTCGTTCTGGACTTCCCCAACATCGGGAACAATCTTCCTGCATCTAGCCTGTCCAATCCCTTTAGGATCTTATACGTTTCAATCAGATCCCCCCTCAATCTTCTAAATTCCAACGAGTACAAGCCCAGTTCATCCAGTCTTTCTTCATATGAAAGTCCTGCCATCCCAGGAATCAATCTGGTGAACCTTCTTTGTACTCCCTCTATGGCAAGGATGTCTTTCCTCAGGTTAAGGGACCAAAACTGCACACAATACTCCAGGTGTGGTCTCACCAAGGCCTTGTACAACTGCAGTAGTACCTCCCTGCTCCTGTACTCGAATTCTCTCGCTATAAATGCCAGCATACCATTCGCCTTTTTCACCGCCTGCTGTACCTGCATACCCACTTTCAATGACTGGTGTATAATGACACCCAGGTCTCGTTGCACCTCCCCTTTTCCTAATCGGCCACCATTCAGATAATAATCTGTTTTCCTATTTTTGCCACCAAAGTGGATAACTTCACATTTATCCACATTAAATTGCATCTGCCATGAATTTGCCCACTCACCCAACCTATCCAAGTCACCCTGCATCCTCTTAGCATCCTCCTCACAGCTAACACTGCCGCCCAGCTTCGTGTCATCCGCAAACTTGGAGATGCTGCATTTAATTCCCTCATCCAAGTCATTAATATATATTGTAAACAACTGGGGTCCCAGCACTGAGCCTTGCGGTACCCCACTAGTCACCGCCTGCCATTCTGAAAAGGTCCCGTTTATTCCCACTCTTTGCTTCCTGTCTGCTAACCAACTCTCCACCCACACCAATACCTTACCCCCAATACTGTGTGCTTTAAATTTGCACACTAATCTCCCGAGTGTCCTCATAATCTAATCTAATCTAATTTTTTAATTTTCTCTCCATTTAGCAGGTCGACTGTTTATTCATTTTCATAGTCTTGCGCCAGTTGTTGTTCTTTTCCCAACTTATGGTGCGTTAGGTGACAACCTTGCTGTTTCTTTAGCACTTTTGACTGTTTATTACGAGGTCGAGTTGCTAGCTCGAGGCTCAACCCAACATGGATGAAAAGTATGCAAGGAGACAGACAGATTCAGACCCAGGACCACTCACCTCGAAGTCCGATGTGGATGCCACTACACCACCGGCTGGCTCGTGTCAGTTGGGTCAAGATTCAAATGGTTGAAGGGAAGTAGCTGTTCTTGGACCTGATGTCTTGGGACTTCAAGCATCTGAACCTCCTGGCAAACGGTAGCTATGAGAAGATGACAAGATGAGGGTGGGGATCATTGATGATGGATATTGCCTTCTTGATGCAGCAGCTCCTGCGGATACTATCGATGGTGGGGAGGGATATGACTGTAATGCACTGGGCCTCTATACTTAAGGCCAAGATACAGAGGGTTAATGAGTAGGGGGAACAGACAGGAAAATGGAGCTCATACCAAGGTCAGAGAATATTTTGCCTTGTAGTTCATCTTTATTTTGGCAAATTTCCTATATTGTCAGCTCAAGCGTATCTTTTGTAATTTACATAAATACAAAAAGGGTACAATATCTAGAATAATGTAATCATTCTGTATTGTTAGACATTTTCCCGTGGTGGTTATTTTTAGACCACTCAACTAACTTATCCAGGAACAGTTTGTTCCTTTTTAACCATTACCTGTTCCTTGGTTGTACTTGTTCTGTCCCCCAGTAAATTTTTTCCAAGTATCCACTCATTCTGCACCCGTGTACCACAACTTGCATTCATATCACATCTAGAACATGGGAGATTCTAATCCGCTTGGCAGGAGACTGGCCTGTATGACACAAGTTTGGAGAAGTAAAGACCTGGGTAAAGATTTCAGGAGGTAGATGGTAGGATGGAGAAGATGAAGGGTAGGTCCAAGGCTAGAAAGTGTGAGAAGACAGAATGGTGAAGGTGCAGAGGAGATTTACCAAGATGCTGCCCGGATCAGAGAGCATGTCTTCTGAGGAAAGGCTGAACAAGCAAGAGCTTTTCTCTTTGGAGTGAAGGAGAGATGAGAGGTGAGAATGAAGGAGAGATGATAAGAGGCATAGATAGAGTGGACAGCCACAAACTTTTCCCATGATGCAAGTGGATAGTACAGGTGGGCATAATATTAAGGTGTTTGGAGGAACGTATAGGGGATATCAGAGGTAGTTTTTTTTACACAGAGAGTGGGGGGTGCATGGAATGTGCTGCCAGGAGAACGGGTAGATATGTGACTGTGATTCCTGAAGAGTTTGGTATGGAATGGACAGTATATGAAACATCTGCCAGAGGAGCTGTTGTAATCCGATACAGTCAGAATCAGAAATCAGGTTTAGTATCACTGGCGTACGCTGTGAAATTTGGTGTTTTGCTGCAGCAGTACATTGCAATACATATTACAGTACGGTGCAAAAGTCTTAGGTACATACATACAGCTAGAGTGCCCAAGACACAGTACCATAGTAATTTTATGTATTGCACTGTACGGCTGCTGCTGCATAAAAAGCAAATTTCATGGCATGTGTGAGTGATGATAAACCTGATTCTGATATGGGTTACAGTTATGCACTGAGAGCGGGAAGGGGGCAAGGATAGGGGAATTACGGTTGAGAAAGGGGGAAGGGAGAGTGGAGGGTGCAGGAAGCACTAGAGAGACATTCTGTATTGATCAGTAAATCAGTTCTTTGGAATCAAGTGACCTTGTGTGGTGCTTCAGGACTGGGTATGTCTGCACCTACACCACAACCGCAACCGCCCCCCCCACCCCCTGCACCCAGCGCTCTTTCCCTGCTATTCATTCCACACCCCTCCCGCGGTGCACCACCCTCACCTGTCCCTACAGCCTTTGCACCACCAAAGTTACAAACTTGCTGTCCAGTCTACGTTGAGAAATACAGTACTGTGTGAAAATCATAGGCACCCTAGCTCTGTATATACACTTTATGTGCCTAAGACTCTTACCTAGTTCTGTATGCACAGTATATATTTTTAATTTATTAAATAATAAAAAAGGAAAACAATAAGGAAAAATATAATGAGTGAGTGACATGGGTTCATTCAGAGATGTGGCATTGGGAAAACAGCTGTTCCTAAAATCACTAACTTTATGAAGCATTTAGACAAACTCTTGAATTGGCAATGTATACAGGGTAGAGGATTCAATTGTGATAGGAATAAGTGGGATTTGTGTAGGTGGGCAAATTAGTCAGCAGCAACATGGTGGTTTCTGTGTTTAACTTTCTGACCTATTTTGATCCTTAATGTTTTGCCTTCTAGCAAATTAGCAGCCTGTTTAAAAGGAAATCATTTCAGAAAACAACACAGAGGCCCCATGAACAATGTATTTTCCTTCCCCGAGGAAGAATGCATAAACAGTAAGGTGAAATTGAATTCAGCAAGAGAACCATACTTCTGAACAATTACAGCTTTAATAAATTGTGATTTGCAGCTATGAAATGAAGATATAAACCCTTGACCTTCTGAAAATGCTACTGTCAGCTGAGCTGACATGATATTGATTGAATAATTTAAAAATAAAATTATTGCAGTTAAGTAACTTGTTAACAGTTTGAAATTACTAAAGGATTATTATTACACATGCTTTGTAATTGCCAGTATTTTATTGTTGCAGATTTAATTAACTTGCATTCTCAGGATTCAAACACTACCAAATTGCGGTTTAATTAACAGGTCATAAATTATAAAGCAGAGTGTGAAATACGTCAAAATTTATTTCTGAACAAAAATGGCATCTACACTCAGTGTCAATGTTATCAGGTACACCTGTACACCTGCTTGTCACACTCAGTGTCAATGTTATCGGGTACACCTGTACACCTGCTTGTCACACTCAGTGTCAATGTTATCAGGTACACCTGTACACCTGCTTGTCACACTCAGTGTCAATGTTATCGGGTACACCTGTACACCTGCTTGTCACACTCAGTGTCAATGTTATCGGGTACACCTGTACACCTGCTTGTCACACTCAGTGTCAATGTTATCGGGTACGCCTGTACACCTGCTTGTCACACTCAGTGTCAATGTTATCGGGTACGCCTGTACACCTGCTTGTCACACTCAGTGTCAATGTTATCGGGTACGCCTGTACACCTGCTTGTCACACTCAGTGTCAATGTTATCGGGTACGCCTGTACACCTGCTTGTCACACTCAGTGTCAATGTTATCGGGTACGCCTGTACACCTGCTTGTCACACTCAGTGTCAATGTTATCGGGTACGCCTGTACACCTGCTTGTCACACTCAGTGTCAATGTTATCGGGTACGCCTGTACACCTGCTTGTCACACTCAGTGTCAATGTTATCGGGTACGCCTGTACACCTGCTTGTCACACTCAGTGTCAATGTTATCGGGTACGCCTGTACACCTGCTTGTCACACTCAGTGTCAATGTTATCGGGTACGCCTGTACACCTGCTTGTCACACTCAGTGTCAATGTTATCGGGTACACCTGTACACCTGCTTGTCACACTCAGTGTCAATGTTATCAGGTACACCTGTACACCTGCTTGTCACACTCAGTGTCAATGTTATCGGGTACACCTGTACACCTGCTTGTCACACTCAGTGGCAATATTATCAGGTACACCTGTACACCTGCTTTTTAATGCAAATATCTAATCAACCAATTATGTGGCAGCAACTCATTGCATAAAAGCATGCAGACATGGTCAGGGGATTCAGTTGTTCAGACAAAACAACAGAATAGGGAAGCCATGTGATCTAAGTGACTTCGACTGTGGGCTGTGTGTTGCTGTCAGATGAGGTGATGGGAGTATCTCAGAAACTGCTGATCTGGGATTTTCACTCACAACAGTCTCCACATTTTACAGAGAGTGGTGTGAGAAACAGAAAGCATGCAGTGAACGGCGTTTCTGTGGGTGAAAACGCTTTAATGAGAGAGCTCAGATGAGAATGGCTAGACTGGTTTAAGCTGACAGGAAGGTGTCAGTAACTCAGATAACCACGCGCTACAACAGTGCTGTGCAGAAAGAGCATCTCAGAAGTACAGCACGTTGAACTTTGAAGTGGACAGGCTGAAGCAGCAGAAGACTCTACTATACACTCAGTGGCTGTTTTAGTAGGTACAGGGGCTACCCTATAAAGTGGCTACTGAGTGTGTATTATATTTATATACAAGGCTTTGAGGATTTCCTTATGACCCGGTGGAGGGGTTTGCTTAATGCTCAGACTTTGAAGAATGCACCAAATGATTCAGCCTGAATTGTTCTAGACTAGCTTTGGACTGAAGGATGAGAGATGACTTTGACAGAGGAGTACCAGATAATAAGAGGCACAGATAGCACGGACAGCCAGAGACTTTTCTCCAGGGCGGAAAGGGCTAATATGAGGATGCATGATTTTAAGGTACTCTTAAATAAGCAAATGGATGATAGAAAATTGGAGGGCTATGTAGGAGGGGAGGGTTAGGTTGATCTTGGAGCAGACTGAAAGGTTAGCACAACAATGTGGGCCAAAGAGTCTGTACTGTTACGATACAGATCTTCTGTATGTTTGTTATAGTTTTCAAATCCCTCCACAGGTTTGCTCAAACCTCTACAGTTTTCTCCACCTTTTCATCTCGGATCTCCACAAAATATCACCGCATGATCAATCCCTAATTTATTTGCATTTGCCATCCCAAGTCTTTAAGCTTCCGAACTCCCATCAGGGGGAGACGACATAGCATCAACATCAGGACCACTGTACCCAAACACAGTTACTTTCCCCAAGCAGTAGGGCCGATCAACACTTCCACCCACTAACCCAACCCTCCATACCCCCAGCCACCACTACGTTGTCATTTCCTGGCAGAGTCACCTTATGTGGTCACTCCTGGGCCTAGCTTTGTGGACATACAATCAACCTACGTAGATAAACTGTCTTATATATTTCTATTTATCATGTTTTTATTGTGTTCTTTATCATATTGTGATTTTTTTTGTGCTGCATCAGCTTCAAAGTAACAATTATTTAATTATTTCATCTCCTTTACTCTTGAGTACTGGAAATGACATTAAACAATCTTGAATTTTAGATCTCTTCTCCTCTCTCTCATCTAAACTGCTCCTCAATCCCTAACATATCAACCAAAATGTTGGCTGACAGCCTCCACCAGTTATGTCTGTCTTTTTTTAATTCATCAAAACTCCAAGGAGTTTGGAACAGGGTTGTGGTGATGTTGAAGCAATGTAAATGGGAGCCTGTTGTTGTGTCCTGTTGTATCCAGTGTCCTCGGGTTTTTCAAGCCTTGGTTCTCTGTTCAAAGGCAAGGTGGGATGAACAGAAGTTCAACAGACACAAAATACTGGAGGAACTCAGCAGGTCAGGAAGTGAATACACAGTCCGAGACCCTTCATTAGGATGGGGAAATGCCGGAATAAGAAGGTTGGGGGAGGGGAAGGACAACAAGCCAGAAGATGATAGTTGAAGCTGGTTGGGTGGGGAAGGCGGATGAAGTGAGAAGCTGGGAGGTGATAGATGGAAAAGGTAAGGGGTCAGAGAAGATGGAATCTGATAGGAGAAGAAGGTGGACCCTGCGAGAAAAGGAAGGTGAATCAGCACCAAGGGAGGTGATAGGCAGGTGAGGGATGAGATAAGAAGTAGGCCAGAGTGGGGAATTGAAGAAAAGGAAGGGGGAGGGGGGCAAATTACCAGAAGTTGGGGAAATCAAAGTTGGAGGCTACACAGGTGGAAAATAAGGTGTTGCTCTTCCAACCTGAGTGTGGCCTGACTGTGGCAGCAGAGGAATCATGGACTGACATGTCAGAATGGGAATGGGGATTGGAAATGAAATGGTTCACCACCAGTTTATGTACAGAAGTTATTCAGGTCATTTCCCGCTGCTAGGCAACAAAGTTGAAGCACCCAGCAGTTTCTTCTTTCAGCTTATTGACAATGGAGAATTATCACATGCAAGTTTAACATATATTGTTTGTCTGGTTGGATTTTTCTTCATTGCACTTATCACAAGAGGACCCTTTACGCCTACACAGAGAACAATTAAGCCCTTGTATTTAAGAACATGCTAATTTGAATAATACTCTGTCGACGGAATCTCAAATAGATTCTTCAGCCAAAGTAAGCAAATGAATTAAGGGGAAAAGCTCTTCCATATTAACCATGCATTAAATAACTTTTACTCTGCAAAGACCATTTTATCTTTTTAAAATTCCTTCCTTTGTCAGCCCATTTCACAACCATTAGCTTCCAGATGGGTTCATTTGTTTCATCCTTCTAAGTATTAAATTAGTTAACTGTTTCTGCACATTTGCACCAAGTTTTATGTTGTGTGTTTTCCAGTAACATTAAGGTGCATTCGGAATTCAGAAATGGTCCAGCTGTCAATATAAGAAGCAACAATAATCTTATATCTTTTGTCGTCATTTTAGAGACTGCATTCAGAAACCCAGACTGGATTCTTTCTTGTCAGATGCCGTTGTGCCTTGGTCTGTGGAGTATTTATGGTCAGCTACAGCTGCCCCGGCAAACAGTGAAATGAAAAGCTGATCTCTTCTGCAGCAATACTAAGAAGAAGGCTGCATTTAGTAGTCCTGTAAATTTGGTGGTTGTCCGTCACATCCAACAATGACGGGAGACCTGTGCAGAAGAGTTTTAATGTGGAAAATCATTGCACTGGGGCGATTCCACTCTCTCGACCTCACAGGTTTGGGTTCCGTGGTAGGGGTGGCCATCACAAACTGTGGTCTTACTTGGTTGCAAGGATGAACAAGGCTTTTTCTGTGTCTTGCCATGCCCTTCGCTCTTCACAAAGCATTGCAGAACTGCCTTCCTGGCTGTTGGATCATACTGTAGATCTCATCTACTCATCCAGTGCAGCAGACTTCCCGTGCTTGGACAGACATGTCCCTGTCTCACCAGGGTATAAGGCCCACTTGGTTTAGCCCACCTGTTGACGCTGTGTGCTGGGGTGTGGCCACTGTCGCAACAAAACAGCTACTTGGGGCCATAGGGGAGAGCTGAGCATCTGGTGGGCCCAAAAGTGAGGGAGCTGCCCCACAATTGACCTGACAAGACAATTCACCATGGGTGTTCCCCCTCCTTGGACACCACATACACCCCAAATAATTTCCATCGACGCTGACTGACCTGCTAAGTTCCTCCAGCAACTTTCAGCGAAAGCAACATGCACAAAATGATGGGGCAACTCAGCATCTATGGAGGGGAATAAACAGCTAATGTTTCAACTTGAGACACTCCATCCGGATCCTACATCCTGAAGAAACTTAAAGCCAAGTGTTTTATTGGGAGTGTGTTCAGCAGAGCTATGGAGGAAAGCTGATAGTTAATACATGCACAGTAAACTCCCACCAGCTATGATGTGATAGTTGATGGCTGAGTGAATTTGCCCAAAAGAATAAGGGGTATAGCTAATGAGAGTCTTGCCACAAAGAAACAGGTCCTTCAGCCCAATTCGTCCATGCTGACTGTGCTGGCCAGTCTCAGAGAGTCATAGAGCCATTGAAACATACAGCATAAAAACAGGCCCTTTAGCCTATCTAGACCATGCTAACCCATCAGCCTGTGTTTGGCCTATTGCCCTCTGAACCTCCCCCATCCGTGTACTTATCTAAACACAAACATTTTGCAGATGCTAGAAATCTGAAGCGACACACACAAAATGCGGGAGGAACTCAGCAGGTCAGGCAGCATCTATGGAAGTCAATAAACAGTTGACGTTTCAGGCCGAGATCATTCTTACCTAGAAGGTTATTAAACATTGTTAATGTAGTCACCTCTACCATATTTCTGTCAGCTCAATTCCAAATACCTACCATCCTTTGTGTGAAAAAGCTGCCCCTGATGTCCCTTTTAAACCTCTCACCTCTGATCTTCAACCTGAGCTCCTTTGTTTTTAGCATCCCCTACCTAGGAAAAAGACAGTGTGATTTCACCGAATATTCCTCTGTCAGGTCACCTCTCCAGCTTTGACATTCCAGGAAATAAAATCATAGCCTATGCAACCTCTCCTTGTAATTCAGGTCCCCAAGTCCTGGCAACATCCTGGTAAATTTGTTCAGTACACTTTCTAGTTTACTGAACTTTTTCTACAACATGGTGACCTAAACTGTACATACTACTCCAAGAGTGATCTTACCAACATCTTAATTAACTGCACCATAATTTCCAAACTCTTGTATACAGTCCTGACTGATAAAAGTGACAAACACCATCTTCACCTCCCTGTCGACTGTGATGACACTTTCAGTGAATTAATCACTCTTAGAATGCTGAAACCTTGGGTCTCCCTTTTCTATAACTGATGTTCCCTTGAGTTTCTTTTACAGCTGCACAGACTGACCATTGCCGTGAGCAGCAAAGTTTTAGATAGCTTGAAAACTGCACAGTATTTTAATCAAACGTTATAAAAGAAAACTCCAGCTGCGTGGCAACAAAGGCTACATGCACAGGAGCATTTCTGTTCCTGCGTGGCCATATACTGGAGCTTAGAGGGAACAGTTTCCATCGCAACCTTCCCTCACCACTCCACAGGTTCCTACCATTCACCATATGACCCTAGTCTGATCTCCCAAGATGCAATCATCATCATCATGTGCTGTGTTGTATGACGTGGGTGATCATAGTCAGACCATGATTGCTCTTGGCAATTTTTTCTACAGAAGTGGTTTGCCATTGCCTTCTTGTGGGCAGTGCCGCTACAAGATGGGTGACGCCAGCCATTAACAATATTCTTCAGAGATTGTCTGCCTGGAGTCAGAGGTTGCATAATTAGGACGTGATGTGCACCGGCTGGTCGTACAACCATCCACCACCTGCTGTCATGACTTAGGAGCAGAATTAGGTCATCTGCCCCATGGAGACCACTCCAGCATTCCATCATGGCCGATTTATTATCCCACTCAACCTCATTCTCCTGCCTTTTTCCTCTGGTCCTAAACTCCCCCACAATAGAAAACATCCTCTCCATGTCCACTCTATTCAAGACTTTCAATATTCAGTATGGTTCAATGAGATCACCCTCTGTCTTCAAAAGAAAAGAACTTGATCGTTGAGTTTGCATTTGAACACTGATCCCTCTGACAGTGCAACATTCCCTCAACTGTGCACAGAAGGTGGACACTGGATTATGTGATCATCTTCTGTAGTGTGAACTGAACTCACTATGAGTGTGATAAAGGTGTGAGCCACCGACAACTTCACCCAGCCCGACATCTACAAACAGCTGATTGCTAACTGATTTATTATTGTCACATGAACTGACGTGCTGAGAAGCTTTTGCCCGCTTCCATCCAGACAGATAATTTCGCAAGTATGGCAAAAGATGAACAAAGCAAATTCAAAGTAAATTTATTATCAAAGTACATGTATGTCATGATATACAATTCCAAGATTCACTCTCTTGTGGACGTACTCAATAAATCCGTAGAATAATAACCATAGTAGGATCGTCAGCTCTTTTGTTTTACTGACATTCAGGGAAAGGTTGTTCTTTTGACAGCATGCATTTCAGCTCTCTGTCTCTTTGCTGTACTCTATCCCATCATCATTTGATACCTAGCCCACTGGGGTGGCTATAATTTACACAATATTTTATGATTGGGTAGTGTAGCAGTTATTTTAATGCTTTACAGCACTAGTAATCACTGATCTAGTTCAATCCCCACTGCTGCCTGTATGGAATTTGTATCTAATTCTCTGACCACATGAGTTTCCTCCAGTTACTCCAGTTTCCTCCGGCATTTCAAAGACATAATATATGGGTTAGGGTTAGGGTCAGTGAGTTGTGGGCATGCTGTGTTGGTGCTGGAAGTGTCGTGACTCTTGCAGGCTCCCCCAAGCACAATCCTTGCTGATTTGATTTGACACAAACAACGCACTTCACTGTATGTACATGTGACAAGTAAAGGTAATCCCTCTAATCTCTTAATGCTTGGGTCAATGCACCCATTTCTGTGTTGTTCATTGCCGTGACACAATGTGTTGGTACAAGATAAAACGTCTCAGTGCTATATGAGCCAGCTGTAATATTCAATAAAATCAGATTTGGCCTGGCTGTGACCTCAGTCCCACATTCATAAGAACTTTCAACCCCTGCTTTTCAGTCTACTCTGCCCTCCAGTGTTAGCTCGATGTTGTCCACAGGTGTCTCGTAGTTGCTGCCTTTCGATGTTCACACAGTGCTGCCCTCTGGTGTTCGCTCAGTGTTGTCTTCCTGTGATTGCTCAGTGCTGCTCTCTGGTGTTCGCTCAGTGCTGCTCTCCTGTGTTCGCTCAGTGCTGCTCTCCAGTATTTGCTCAGTGCTGCCCTCTGGTGTTCGCTCAGTGCTGCCCTCTGATGTTCACTCAGTGATGCTCTCCGATGTTCGCTCAATGCTGCTCTCCGGTGTTCGCTCAGTGCTGCCCTCTGGTGTTCGCTCAGTGCTGCTCTCTGGTGTTCGCTCAGTGTTGCTCTCCAGTATTTGCTCAGTGCTGCTCTCTGGTGTTCGCTCAGTGCTGCCCTCCCGTGTTTGCTGGGTGGAAGAACAAGCTGAACCAGAACAATTTACAGTCATGCTGCTCAGGGACTTGGGCTATATAATTTTTTTTTTCTTTGTGACTGTTTTTCTTTATGAAATCATAAATATATGTGCTATTTGCAGTGTGCTGTGTGCGGTTGTGTGTTTTGCACCTTAGCCCTGGAAGAACTCTGTTTCGTTTTGCTATATTCACATATGGTTGAATGATAATTAAACTTGAACTAAAGGACGTTTAAAGACTCTGATTCTACTATCCTTGCTGAATCCTAATAAATCGTTGCATTACATTTTAAATATATGTACCTTTAGTTTTAAACAGTCATCCCCGGTTCAAGATTCTCTCACAAGAAAAAACATCCTCTCCGCACCTACTTTGTCAACATGCAGCAGAGTATTACTGTGTAGCTACAGGGCCACTCTCTGAGCTTTGGCAGATACGCACCAGTCTGCCCAACTCTTTCTGATATGATTGTTCATCTTGTAAGTCTTCTTTAGGATTGCTCGATACTAAAGTCATCAAGTGCTACAGGACTACGACATCATCAAGTTGCTCACTAACTAGATTCCTTGCACACTATTGTTATGTTGTCTCCTAGACCTGGTGTGTACCTTTATGCCATAATGGTGGACAGAGTGAGTGATCTTATTGGACGTTTTTATTGTGATCACAAGATTTTGTTAGACATTCGTAACATAAAGGACTGTAAGTCCAGTTCACTGGTGCATTGGTGATGCTGATGGCAGGGGGAGCTGTGTTGCCGTGGTTATGGCGAGGACTAGGCCAAAGCCGCGGGCTCACCTGTTGCAGCCACCCAGGAGAGGAGAACCCAGGGCTGGGTGGGAGAGCCTCTGCAGGGTGGGCTGGGAGCTGCCCCCTCCTGTTGGTGCTGCTCTCCAGTGTTCACTCAGCGAAAGAACAAGCTGGACCAGGACAACAGTCATGCCTCGCAGGGACTTTACTGTTTTTTTATTTATTTATCTATCTATCTATCTATCTATCTATTTATTTATTTATTTTCCATTAATATTCCTCATAATCAGTGCCTCTACATCCTCAGGAGGCTAAAGAACTTCAGCAGGTGCCCTTTGACCTTCAAAAACTTTTATCAATGCATCATGAAAAGCATCCTATTTTGTTTCATCACAGATTGGTGCGGCAACTGCTCTGCCCAAGACCACAAGAAACTGCAGAGAGTTGTGGACACAGCTCAGCCCATCACAGATATCAACCTCCCCTCCCTTCCTCAGTAAAGCATTCGGCAGAATCAGACTCCACCCACCCCAGACACCCCTTGTACACTTTCGCAAATAAAACTGCACGAGGCGTTTTATGTTTAAGAAAACCTGTAACAACTCATGTATTATACACCAAAACACTGACCACAGTGCGGTAACAGTACATTATGTAATTACCTCATCACGTCAGACCAGCCTCTTAAAGGGAAATCCAACTCAATGTCAGTGGTTGTGAACTATGTACGTTTCCAGCAATTACGTTACCATACACAGGCACTACCCCCCCCCCCCACTAGAATTCATTAGAAATGGCATCGTCTGGAGCCCGGACGGGCTGCCCACCTCGGCTTCTCGGGTGGAGGAACAGCGAGGCCTCTGGCTCATCCAGAGGTGTGGAGACAAACTCATGGTCATGCAGGAACAGCAGAGGCATGGTCGCAGCCATTTTAAGTTGATCTACTGAAGTACATTCAGGTTTACCCCTGGTCTATCATAAAAGTCCTTTCTCTCTGTGCCATTATGCGGAATGGACTGTGGTAAACGGGTGCTACCATAAGGTGTGTATCATGGCGGACTAAAACAAATGAGGTGGAATGTAAGTCAACAGGAACCCAAGGGTGCTGTACACCATGATGGGAGATAGGAATAGACATAGACATAGACATAGACATACTTTATTGATCCCGAGGGAAATTGAATTTCGTTACAGCTGTACCAACCAAGAATAGAGCATAAATATAGCAATACAAAAACCACAAACAATCAAACAACAAAATGCAAACTATGCCAGATGGAAATAAGTCCAGGACCAGTCTATTGGCTCAGGGTGTCTGACCCTCCACGGGAGGAGCTGCAAAGTTCGATGGCCACAGGCAGGAACAACCTCCCATTACGCCCAGTGTTGTATCTCTGTGGAATATGGCTGGAGTCCAAAAGCAAAAAGTTCAATATCCTGTCTACAAACATGTTCCTCGATTGTAATATGACCAGGATTGCATCATCTGTTGTTAACCAGAACAGCAAGCCCCCAACTCCTTTACGCTTACCGCTCTCAGTGCACTTCCAGTCAGCCCGAACGGTCTGGAAGCCCTCCATGGAATTGAATTTACTGAGGAGGGTGGAACATTGCTGAGAGGCCAACCAGACAGTCAGGAATAAAGTCACCTGGCACTCGTAATGGCTGCTTGTATATCGACTCAGCTGCAAACAACTGCTGGTCCTCTTTTGGAGATGTTCTGAGCCCCAGCAGAACCCACTGGAGATAATCATGCCGACACTCATCACCCTCAGAGCAGCCGTTAAGGGGCAGTAAAACCACTCGCACAGGCCGTTGAACTGCAGGTGATACACTGTGGCGTGGTGTAGCCTAACAACGAGGTTCGGGGCCACTACAGTCCAGAGGAGTGATATAAATTGGGCACAGCGGTCAGAGGAAATATCATGTGGGGATACCAAAACGAGTGATCTAGGTGCTGATGAATGCCTGAACCATGTTTGTGGCCATCAGCAATGCTAAAGGGACGATCTCTGGCCAGCTGCTGGTATGGTTCACCACGGCAAGGAGTTGCATGAAGCAGTGGGTGAGGTGGGTCAGGGGGAAGAGAACCTACAAGGTTCACATTGACATGGTCAAACTGTCACTCAGGGACCTCAAAAGGTGCCAATGGTGCTGGAACATGACGGTTATGACAGTGAATTTTTGCCGGCTGGCACTCCACATAGGCTGTAGTCTAATCACACATGACCTTTCTTAAAGGCCATGCCACACAAACTTCAGTGCAACCAGTTTTTGTGAGGCCTTCTGGACCAGATGCGAGAGGCCATGTAAGGAGTCAACAACAGTCTGTCTCCGGTTTGCGGGCACAAAGGAGCAAGTGTGACCAGTTGAGACGCCGCACAGGAGAGAAACCTCAGCTTTCCCGAGCTTAACGTCAGCCAGCTGCGGGCACACGACTGCTACTCTGTAAGCTTGGACCTCTGGGCCAGCAGCTTGCTGGACTGCCAAGCTGATGTAGTCAACCCCAACGTGTACAGCCCCAACGGCCGGCCACGACAGGCAATCAGCCATAGTATTATTTTTCCCTTTTGATACGTACATATCAGTTGTGGACTTGGACCTGTAGGCCAGTTCACATTGATGCCACGCAGACCAAGGGTCTGATACTTTGGCCATCACGTACACAAGGTTTTCTGGTCAATGAACATTGTGACATGGCGACCTTCTAGAAGAAAACAAAAGTGTTGGACAACCGGATGGAGAGGGAGAAGCTCACAGTCAAACGTGCTGTACTTCTTCTGAAGCACCTTCAATTACACCAAAAGACTGAGGTTTGGTAAAAATACTGAAAGACTTTTATTCGCTGTACAATACGACCTCCACAGTGAGTGTCTGCCCCCGGACTGAGGGGGAGGGGCAAGACGAACACCTTTATACAGGACTCTGTGGGAGGAGCCACAGGGGCAGTCAGCAGAGGGGTGTGTCCAGACAGGTAACCGAGTTACAACATATATACATGGTTTCCCACATCCTCACAGGAGGACGAGCTGCCGGCTGAAGAAGACAAGTGGCTGCCACACACCTCCAACCGAGTGTTCATGCACAACACCCACAGTACGAGTAATACCACCCACTGGAGCACGGCATCACCCATCGTGTCCTGTAAGTCTGGATTCTGCTGCTGTTGGCAGCGTCCAGTGAGGTTTCCCGACTCTGCCTCCTTATCAATAGGCAATGCTGGCAGTACCTTCACTTGAGCACTGCGTCACACAGGAACACTGCCCGCAAAGGGTGTCCGTAATGAACAGCGGATGACCCTGTCAGCCGGAACACATGGTGTTCACGCACCTCAACGCCCTGATGCGCTGGCACTGTCAAAGCTGCAAGGCTGTCGGCACTTCCTAACATTCATACCAAAGCAAGTGTGGTCAAAGCAGCCCTGGCATCATCTGTTTTACAGATGTGGGCATCCTTTTCTTGGCGCTTTGTTGACTAGGCTTATTGAGACAGGGTAAGGAGGAAAGGTGTACTGCTGCCTGGCTGAGTGTAGACTATCAGCAAGCTCCCTGTAGTCCTTCATGGGTGCATTAGCAAGGCTGTGTGAACTGGATCAGGCATTTGCTGCATGAAGCAAAATAAAACAAGGGTGTTTTCACAAGAGAGACAGTATGTGGTCCTTTAGCTCTAAAGGCTTTGCATCTCCAAGGCAGGTAAGGAGAACAACTGTTTGGGGTGCTCAGACTCTGTCCAGAAGTAAACAGTGAGTTTTCAGTGATCAGTATTTATCATGTTTGGGTGGGTGTTCCAGTAGAAACACCACTCTCGCAGCCATGGATTTGCCAAGCAACACCGCCACATTGCAGAGTCTGGTGTCATTGGCGGTGATTCCTCACAGCGTGAATTTGGCCTTGGCTTGAGCAAACCAAGCAAAGACACTTTGCTCCCAAAACTCCAGCAGATTTAAAGTTGCTGCATTGGCCAACGTGTTTAATAACCCCAGAGCATTGGGGTCACCAATGAAGGCTTTCACAAGTAAAACTGCTTGAGGCCTTTTATGTTTAAGAGAAAGTGTAACAACTCAATTATTGAACACCAAATCTGAACACAAAGCATGGTAAAAGTACTTTACATATTTATGTCATCACGTCTGGTCAGTCTCTTAAAGTGAAACCGAACTCAATGTCGGTCGCTGTGATTTATGCCTGTTTACATTATTATCTCTTCTCTCTTCACCCAATGGACAGGAGATGCAAAAAAAAAAACAGAAAGCACGTACCAACAAGCTCAGGTAACACACTAAAATTCTAGAAACATAGAAAACCTACAGCACAATACAGGCCCTTCAGCCCACAAAGCTGTGCCGAACATGTCCTTACCTGAGAAGTTACCTAGGGTTACCTATAGCTCTTAAAAGACACTATCATATCTGCCTCCACCACCATTGCCGGCAGCCTGTTCCACACACTCACCACTCTCTGCATAAAAAACTTACCCCTGATATCTCCTCTGTACCTACTTCCAAGCACCTTAAAAACTGTGCCCTCTCACGCTAGCCATTTCAGCCCTGGGAAAAAGTTTCTGATTATCTACACAATCAATGCCTCTCATCATCTTATATAAACCTGAAGGATCTGAGCAGGTCAGGCTGCATCTATGGAAAAGAATGAAGTGTCAACGTTTTGAACCAAGGCTCTTCATCAGGAATCCACCCTGCTGTTATAAGACTATTGAATGGTCCCCTAGAATGGCAAGATGGACTTTCGACCTCATGTTATACGACAGGATGGCCTTGCCTTTGTGTCTGTCTGCATTACATTTTCTCCATTAACTATAACACTTTCTTTTGCACTCCGGTAATAGAACGCTGAGCTGGTACAGGGACAGGCCCTTTGACCAACAATGCTGTGCCAAACCAGCGAAAAAGCAAATTATATGTATTGTATGTATTATTTTATTTCTTACCTGCAAGGGAGTAAAAATCTTTATGTTGCGTTTCCATCGCAATGTACAAGCAATAAAGCGGGGAAATATGGGAGGGTATTGGCCAAACATTATTGTTTTGTGTACATGCCTGTACAGTCAGATACACAATCAGATCGATGTACAGTCAGATATGCAATTAAATCAAAGACACTCAAACATTAAACCCTCCTATCTACAGAGTTTCCCTATCCCTCCATCTTCCTCACATCCATGTGCCTATCTAAATATCTCTTAAAAGCCTCTAATGTATCTGCCTCGACCACCGTACCAGGCAGCACATTCCAGGCATCCACCACTCTCTGAGTAAAAAACTTACCCCTCCCCTCCCCTTTGGATCTATCCCTTCTCACCTTCAATGCATGCCCTCTGGACTTAGACCATTCAACTGAGGGAACCAGATACCAGATACTCCCTGTCTGCTCTGTCTGTGCCTCTCATAATCTCATAAACCTCTATCAGATCTCCCCTCAGTCTCCACCACTCCAGAGAAAACAGCCCGAGTTTATCCAGCCTCACAATAACACGTGTCTTCTAAGCCAGGCTGCATCCTGGTAAACCTCTTCTGCACCTTCTCCAAAGCCTCAATATCCTTCCTATAGCGAGGTGACTAGAACTGTATGGAATACTCCAGATGTGGCCTAACCAGAGTTTTATAAAGTTGCAACATGACCTCTTGACATTTGAACTCAATGCCTCGACTAATAAAAGCCAGCATTCTGTGAGCCTTCCTAACCACCTTATCGACCCGTGTAGCCACTTTCCCTTGTACTACTTCAATGCACTGATGTGATGATATGAACTGTATGGACGGCATTCAGAGTACTGTACCTCAGAACAGGCGACAATAACCAGCCAAAACTACTCAGCAGGTTAATGTGATACACGCACTGGCACACCCGGATCCCACTGACTCTCAGGGGGCCATGGTGGTGCAGTCGCGAGCGCATAGCTATTACAGCTCAGGCTGTCGGAGTTCAGAGTACAAATTCTCTGTTAGCATGTTTGCACCTTCAGCTCCTGAGCCCATGGGTTTCCACCAGGTGATTGACTTTCCCCACAGTTCAAAGATGTACTGGTTAGTCGGTTAATTGGTCATTGTAAATTGTCCTCTGATTAGATGAGTATTAAATAGGAGGGTTGCTGGTGGTGTGGCTCGTTGGGCCAGAGAGGCCTGTTCCACAATGTATCTCGAAATTAAAATATTTAAATCAGTGTCCATTTTGCCTGCACAAGTTCCCCAATGCTTTAACAGACAACTCATGATTAGCAATTAAGTCAAGTCTCCCACTATGAGATTAAAAGCAAGGGTTTCTGAACAAAATAATATTTCAATATAGAATTGTTCAGCACCGCAGCACAGAAACAGGTCATTCAGCCTTTCGAGTGAAAGACACTGTCTGAGTGAAGACACCTCCCATCCATTTACTGATACAAACTTCTCTTAAATTTTGAAATCAAACCCACATCCACCACTTGCACTGACAGCTCATTCTACACACTCACCAACGTGTGAGTGAAGAAATTCCCCTGATGCACCAACATCTGAGTGAAGAAATTCCCCTCATGCACCACTGTCTGAGTGAGGAAATTCCAATTATGCACCACCGTCTGAGTGAAGAAATTCTCTTCATACACCACCGTCTGAGTGAAGAAATTCCAATCATGCACCACCGTCTGAGTGAGGAAATTCCAATCATGCACCACCGTCTGAGTGAAGAAATTCCCCTCATGCACCACCGTCTGAGTGAAGAAATTCCAATCATGCACCACCGTCTGAGTGAAGAAATTCTCTTCATACACCACCGTCTGAGTGAAGAAATTCCCCTCATGCTCCACCATCTGAGTGAAGAAATTCCCCCTCATGCACCACCGTCTGAGTGAAGAAATTCCCCTCATGCACCACCGTCTGAGTGAACAAATTCCCCTCATGCTCCACCATCTGAGTGAAGAAATTCCCCCTCATGCACCACCGTCTGAGTGAAGAAATTCCCCCTCGTGCGCCACCGTCTGATTGAAGAAATTCCCCCTCATGCACCACCGTCTGATTGAAGAAATTCCCCTCATGCACCACCGTCTGAGTGAAGAAATTCCCCTCATGCTCCACCATCTGAGTGAAGAAATTCCCCCTCATGCACCACCGTCTGAGTGAAGAAATTCCCCCTCGTGCGCCACCGTCTGAGTGAAGAAATTCCCCCTCGTGCGCCACCGTCTGATTGAAGAAATTCCCCCTCATGCACCACTGTCTGAGTGAAGAAATTCCCCTCATGCACCACCGTCTGAGTGAAGAAATTCCCCCTCGTGCGCCACCGTCTGAGTGAAGAAATTCCCCTCATGCACCAGCGTCTGAGTGAAGATATTCCCCTCAATCACCACCGTCTGAGTGAAGAAATTCCCCTCAATCACCACCGTCTGAGTGAAGAAATTCCCCTCATGCACCACCGTCTGAGTGAAGAAATTCCCCCTCGTGCGCCACCGTCTGAGTGAAGAAATTCCCCTCATGCACCAGCGTCTGAGTGAAGATATTCCCCTCAATCACCACCGTCTGAGTGAAGAAATTCCCCTCAATCACCACCGTCTGAGTGAAGAAATTCCCCTCATGCACCAGCGTCTGATTGAAGATATTCCCCTCAATCACCACCGTCTGAGTGAAGAAATTCCCCCTCGTGCGCCACCGTCTGAGTGAAGAAATTCCCCTCATGCACCACCGTCTGAGTGAAGAAATTCCAATCATGCACCACCGTCTGAGTGAAGAAATTCCCCCTCATGCACCACCGTCTGAGTGAAGAAATTCCCCCTCATGCACCACCGTCTGAGTGAAGAAATTCCAATCATGCACCACCGTCTGAGTGAAGAAATTCCCCCTCATGCACCACCGTCTGAGTGAAGAAATTCCCCCTCGTGCGCCACCGTCTGAGTGAAGAAATTCCCCTCATGCACCAGCGTCTGATTGAAGAAATTCCCCCTCAATCACCACCGTCTGAGTGAAGATATTCCCCTCAATCACCACCGTCTGAGTGAAGAAATTCCCCTCATGCTCCACTGTCTGAGTGAAGAAATTCCCCTCAATCACCACCGTCTGAGTGAAGAAATTCCCCTCATGCTCCACCATCTGAGTGAAGAAATTCCCCTCAATCACCACCGTCTGAGTGAAGAAATTCCCCCTCATGCACCACCGTCTGAGTGAAGAAATTCCCCCTCGTGTGCCACCGTCTGAGTGAAGAAATTCCCCTCATGCACCACCGTCTGAGTGAAGAAATTCCCCCTCATGCGCCACCGTCTGAGTGAAGATATTCCCCTCATTCACCACCGTCTGAGTGAAGAAATTCCCCCTCGTGCACCACCGTCTGAGTGAAGAAATTTCCCGTCATGCACCACCTAAAATATTTCACCTTTCACCCTTATTGTTCTACTTCCAGTCTCACATCTAGAAGTTTGGAAAAGTATGGGGATGGGATGGGCATGGAAGGCTCTGGTCCAATTGTCGGCCACTGGTAGAAACATAGAAACATAGAAAAACCTACAACACAATACAGCCGTTCAGCCCACAATGTTGTGCCGATCATTTACGTTAGAAATTATCTAGGCTAATTTGGCCCTCTATTTACCTGAGCTCCATGTACCTGTCCAGAAGACTCTTAAAAAACCCTATCGTATCCTCCTCCACCACCATTGCCTGCAGCCCATTCCACGCACTCACCACCCTCTGCGTAAAAAACTCACCCCTGACATCTCCTCTGTACATTCTTCCAAGCACCTTAAAACGGTGCCCTCTCGTGCTAGCCACTTCAGCCCTGGGAAAAGCCTCTGTCTATCCACACGATCAATGCCTCTAATCATTGTGTACACCCCTATCACGTCACCTCTCATCCGCCGTCGTTCCAAGGAGAAGAGGCAAAGTTCACTCAGCCTATTCTCATAAGGCATGCTCGCCAATCCAGGAAACATCCTTGTAAATCTCCTCAGAACCCCTTTCTATAGTTTCCACATCTTTCCTTTAGTGAGAGGACTAGAACTCAGCACAGTACTCCAAGTGGGATCCGACCAGGGTCCTATATAGCTACAATGTTACCTCTTGACTCCTAAACTGAATCTCATGATTGCTGAAGGCCAATGCACTGTATGCTTTCTTAACCACAGAGTCATCCTGCGCAGCAGCTTTGAGTGTCTTATGGACTCGGACCCCAAGATCCCTCTGATCCTCCACACTGCAAAGAGTCTTACCATTAATACTATATTCTGTCATCATATTGACCTACCAAAATGAACCACCTCACACTTATCTGGTTGAACTCCACCTGCCACTTCTCAGCCCAGTTTTGCATCCTATCAATGTCCCGCTGTAACCTCTGACAGCCCTCCACACTATCCACAACACCCCCAACCTTTGTGTCATCAGCAAATTTACTAACCCATCCCTCCACCTCCTCATCCAGGTCATTTATAAAAATCATGAAGAAAAGGGGTCCCAGAACAGATTCCTGAGGCACACCACTGGTCACTGACCTCCATGCAGAATATGACCCGTCTACAACCACTCTTTGATATAAGCCTTACATGGGGTGCCTTATCAAATGCCTTGCTGAAATCCATATACACTACATCTACAGCTCTACCTTCATTAATGTGTTTCTCAAAAAATTCCTCAAAAAATTCAATCGGGCTCGTAAGGTATGACCTGCCTTTCACAAAGCCATGGTGACTATTCTTAATCATATAATGCCTCTCCAAATGTTCTTAAATCCTGCCTCCCAGGATCTTCATCAACTTACCAACCACTGAAGTAAGACTCATTGGTCTATAATTTCCTGGGCTATCTCTGCTTCCTTTCTTGAATAAGGGAACAACATCCGCAACCCTCCAGTCCTCCGGAACCTCTCCAATTCTCACTGATGATGCAAAGATCATCGCCAGACACTCAGCAACCTCCTCCCTTGCTTCTCACAGTGACCTGGGGTGTATCTTGTCCGGTCCCAGTGACTTATCCAACTTGGTACTTTCAAAAGCTCCAGCACAGACTCTTTCTTAATGTCTATATGCTCAAGCATTTGAGTCCATGGTAAGTCATCCCTGCAATCGTCAAGGTCCTTTTCCATAGTGAATACTGAATTAAAGTATTCATTCAGTACCTCTGCTATCTCCTCCGGTTCCATACACACTTTTCCACTGTCACACTTGATTGGTCCTAGTCTCTCACGTCTTATCCTCTTGCTCTTAACATACTTGTAGAATGCCTTGGGGTTTTCCTTAATCCTCTTTGCCAAGGCCTTCTCATGGCCCTTTCTAGATTTCCTAATTTCATTCTTAAACTCCTTCCTGCTAGCCTTATAATCTTCTGGATCTCTATCATTAACTAGTTTTTTTTTGAATCTTTTGTAAGCTTTTCTTTTCTTCTGGACTAGATTTTTAAAAGCCTTTGTTTCTAAGTTCCTGCCTGATAGCTTCATATCTCCCCTTACTCCAATTAAACGCTTTCCTAACTTGTCTGTTCCTACCTTTCTCCAATGAAGGTAAGGGAGATAGAATTGTGATCACTATTTTCAAAGTGCTCTCCCACTGAGATACCTGACACCTGACCAGGTTCATATGTAGGCTTATCTACATATTGTGTCAAGAAACGTTCATGAACACGCCTAACAAACTCCATCCTATCTAAACCCCTCACTCTAGGGAGATGCCAGTCAATATTGGGGAAATTAAATCCCCCATCACGACAACTCTGTTATTACTGCACCATTCCAGAATCTGTCTCCCTATCTTCTTCTCAATGTCCCTGTTACTATTGGGTGGTCTATAAAAAACACCCAGTAGAGTTATTGACCCCTTCCTGTTTCTAACTTCCGCCCACAGAGAGTCAGTAGACAATCCTTCCATTTTTCTGCAGCCATGACACTATCTCTGATCAATAGTGCCACACCCCCACCTCTTTTGCCTCCCTTCCTGTCCTTTCTGAAACATCTATAGCCTGGCACTCTAAATAACCATTCCTGCCCCTGAGCCATCCAAGTCTCTGTAATGTTCACGACATCATAGCTCCGAGTACTGATCCACACTCTAAGCACATCAGCTTTGTTCATAATACTCCTTGCATTAAAATAGACACATCTCCAACTATCGGTCTGAGCGCATCCCTTCTCTATCACCTGCCTATCCTCCCTCTCACACTGTCTCCAAGCTTTCTCCATTTGTGAGCCAACCGCATCTTCCTCCGTCTCTTCAGTTCAGTTCCCAACCCCCAGCAATTCTAGTTTAAATTCTCCCCAATAGCCTTAGCAAACCTCCCTGCCAGGATATTGGTCTCCCTCGGATTCAAGTGCAACCCGTCCTTTTTGTACAGGTTACGCCTGCCCCAATATATGTCCCAATGATCCATAAATCTGAATCCCTGCCCCCTGCTCCAATCCCTCAGCCATGCATTTATCCTCCACCTCACTCTGTTCCTATACTCACTGTCACGTGGCACAGGCAGTAAACCCAAGATTACTACCTTTGATGTCCTGCTTCTCAACTTCCTTCCTAACTCCCTGTAGTCTGTTTTCAGGACTTCCTCCCTTTTCCTACCTATGTCATTGGTACCAATGTGCACCACGATCTCTGGCTGTTCTCCCTCCCACTGCAGGATATCGTGGACATGATCAGAATCATCCCAGACCCTGGAACCTGGGAGGCAAACTACCATCTGTGTTTCTTTCCTGCATCCACAGAATCGCCTGTCTGACCCACTAACTATCGAGTCCCCTATCACTACTGCCTTCCTCTTCCTTTCCCTACCCTTCCAAGCCACAGGGCCAGACTCTGTGCCAGAGGGACAGCCACTGTTGCTTCCCCCAGGTAGGTCGACCCCCCAACAGTACTCAAGCAGGAGTACTTTGTTAAGAGGGGCAGCCACAGGGGTTCTCTCTAGTATCTGACTCTTGCCCTTCCCCCTCCTGACTGTTACCCACTTACTTGTCTCCCAAAGCCCCAGTGTGACTACTTATGAGGGGTGATTGATAAGTTCATGGCCTCAGGTAGAAGGAGATGAGTTATTAACTTCAAACTTTCTGCATTATCACTCAGAGAGTTGAACTGTGTGTGCATGTATAACTTATCGCCTTCTACCTTAGGCCACGAACTTATCAATCACCCCTGCTGTGGGCACTTTCTGGAGGTCTAAGATCCATATGCTCCACGACCGCAGAACTGAGTGTGTAAATGTAGGAGGGGACAATGTTGAAAAATAAATTTACTAGGTTTTCTAAAATTGACTCCTTCTACCTTAGGCCACGAACTTATCAATCACCCCTCGTACCTGTAGCCCCTATCTATCACCTCCTCACTTTCCCTGACCTTCGCACTTAGGGAGCTGCAGCTCGATGTACCTGGTGCAGATGTGGCCGTCCTGGAGGCTGGGAGACTCCTGGACCTCCCACATCCGACGCCCAGTACAGAACACCAGCCTCACAGACAAACTTCCTATTCCTATTCTTCCCAAGTAATTTACCACACCTCGACTCGTTGAGCCAAAGCCCTCCTACTCCGATGCCCGCTCTATAAAGCTGTCTTCTTTTTAAATTCTTCCTGCCAGTCTAACTCGCTGATGTCCATGCGCTTGCACGGTCATGCCTTGATCTAGACAGATTAACAGTTTAGCATGAGCTAGATTGTCTAAAAGGCTTTTTTTGGTGCTGTAATTCTTTATGACTCTATTGGTAATTAAATAAGGATGTCTGTTTGAGGTTTCAAGATGTGACATTTCAGAAAGTAGAATTAAGTGATATTTATTACACTCTTCAATGTTAATTTTTGGTGCATTTGTCCAATAGCCCAGAAATCAAGCAAAGAAAATCTGCTCAGTGGCCACTTATTACGTGGAGGCAATACATGGAGAAAAAATGAGGTACGAAGGTAAACTAGCCAAGAATATAAAGGTGGATAGTAAAAGCTTCTTTAGGTATGTGAAAAGGAAAAAAAATAGTTAAGACCAAAATTGGGCCCTTGAAGACAGAAGTGGGTGAATTTATTATGGGGAACAAGGAAATGGCAGATGAGTTGAACAGGTACTTTGGATCTGTCTTCACCAGGGAAGACACAAGCAATCTCCCAGATGTAATAGTGGCCAAAGGACCTAGGGTAATGGATGAATTGAAGGAAATTTATATTAGGCAGGAAGTGGTGTTGGATAGGCTGCTGGGTCTGAAGGCTGATAAGTCCCCGGGACCTGATGGTCTGCATCCCAGGGTACTTAAGGAGGTGGCTTTAGAAATCGTGGACGCATTGGTAATCATTTTCCAATGTTCTATAGATTCGGGATCAGTTCCTTTGGATTGGAGGGTGGCTAATGTTGTCCCTCTCTTCAAGAAGGGAGGAAGAGAGAAAACAGGGAATTGTAGACCAGTTAGCCTGACATCGGTGGTGGGAAAGATGCTGAATTATAAAAGATGAAGTTATGACACATCTGGATAGTAGTAAAAGGATTGGTCCGAGTCAGCATGGATTTATGAAGCAGAAATCGTGCTTGACTGATCTCCTGAAATATTTTGAGGACGTAACTATGAAAATGGACAAGGGAGAGCCAGTGGATGTAGTTTACCTGGACTTTCAGAAAGACTTTGATAAAGTCCCACATAGGAGATTAGTGAGCAAAATTAGGGCACATGGTCTTGGGGGCAGAGTACTGACATGGATTGAAAATTGGCTGGCTGACAGAAAACAAAGAGTAGCGATTAATGGGTCCCTTTCGGAATGGCAGGCGGTGACCAGTGGGGTACCGCAGGGTTCAGTGCTTGGTCCGCAGCTGTTTACTATATATATTAATGATTTAGATGAGGGAATTAAAAGTAACTTTAGCAAATTTGCCGATGACACAAAGCTGGGAGGCAGTGTAAAATATGAGGAGGATGTTATGAGAATGCAGGGTGACTTGGACAGGCTGGGTGAGCGGGCAGATGCATGGCAGATGCAGTTTAATGTGGATAAATGTGAGGTTATCCACTTTGGTGGTAAGAACAGGAAGGCAGATTATTATCTAAATGGAGTCAAGTTAGGAAAAGGGAAAGCACAACGAGATCCAGGTGTTCTTGTACATCAGTCACTGAAAGCAAGCATGCAAGTACAGCAGGCAGTGAAAAAAGCTAATGGCATGCTGGCCTTCATAACAAGGGGAATTGAGTATAAGAGCAAAGAGGTCCTTCTGCAGCTGTACAGGGCCCTGGTGAGACCACACCTGGAGTACTGCGTGCAGTTTTGGTCTCCAAATTTGAGGAAGGATATTCTTGCTATTGAGGGAGTGCAGCGTAGGTTCACAAGGTTAATTCCCGGGATGGCGGGACTGTTATATGTGGAAAGATTGGAGCGACTGGGCTTGTATACTCTGGAATTTAGAAGGCTGAGAGGGGATCTTATTGAAACATATAAGATTATTAAGTGATTGGACACACTACAGGCAGGAAGCATGTTCCCGCTGATGGGTGAGTCCAGAACCAGAAGCCACAGTTTAAGAATTGGGGTAGGCCATTTAGAACGCAGTTGAGGAAAAACTTTTTCACCCAGAGAGTGGTGGATATATGGAATGCTCTGCCCCAGAAGGCTGTGGAGGCCAAGTCTCTGGATGCTTTCAAAAAAGAGATGGATAGAGCTCTTAAAGATAGTGGAATCAAAGGTTATGGGGATAAGGCAGGAACTGGATACTGATAGTGGATGATCAGCCATGATCACAGTGAATGGTGGTTCTGGCTCGAAGGGCCAAATGGCCTACTCCTGCACCTATTGTCTATTGTCTATTCAGGTACACCCATACACCTGCTAATGAATGCAAATATGCTTATTAATGCAGATATCCAGTCAGCCAATCACGTGGCAGCAACTCAATGCATAAAAGCACTCAGACGTGTTCAAGAGACTCAGTTGTTGCTCAGACCAAACATCAGAATGGGAAATAAATGTCACCTAAGTGATTGACCGTGGAATGATTGGTGGCGACAGGCGGGATGGTCTGCTGATCTTCTGGGATTTTCACGCATAGTTTACAGAGAATGGTGCCAGAAGCAAAAACGAAAAATTCCAGAGACTTGCTGGTCTGTGGGTGAAAATGCCTTGTTAATGAGAGAGGTCAGAGGAGAATGGCCAGACTGGTTCAAGCTGACAGGAAGGTGATAGTAACTCAAATAACCACACGTTACAACAGTGGTGTGCAAAAGAGAATCTCTGAACACACATCACATTGAACCTTGAAGTGGATGGGCTACAGCAGCAGAAGATGATGAGCACACTCAGCATCCATTTTATTTGGTACAGCAAGTACCTAATGAAATGACTACTGAATGTACTTGAAAACAAAGAAAATGGTTGAGGGAAGTATGACTAATTGTCTAGCTTGGTTTATATTCTCAGCTGTATTCCAAAGCGTTGGTCTGACTGCAGCTGAGCTCTATGTGGTGTGGCAGATAAGCCATGAAGAGACTTACTCAAAGACTTGGCTTCTTGCTGTGATGTAATTAGTGCTAATACTGGACAACAAGCATGGCATTGTTTCTTTGTTCATCGTTCTTAATATTTGTATACTGGCAGCTCATCCAAAACCTCTGAAACGACAAAATATCGAACTGATTATGTTAAAAGGGTCCTTGTTGCCGTCAGCAGCAATCACTCACTTTGTACATGCACATAAAAGGCCAAGAGAAGAATGCAGAGCCAGCGTTCGTGTCTCATTACGTTACCACTGGACATTAATCAATGGTAGCTAACTTGTTTTAACTCCTGCTCGGGGCCCAGCACTGATGTATTGAGAAAAAGATCATTGCAACAAAGCGGGGGAATACAAGCTGGCAGGTGATAAGTGCCTTTTCCATCTATCACCTTCTATAAAGCTTCTTATTTTAGCCCCTTACCCCACCCACCGGGCTTCACGTATCACCTTGTACCTTGTCCTTCTTCACCTCCTCCCGCCTTTTTACTCTGGCATCCTTCCCCCTTCTTTTCCAGTCCTGAAGAAGGGTTTTGGCTTGAAAAGTTGACTACTCATTTCCATAGATGCTGCCTGACCTACTGAGCTCCTCTAGCATTTTGTGTTTGTGTTGCAGGTGATAGGTGAGACCAGGTGAGAGGGAAGGTAGGCGGGTGGAGGGAGGAGGCATGATGTGAGAAACTGGAAGTTTTATAGGCGGGAGAGGTAAAGGGTTGAAAAAGAAGGAATCTAGTAGGAGAGAAGAGTGGACCATGGAAGAAAGGGAAGGAGGAGGGGATCCAGGAAGAGGTGACAGGCAGGTGATGAGAAGAGAAGGGGTAAGAGGGGAGCTAGAATGTGGAATAGGTAAAGAGAGAAGGAGGAGGAGGAGGGGAAGATATTACTGTATTTCAAGCTGAGATCCTTCATCAGGATTGGAAAGGAAGGGGGCAGAAGCCAGAACGAAAAGGTGGGAGGGGTATAAGCTGGCAGGGGATAGGTGAGACCAGGTGAGGAGGAAGGTCATTTTGTGTGTATTTTTCTCAAGGTTTCCAGCATCTGTGTTTTGTAATTCAAGTTGAACTTCCTGCCTCCCTTGTTTCCTCATCCAAGCAGCAATTCATTCACAGTTAATTGAGCATGTTCCTCCTTTAAAACGTAATCCTTGCCCATATACCACGGGGGACTATTATCTGTTAGTTCCTTTCCTGTGCACACACAACACAAAGGGAGTCTAAGTAGCGTATGTTCTGCACCAGAGAACAAGAGCTGCCTGTAGCTTAGTAGCGCTTCCCTTCTTCCGATAACTCAAAATTGCATGCTGTATCAGATTCAGGAAGCTTTAGAGAATCTTCTTAAGTGATCTCAGCGGATCTGCTCAGATTCAAAGCAAGTTCACACTTTTAAATGTAAAAAACTCAAGGGACAGGAGGAATAATATTCTTTACTTCACATTCAGATTTATTTATCATATGGGCATTGAAACAGATAGTCAAATGCTTCATTTGCATTACCAGCCAGCACAGACAAAGGGTGTTCCGTGGACAGCTCACAAGTGCCACCATGCATTCCAGCACTATGGTAGCATAGAGGTTAGCATGACACAGTTACAGCTCGGGGTTGGTATTGTGCTTTGCACCTTGGCCCCAGAGTAACACTGCTTCATTTGGCTGTATTCATGTCTGCCTGAATGACAATTAAACTTGAATTTGTGGTTGGCACAACTCTATATACTACTACCGACCGGGTTTCAATTCCCCCAGTTACCAGTAAGGAGCTAGTACGTTCCCCCCGTGATTGTGAGGGTTTCTCCCGGGTGCTCAGGTTTCCTCCTACAGTTCAAAGACATACCAGCTGGTAGACTAAATGGTCATTGTAAATTACAATGTGATTAGGCTAGGAATAAATCGGTGGGTTGCTGGGCAGCACAACTCGAAGCACCTATTCCACACTGTACTTCAATTTTAAAAAAATAAGTACAATCCCTATAAAAAGTATTCACCACCTTGGAAGTTTTCATGTTTTATTGTTTTATAACATTGAATCACAGTGGATTTAATTTGTTTTTTTTACACTGATCAACAGAAAAAGACTCTTTCATGTCAAGGTGAAAACAGATCTCTACAAAGTGATCTAATTTAATTATAAATGCAAAATGTTGATTGCATAAGTATTCACCTCCTTTGATATGACACACCAAATCATCACTGGTACAGCCAATTGGTTTTAGAAGTCACATCATTAGTTAAACGGAGACCTGTTTTTGGAGATCTGTATGCAGTAAAGGTGTTTCAATTGATTGTAGAAAAAAAAAACCTCTGTCTGGAAGGTCCAACTGCTGGTGAGTCAGTATGCTGGCACAAACTACACCATGAAGATGAAAGAGCACTCCATGCAACTCTGCAAAAAGGTTAGTGGAAAGTACAAGTCAGGAGATGGGTACAAGGGAATTTCCAAGTTGCTGAATATCCCTTAGAGTGCAGTTAAGTCAATCATCAAGAAATGGTAAGAATATGGCACAGCTGTAAATCTGCCTGGAGCAGGCCATCCTCAAAAACTGAGTGACTGTGCAAGAAGGGGATTAGTGAGGGAGGCCACCAAAAGACCTATGACAACTCTGGAGGAGTTACAAGCTTCAGTGGCTGAGATAGGAGAGACTGCATACAACAATGTTGCCCAGGTGCTTCACCATTCACAGCTTTATGGGAGAGTGGCAAAGAGAAAGCTACTGTTGAAAAAAAAAACTCTCATGAAATCTCGACTTGAGTTTGCCAGAGGGCATGCTGAAATCAGTTGGAAGAAGGTTCTATGGTCTGATGAAATCATACCTGAGCTTTTTGGCCATCAGGCTAAACGCTATGTTTGGCATAAGCCAAACACCACACATCATCCCTACAGTGTAGCATGGTTGCGGCTGCATCATACTGTGGGAATGCTTCACTGCAGCGGGCCCTGGAAGTCTAGATAAGGTAGACGGTAAAATGATTGCAGCAAAATACGGGGAATTCCCAGAGGAAGACCTGATGTATGAAAACTTCGACTTGGGAGAAGATTTGTATTCTAGCAAGATAATGACCCTAAGCTTAAAGCCAAAGCAACACAGAAATGGTTTAAAAACAACAAAGCCAATTCAGAGTCCAGACCTCAATCCAATTGAGAATTTGTGGCTAGACTTGAAAGGGTGTGTTCACTCAAGATCCCCATGCAATCTGACAGAGCTTGAGCAGTTTTGTAAAGAATGGGGAAAAATTGCATGTCCAGATGTGCAAAGCTGATAGACACCTATCCACACAGACTCAAGGCTATAATTGCTGCCAAAGGTGCATCGACTGAATACTGACTTGAAGGGGGTGAATACTTATGAAATCAATTATTTTGTGTTGAATAATTGTAATAAATTTAGTCCGATTTGTAGAAAATTGTTTTCACTTTGATATAAAAGAGTCTTTTCTGCTGATCAGTGTCAGAAAAGCCAATTTAAATTCACTGTGGGATTCAATGTTGTAAAACAATAAAACATGAAAACTTCTGGGGAGGGGGGTTGAGTACTTATATTGGCACTGTACAACTAATCTGTGGAAGGCCACTTTAGTAATAAAAATAGCAAATCAGATAACTCACATATTGGACCACTTTCTAATAAATCAAGACTTCTTTTGTTCAAGGGTGTGTTTCAGAAACAGAATCAGATTTATTATTGCTGAATTAGATTATGTGAAATTTAATGTTTTGCAGAGCAGTACTGTGTAAATACATAAAATTACCATAAATTACAAAAAATAAATACATTGTGCAAAAATGAGGTATTGTTTATAGGTTCATGGTCAGCAGTCTGATGGCAGAAGGTAACAAGTTGTTTCTGAATCACTGAGTGTGTGCCTTTAGACTCCTTTACCTCATTGCTGAAGGTAGTAGTGAGAAGAGGACATGTCGTAGATGGTGGGGGTATTTAATGATGGCTGCTGCCTTCCTGAGGAACCACCTCGGACAATGATGTGAGGGTTTGTGGCCAAAATAACTGGCTGCAACCATATCCCTCTGCAGCCTCTTTGTGATCCTGTGCATTGGAGCCTCCATAGCAGGTGACAATGCAATCAGTTGAAATGCTCTCCATCATGTCATATCAAATCTCAACAATGTCACAATGAAGTAGAAACGTTGATGTGCCTTCTTGATGATTGCATCAAAATTTAAAAAGGCTTCATTATGAATGAAGTGAATTGATTGTCTGACACAGTCGAGCTCTTGGAAGGATGGATTATTATCCTTTCAGTGCTTCTGTCTGTAAATGTTATAGATTCATAGAGCACTGTACTACAGAAACATACCCTTTGGCCCACCTAGTCCATGCCAACCTATTTGTCAGCCCAGTCCTGTCGACCTATACCCATACCATAGCCTTCCATACCTCTCCCATCCATGTACTTATCCAAACTTCGAGTTCACTCAAATGTTGCAATTGAACCCGCAGCTCCCACTTTCGCTGGAAGCTCATCCCACACTCACACGACCCTGTGAGTGAAGAAGTTCCCTCTCGGGTTCCACGGTGGCATGTTAGTATAATATTTAACACAACACTTTACAGTACAGGCGACCGGGGTTCAATTCCAGCCGCTGCCTGTAATGAGTTTGTACGTTCTCCCCATGACCGTGTGGATTGCCTCTGGGTGCTCCAGTTTCCTCCCACAGTCTAAAGATGTACTGGTTGGTAGGTGAATTGGTCATTGTAAATTGTTCCCTGAATAGGCTAAGATTAAATCGGTGGATTGCTGGCAGCGCAGCTCGGAGGGCTGGAAGGGTCTATTCCGCATTGTATCTCAATAAATAAACAAATATTTCACATTTCACCCTTAACCCATGACCTCCAGTTGTAGTCTCACCCAAACTCAATGGAAATAGCCTGCTGGCATTTAGGTTATCTATACCCCTCATAATTTTGTACACCTTTATCAAATCTTCCTATCAGTCTCCTCTGCTGCAGGAAATAAGTTCCTAAACTGTTCAAACAGTTCCTGTAACTCAAGTCCTCAAGTCCTGGTGTTACCCTTGTACTTCTGTCTCTGTTTTCTTCCAAGCTTGTCGATATCTTTCCTGTAGGTACCGTAGGTAGCCAGAACTATACACCAATATTCTAAATGTGATCTCACCAACATCTCAGCATAATATGGTTGCAGACTCTTCCAGCTTATCTTTTGTTCTTACATCTTGAGATCAGTCTTTATCCAGAAGGGGACGTCTTCAGAATCCTTCCCAATGTAGGTAATTCCTTGTTTGTCGCTCTTCCCAACTGCATGGATGTGGCAAGACTACTGGTACAGTATGACTTGTTGATTAGAACATTTGTAACATTTTGTTTTTTATTCACTCGTCTTGTAAAACAGAGAACAATTACCAGGTAATCACTATGTTGCATTACCATCACAATATGAAAACTGCATGGTAAATTCATCGCTTTCCATTTCCATTGAACTAATTTAACTAATGCCCATTGAATATCAATACATTAATCACCAAAGTCTTTCTAAAACTAGGAACAAGAAATAGTAACAATGAAGATGCCCAAAATTCAAATTACATAGATGTCAGCATATGCAACAATGAGATTCATTTTCTTGTGGGCATTACAGTAAATACAAAGAAACACAATGGTCCTCTGTCAGTCAGGGTCAACCGTAGATGTTACGTCCTAGCTGGCTGGATACACCGTAGAGATGAGCTGTTGCCCATGTAACAGGCTCCCCCTCTGCACGCAGCTGCTGCATCCAAATGAACAGCAGAGTCTGATGCAATTTGGCATCAGCAGCATCGCAGGAGTTGCCGGTCAGTGTTGAACTCAATGTAGGTCCACCTCAGGGACTCCACCTTCAGATTTTTCCCTTAGGGTTTACTCTCAAAGTCTTTCCCATGAGCAGGTAAAGCCACAAGGCAGTGGAGGTTTGAGATCAGGTACACAATGATCACAGGAATGAATTCGGTAACTCAAAAGTACAGTGCCATGCCAATGGCTTTTGGGACCATCTGTTAGGGAAGCCATAGAATAAGACCAGAGAATAAGCACTTCAACAAAGACGAAGGTCTCCCTCTAAGTAAGAACTAGGATACAATTTTAAACAAGATGGAACAGCAGAAACCTGATTGACTGAGGACTAACCAATCTGATGGTGAGTGGAAGATGCTGATTCTAACACATTGAGCGTAGGTCTTCAGGCTGTTCTACCTCCCCGCTGAAGGTTGGAAAAAGGACATGTCCTGGATGGTGAGCATCCTTAATGATATCCTAAAGCACAGCCTTTTGCAGATGTCCTCGAAGATGGGGAGGCCTGACGTCCGGCTTTTGAACACTCTGTCCTCTGTCCGGCACCACCTCGAGCCGGACATTAATTTGTCCTCCTTTTTAAGGGTCTGACTAAAGACTTATATAAATTACCTCAGATATACTTAAAACAGTGGGAACTGAAAGCTATAACAACTGTTAACATATTTTTATTATATGTAGTTGCCATTGTCAACACTGCTGATGACGCAGTTTATGAGTCACATCAGCACGTCTGAGAGGGTCAGTCTGCCCAAGGCCGCTGCCGCAGTAGAGAGTGGTGGAGTCTTTTGTTCTTGTTTCAAGCCCCTAAAGAAATGCCGAAAAAAAAGACTATATTTAACCATGAATGGGCCAAAGAATTTGGATTTATTGCTAAAAGCAGAAAAGATAACTTTCATGTTTTTTGTACACCATGCTGTTGTGATGTGGAGATTAAGGGAAAAAGTGCAGTTGAACGACACGCTACCACAGATAAACATAAAGTTAACACTCGTACTGCTGGTACTTCATCATTGTCATCATTTTTCTCCCCAGTTCAATCAACTCAAGATGACAAAATCTTGGCTGCAGAACTGTGTAAAGTGTATCATGCTGTGAAGCATCATCAGTCATACAGAAGTGTTGATTGTGGAGTAAAAGTTGACAAACAAATATACAGTGACTCATTAATAGTGAAAGGTGTAATGTGGGAAAACTAAAGCAAAAGCTCTGTGTGAAAATATTCTAGCACCCTATTCTGTACAAAAGCATGTGGAGTATATCAAAAAACATGGCTTTCCCTTTTCAGTAGCAACTGATGCTTCAAACAAAGGTGCAACAAAGTGTTTCCCAATACTTCTGAGATACTTCATTTTGAGAAGGGAGTGCAACATGTGTTTCTTGACTTTTACAGCGATAACAATAAATCATCAGAGGACATAACAAATCAGCTACTGGTTAAACTGGAGACGTCAGGTCTGGATCTGAATAGAGTGTCTGCATGCACTGCTGACAATGCAAGTGTAAACTATGGAAACACAACAGTGTTTCCCAAAAACTGAAAATGGCTCAAAAGAACATTATTGCTGCAAATTGCCTGGCACATACTTTGTACAATGCAACAAAATTTGCTGCAGGAAAACTGGAAATCGATGTTGAAAATATTGTGCTCAAAGTGTACAACCATTTCAGCATCTCAGCTAAAAGAACAGCACAGTTAAAGGAATTCTGTGAATTTGTGGATGTTAATAATTGTAATCTGTTACGGCATGTTGTGACTAGATGGCTCTCTCTTTTGTCATCTATTGACAGAATACTTAAGTGCTGGGAAGACCTAAGAAGTTATTTTCAGAGTCTAGGTGAGGAGGAGTGCCCCAAGGTACTGTGGAAGTGCTTTGGTGATGAGGGAAATGCCTGTGAATCTACAGAGATCTACTTCTTCCTCAGTCACACTCTTGAATTGTTCTCAGATACTATTGAAGCACTAGAAGCCAAGTCATTCAGCATAATTTCAGTATTTAAGCTAATGGCTGAACTGAAAAGCAAGCTTGAGAGAAGAGTAAAGGACTGTTTTTTTTGGCTTTGCAGTGAACACCAAGCTTAGCCAGCTTACCCAGCTTACCCCTGATGTGTCTAAGAAATGTGAAGCAGACTTCATTGTTTTCTATGAAAGAGTCATAAAGTGCTTAAGTGACAGGTATGACTTCTCTGAAAACAGCTTTCATAATAAAGTGTCAAGATTGAACCTGACAAGTGCCATACCTTTTGGAGAATTCTATGATGCAGTCAAGGCCTGTAACCTTCAAGATATTGATATGGATGAATTATATGAACAGTATGGGATTGTGGAGGCAATTATCAATACTCCTGAGATGGTAGGTAGCCATAGTGAAGAACGTTAACTCAAGCTGTTCAGTAAATCTGAGGTCTCTTTTACAAACCTGAAGAAGGTGAGTACTTATATCTCCTCTATTCCATGCAGCAATGCTCACACAGAATGAGTTTTTTCAATGATGACCTCAGCTTGGAGAAACAAGAGAAACTGTCTGCAAATGGACTCGGTCAAGAGCTCCAAGTATGTAACAACTTCTCAGAAGAGTGCCCAGCCACGTACAAAAAACTCTTGGCCAACAGAAAACTCCTGGAGATGGCAAGTACCGGTAAGAAATACAAAATATAGACATCCATACCTGGCAGTCCACGGTAGGCCTAAGTAGGCTACTTCCTTTAGTGTGTGAAGTAAGTTAATTTGGTTAGCATATCTGCTTCAGCAGGAGTAAAAATTGTAATGTATTGTGTGAGTATACATAGCGTCAGAGTGCGTATGACGTCAGGATGTAGAGAAGTAGAAGAATGGAAGTCTGTTGAATAAACGTGGTTGTTCAATCTACAGTGGTGTCCGGGTCACATCAATATTACGTGGTGTCAGAAGAAATCACCAAAAAAAAGGAAGAGAAGACACGTAAAAGATGTCACAGTTACAGCCACCGTCAAGTTTAAGCCTACAAGGTAATCTTGCTGAGAACTGGCAAATATGGATCCAGAAGTTTCAGCTGTTTTGCACTGCTAGCGGTGTAGCTGAAAAGACGGAGAAAGTGCAATGTGCTATGTTTCTGCATGTGGCGGGGGAAGAGGCAATAAAGGTTTGCAACACGTTTGTCTTCCAAGATGATGAGCAAGATAAAATTGAAGTGTTGAAGAAAAAGTTTCAAGATTACTGCGAACCGAGAAAAAACTTACTGGCCATCCGACACCGGTTTTTCCCGAGGGCTGAAGGACCAACGGAGACCATAGACGCCTACGTAACAGATTTGAAGAACAAGGCAAAAGACTGTGAGTTCGGACAACTGCATGACTCTTTAATACGTGACAGGATTGTATGTGGCATACGAGTTGGTCAAGTGAGAGGCAGGCTATTGAGAGAGGCGGATCTTACATTAGAAAATGCAATTGATGTTTGCCGTGCCAGCGAGATCACGTCAAGTCAGGTTAAAGTGCTCAGTGAAGAGATTGAAGTGCACAAAATAAAAACTGTGAAAACTGACAAGAGTAGGACAAAGCCAGCTCCACAGGATGATCAAAAGGAAGTTAACTGCAACAGATGTGGTTATAAACGTGGATATAGAAAATGTCCAGCCTTTGGTCAGACATGCAAGTTATGCCAGAAAAGAAACCACTTTGCAAAGATGTGCAAATCGAAGGAGCACGCAAGGAAAATGCATGCTGTGGAAGAGAGTGAGGGCAACAGTGACATGTTCATCGGCACAGTTGAAGTGGAACAGGAGGTATGCATCAAGAATATTGACAATGCAGAGATGGAGGATAGAGATGATTGAACCCAAGATCTGATAATAAACAGGAGGAATGTGACATTTAAGCTTGACACTGGGGCAAAGTGCAATGTAATGTCAACAGAAGCATTCAACTCACTGGACATCAGAGGAAGACTGAGAAAATCCACCTGCAAGCTGGTTGCATATTTCGGCCACCAGACGGCGCCATTGGGCAAAAAAGCACTCACCCGTGTGTACAAAGGTCAAAAATACAAGATCGAGTTTGAAATAGTACAGCAACATGGTCCAGCAATACTGGGCAAAGCAACATGCACAAAGATAGGCCTGGTGAAGCGAATCTATGGTGTTGAAAAAGAAAATGACATTCTCAAAGACTTTGATGACTTGTTTTCTGGAATAGGATGTTTACCAGGGAAACACTATATCCAGATTGATCCAACTATTGCACCAGTCGTGCATGCCCCAAGAAAGATTCCAGTAGCTCTCAGGGATCGAGTAGTGGAGGAGCTACACAGAATGGAACAGATGGGAATCATAACAAGACAAATAGAACTGACCGACTGGGTGAATAGTATGGTGACAGTGGTCACAGAAAAAAAGACGAGGATTTGCATGGATCCACAAGATCTCAACCAAGCCATCAAAAGAGAGCACTATCCGCTGCTCACAGTTGAAGAGGTTGTCTCCCGCATGCCTAATGTGAAATACTTTTCAGTATTAGATGCAAATCAAGGTTTCTGGCAGATCAAGCTGGATGAAGAAAGTTCCAAATTATGCACTTTCAACACACCCATAGGGGGATATCGTTTCCTGTGTCTACCCTTTGGGATTTCTTCTGCATCAGAGGTATTCCAGAGATCCGGGGCACAAATGATTGAAGGCCTGGACGGGGTGGTCAACATCACTGATGATTTGCTGATATGGGGTGACACAATTGAGGAACATGATCAGAGACTGAGGAAGCTCCTGGAGAGAGCACGTGAGTACAACCTAAAACTGAACAAAAGTAAATGTAAGATCAGAACTACAGAGATCAAATACATAGGTCACGTACTCAGTGCTGATGGTCTAAAACCAGATGATGAAAAGGTCAGAGCTGTGGTACAGCTACCACCACCCAAAGACAAGCAAGAACTATTGAGGTTCATGGGCATGATACAGTATCTTGCCAAATTCATTCCCAACTTATCAGAGGTCAGCGCTCCACTCCGAAAGCTACTAGAGAGCAACACTGAATGGCATTGGGAAGACGAACAAAAGAAAAGTTTTGACACATTGAAGCAGTTGGTTACCAACGCACCAACACTCAAGTTCTATGATGTCACTAACCTGGTGATGATGTCTGTGGATGCCAGTTCAGAGGGAATAGGAGCTGTTATACTGCAGGATGGGAGGCCTGTGGCGTATGGATCATGAGCACTTATGGACTGTCAATGCCGATATGCTCAAATCGAGAAGGAATTACTCGCCATAGTTTATGGGTGTGAGAAGTTCCACCAATACGTATATGACAAAGAAATTCAGGTTGAGAGTGATCACAAACCACTTGAGAGCATCTTCAAAAAGCCACTCCACCAAGCTCCTATGAGGCTGCAAATGATGCTTCTTAGGCTACAGAGGTACACTCTCACAGTCACCTATAAGCCAGGAAAAGAACTGTACATCGCTGATGCTTTGAGCTGTGCTTACCTCAAAGAGCAAAAGGAAGAGTTGCTAGGAAGAGAGCTGGAGGTCAACTGGGTGACACCTCAGCTACCCATCTCTGAGGAGAAGTTGAACATGTTCAGGAAAGCGACTGCAGGTGATCCTGAAATGCAAATGTTAAGAGACATTACAATGAATGGATGGCCAACAGAAAGAAAAGATGTTCCAAAGGAAATGCAGAAATACTGGACTTTTAAAGAGGAAATCAGCTGTGCATCAGACTAATGTCCAAAACGGCAAAACTCATCATACCAAACCAAATAAGACAGGAAATGCTCAACAGAATTCATGAGTCACACCTGGGGATAGTGAAATGTAAAGAAAGGGCCAGGCATGTCAACTCAGATAGAGGACATTGTGACTCAGTGTGCTGTCTGTAATGAAAACAAAAGCAGCTAGATACAGAGACTAGACATACATACAGTCTCACACAGTTTGAGGCAAAGTCATACATGTCATAAGTTCCACGGTATGAAATAAAAGGTTTATTAGTCTATGTCAGTAAAAGAAAATACACTGCTGTTAGTATTGTAAGATACAATGCAGAATACAGTACAAGAAGTTAAAATGTTTTTTTTAGTTTATGTCATGGTTGTTGCACTGTAAGAAGGGCAAACCTAGAGGCATTGTTTTGGTAATTCACAGTATCGTAAAAAAAATCTTGAGAAGGGGGATGTAATGTATTGTGTGAGCATTCGTAGCGTCAGAGGGCATATGACATCAGTACGTAGAGAAGTAAAAAACTGGAAGTCTGTTGAATAAACGTGGTTGTTCAACCTACAGCTGTGTCCGAGTCACATCAATATTACAAAAATTAATATTCATTTCCTTCAGTTCTTTATTGATACTGTATGAATGCATGCATGTAATATGCAGAATGATGAATTATTGAATAGGAAAAAGGGCTCTGGCAGAAAATCACTGAATAATGATGAAACAGCTAGGTTTTTGCCGGATTTATATAGGTAAAAAAGAAGTATTATGTTAGAATTTTGATTTAATAAAATAACTAAAGTGATCATCTGTTTGCTTTTGTTGTTTTTGCAATATGGTTTAAATTTTACAAAAAAAGTAAGTTTTTTTGAAACGCACTGTATGTATATGGTAAACTATGACCACGAATAAAACATCCTCCTTTTTGAGAATTTGGAAATGGCCACCCTACCTGTGCCCATATAGGAGGGAGGTCCGTGCCCGGGTAGGATGGAGGCCTGTGCCCGTGAATTCCTTGTATTGGTATTTACCAAGCAAAAGAACCTGGATGGTAATATTGGGCAAGGTGCTAATAATGTTCTTAAGTAGAGGAAGTACTCACATTTGGAAAAACATGCACTTATGAGGAAGAGTCGGTTCGTCTTTGTATGGGGTGTGCTCTCTCACAAATTTGGTTGAGAATTTTTGAGGATGAGACAAAATAAATCGACACCGGTATGGCAGTGATATTATCGATATGGACTTCAGTAAAGCATTTGACAAGCTTCCTCAAGGTGGGCTGGTCCAGGAGATTAAGATCAAGGATCAGTTTTATTTAATTGTTTATACCTCTGAGTTCTTCCAGCATTTTGAGAGAAGTATATATAGAAGTATAGAAGGGTTTGTTCCTGTGCAGTGCTGTATGATGCTCTGCCTTGCTGCAGTGTTCTATGCTCTATCCTTGATGTAGTGTTTGATGCCAGCGGTCCCCAACCATCGGGCTGCGGACCGGTACCGGGCCGCGAGGAAACAATATGATTTGGCGATATGAGTCAGCTGCACCTTTCCTCATTCCCTGTCACGCCCACTGTTGAGCTCGAACGCACGCAAGGTCACTACTCGCACGACATCCATGTCAGCGCGGGAAGATCAACTCTCGAGCTTGCAAATGGCGACGGGCTGAAAAGTATCTTTGACATAACATGTCTGCCGGCATTCCGGATCAAAGTCAAGGCTAATTATCCTGAGATAGCCACAAAATCACTGAAAACGTTGCTTCCATTTGCAACATATCTCTGTGAAGCGGGCTTTTCAGCAATGAATGCAACGAAAACTAAATTGCGGAATAGACTGGACATAAGGAACCCCCTTCGAGTATCGCTGTCTCCCATCACCCCTCGATGGCACCGTCTTGTTGCAGGGAAACAAGCCCAGGGCTCCCACTGATTCACGATATTGGTGTGTTGCAATGATTTTATATGTTCATACAGGGAAAATATGTGCTGTGTGTTTAATATCCAAACGTTACTTAAACTGTTATGATGCTATTGACTTATAAGTGACTTATAATTGACTTATCACTATCTTCATATGCTGTGTTACATAAAACCTAAAATAACAGTAACATATAATATAGTAAAAACAGGAATGATATGATAAATACACAGCCTATATAAAGTAGAAATAATGTATGTACAGTGTAGTTTTACTGAACAGAATTGCCAAAAACGATTTGTGGAAAAAAATGGGCAGGTACACGCATACGCGCACAGGTGCCCGCGCAAGGCTTCGTGGTCATGGTAGTCTTTCTCGGGGTAAACACAACGTATTTGACTGCTACTCTTGTCCGTTGGCAACCCTACCCCCCTCACCCCCGGGTCGGCCAGTCCGCAAGAATATTGTCTATATTAAACCAGCCCTCAGTGCGGAAAAGGCTGGGGACCCCTGTTCTATGCTCTGTCCTTGCTGTAGTGTTTGATGCTCTATGGATTAACTATTCTCGGGTTGTCGGCCACACATATAACTTTAAAAACTTCACTGATTTTTATCAGTTCTGATTTGGATTAATGCAAAATTTTCCATGGCAGGGAGTTGCTAATAATTACAGAACTAAAAGCGGAATTTAATTAAATTAAGCTGCATGTGTTGCCGAGCTGTGTTTAACTGCTGGCAGTCACCATTGAGCAAGACTTTATCGTTATTCATAGGCATCACCTTGTTTATAAGATTTCATAATTAGCTGACAAAAGGTTCAAAAAAAATTGAGAATTTTTGCTGCAGTAAGATATTGAGAACTAAGAGCAATGCACACAAAATGCTGGAGGAACTCAGCAGGTCAGACAGCATCTATGGAGGGGATTGGATAGGATCCAGAGGAGGTTCTCGAGAATGAGCTCAGGAATGAAAGGATTAACATATGAGGAGTGTTTGATTGCTCTGGGCCTGTACTCACTGGAGTTTTGAAGAATGAGTGGGGATCTCATTGAAATCTATTGAATATTGAAAGGCCTAGGTAGAGTGGCCATGGAGAGAATGTTTCCGACAGTGGGAGAGTCTAGGACCGGGGGGTACAGCCTCAGAACAGAAGGACAATTCTTTGGAACAGATGACAAGGAATTTCTTTAGCCAGAAGGTGGTGAATCTGTGGAATTAATTGCCACAGACAACTGTGAAAGTCAAGTCATTGGGTATATTTAAAGTGTGGGTTGATAGGTTCTTGATTAGAAAGGGTGCCAAAAGTTACGGGGAGAAGGTAAGAGAATGGGGGCTGAATAGGATAGTTAATCAGCCATGATGGAATGACAGAGGAGACAGATGCACAAATTCAGCTCCAATGTGTTATGGTCTTTTGGGCTGAGACCCTTCATCAGGACATTTATTGTTCTTCTATAATCATTGATAATTGCCAGTAGTCATTAATGCATACACCTTCAAAAGACAATTCCTTACCAAGTGGAATAAAAATCCCTTCTTATAAACAGAGCCTGTCCAGCTTTAGTGTATCCCAAACACTTTGCTTTGAAGAACTAATTAATTGACAGCATTGTTTGAATTTGAAAAGTACAGTTTTAAAACAATATGTTCAATCCATCGTATCAAGGAGGATAATTTGTTGAATGACCTCAATCATCTGCTCAGTGCGGCACGTCATAAAATCCTGGTCTGTTAGGAACAATTATCGTGTTTTCTTTTAAGATTAGGCATTGGTTTATTGTTGTCACCTGTACCAAGGTCCATACATCAAAGTGGAATAAGAAAAAAATAAACAGTGTGTAAACTATAGTATTACAGAGTCCGGAGTTGAATTCTGGTACCGTCTGTAAGGAGTTTGTACATTTTCCTTGTGAACACATGGGTTTCCTCTGGATCCTCCTGTTTCCACCCATACTCCAAAGATATGCTGGTTAGTACTTTGATCAGTCATTGTAAATTGTCCTGTGATTCGGGTGGGATTAATCAGTACAGCTCATTCACAGGAAGGGCTGGTTCTGTGATGTATCTCTATTTTGCTGCTGACTGTAAGCAGTCTGTGCGTTCTCCCCATGACCGTGTGGGTTTCCTCCATGTGCTCCTGCTTCCTGCCACAGTCCAAAGACGTACCGGTTGGTAGGTTAAATGGGCATTATAAATTGTCCTGTGATTAGCGGGGGGGATTAATTTGGGGATTGCTGGGCTGCACACCTCAAAGGACTGGAAGACCCTGTTCTGCACTGTTCCTTAATAAATAAATCCAGAGAAAGTGAAGAGTGGGTAAGCAACATCCTCTCCATGTCCATTCTATCTAGGCTTTTCCATATTCGATATGTTTCAATGAGATCCACCCACGTTCCAGTGGGTACAAGCCCGGAGCCATCAAATGCTGTTCATCCATTAAACCTCTTGTTCCCTGAGTCATTCTTATGAACCTCCTCGGGACCCTTTCCAATACCAGCACACGATGAAGCAAATATAGACAGAGTCACTGGAGGAGCGGCTGGCCTGCGTCCTGGACTGTGTTGTGTCCGTGACTCCCAAATTTGTGTATTCTGCCTTCATCCCTGAAAGAGTGGCAAGAATTGAAACTCTCCTCACAATCAGAACTTGTCTCAACTCTAGTTAAAGAACTAAGACCCAGAGCTGGAAGGTTGACTGGATCTTGGTTGACCAGAACAGGAACAATGGGTGGAATGGCCTTCTTTTGCAATGCTAGCTTACTAGGATTTTGTGACTCAGACTCATATCAGGCAGACCAGCAAACAATTTAAGACATCACAAAGTTTGGAGCATAGGAGACTGAGGTGTGATTTTATAGAGGTACATAAAACCCCGAGGGGCATAGATAGTCCATTTGACGTATGTCATGTGATATTTTCTCCACCAGTATTTCTTCCTCTTTTTGACGTGTGCCTGCGTGCATGCGAGTCTGTGCGCGTGCGTCTGCGTGTGAGTGCGTGCGTCTGCATGTGAGTGCGTGCGTCTGCGTGTGAGTGCATGCGTCTGTGATGATGTCTTTTTCATGGCTTTTAAAAGGCGCAGAGCGAGAGAGAGAGCGACTGTGTGGCACACCACTCCTCACACAGACATTTTTGCAGTATTTTTTCCCCTTTTATTTTACGAGGTCGCGTTGCGATCTCGACACTCAACCTGACACAGATGGAAAGCGTACTCAGGAGCAGACCTGACTGGTTTCGAACCCGGGAACCTCCGCTTCTGGGTCTGGCGCCGATGTCATTGAGCCACCAGTATCTCAAACAAATTCTGTGGGTTGCATGGTCTCATAGGAGTCAATTATATTGAAATTGTGGAAAGTATTCTGAGGGTACAATATAACAATTTCTTAAATCAAAAATGTTCAAAAAATTCAAAGTAAATTTATTATCAAAGTACATATATGTCACCATGAGATTCATTTGCTTGTAGGCATTCACAGTAGTACAAAGAAATGCAATAGAATCAAAGAGATACTATACACAAACAGCAATCTGAATGCACTCATGTTTTCCCAAGGGTGGGTATTCAAGAACCGAAGGTTATAGGTTTAATGTGAGAGAACCTCTTGTCTCCACCCCACCCTACCTTACCACCAGGTACTGGATGGAAGCAGAGGGGTGACTTTTTTTTTACAGAAAGGTATGTGGAACGAGCTACCAGAGAAAGCAGCTGAAGCAGGATCATTAACAACTTTTAAAAGACAGTTGTTCAGTTATACTGATTGGAAAGGTGTAGAAAGTTCTTGATCAGATACTGACAGGTGGGACAAGCTTTGGATGGGCCACTTGGTCAGGATGGACCATTTGGGCTGAAGGGCCTGTTTTTGTTCTGTGTGACTCTCGCTCCAAACTGATACTCTGGTGGGAATCAAAAGCAAGTGTTGTTTAATATCTACTGTTCATTTAGAAATGTTTTTATATATTTTGGGTGGCGAGTGGAAATAGGTCTCTATCAAAGGAGGTGTAAGGCACTCCTTCCCTCCGCTAGCCTGCAGGTTACCCTTGGGCAAGGTGTAGTACCTGCTTAACCCCACTGATCAGGGTCACATGAAACCATGAGAGCAGGAGGTGGATGGTCGTATGAACATCTGGTGCACATCACAAGTACTGGTTATGTGCCCATTGACACCAGGCAGACAATCATGAAGAATATTGTTAATGGCTGGAGTCACCTGTCTTGTAAAGACACTGCCCAGAAGAAGGCAATGGCAAATCAATTCTGCAGAAAAAAATAATGGTCAGGGAAAGATCTTAATTGCCTATGGCATACTACACGGTACATAATGAGGATCATTTCTATGTTTACAACTAATATGTTGTCTATATATATATATATAATCACGTGACTGGCAACAATGAACATAGAATTGAATTGAGACAGGTCAATTAACATAGAATTGAATTGAGTCAGGTTTTATAAAAACAATCAAACATTTATTAGTCTGCTCGATATATAAAAAAAAACAAAAAAATCTTAACTGCTATACGGTGTGACGAGAATACACAGAGATTAAGATGTTAGCTGGCCTGTGCTGGCACCAGTGGGATCAGCAGTTGGTCTGCTACCTGTCTTCAGGAGAAAGAGAGATAAGGAAAACAATGGAGCAGCATTTGGAGATGTTAATGAAGGGACGGGACAGTTTAACGGAAGGAGAGCTGTCAAGATTGGCTCCCCCTTTGAACCCTGAACTGTTTGAAGTGATGGACAGGCGATACCCCAGCAGGGGGATAAAAAGGGACAGGTTCGCTAAGGCAAGACACACTCGACACCCCGAGGCAATGAGACCCTGGAAGCGGTGCGTCTCCCACAAGTTGGTGGGAAGTTTTGGAAGGCTGGTCGCGGGACCAAGCCATAGACGCACAGGGTGGAAAGGCACGATCAGCGGGAACCTGGTGTGTGTCCGCCCTTGCCTGGGTGCCAGGTTCACTGCAGAGAAACGATCGAATCTGGAAACGGAGGGGTCACGGTCGGTGACCTCAGAAGACATCACAAAGGGCTCGCCCGAAAGCTGACTGCGAAGAATATCGAAGGTCTGTGTGGAAGCCGTTTGAATATTCATTCGTTTTGCTCTCTCTCTCCTTCCCCCCACTGTCCATCTCCCATGGCAGTGATTACTGCGAACTGAACTGAATTCAATTGAACTGAACTTTGCGCCACTTTGAAACTGGTCATTTACCCCTAGACGATGATAGAGCTTGATTGATCCTGCTATCTTAATTCTGTGTACATGTGTGTTTATCATTGCTGAACTGTTGCATTTATTATCCTTTTGATTAGAGTACTGTGTTGCTTGTTTCTTTAATAAAGCTTTCTTAGTTCTAGTAATCCAGACTCCAACTGAGTGATCCATTTCTGCTAGTTTGGCAACCCAGTTACAGGGTACGTAACAACGGCCATTTGACAAACCGACACTCAGTACTAGTTCTTAAAGTGATAAATGCAAAGGTAAATTCAAACACAGTTCTTAGAATGGTAAATTCAAAAGTCCAAGAGATTTATACAGTCAATTAGGAGACTTTCCTGAAGTAAAGAATTCCTCGAAGACACAATGTCACGACAGTCCCTGCCGGATCCTGCCTTGTCCGCAGGATTCACAACGACAGAAATACAATGGTTTAAAGGCACTGACCTCTTTCCTCTAGATACTAGATCCTGCACAGCCTTTTCTGCCACTTTTAGCAGAAGCTATCTCATGCAGATCACTCTTTCTTGAACGAATTCAATGATGGTCGATCCTTTCAATCATCGATCGACTTCTTCAGGTTCCTGTCTTCACTCTCCAATACTACTGAAAAGGTACATCAACAAATCTGGCAGAAATTGGTTAAACTGCTAGTCTAGCACTTTTGTGCCTTACAATAGAAAGTAAAACTCCGTTTTAAATCAAAACTGCATCATAAGGCAAATACGTAGCGGAGCGGAGTCTCGGGACGTTCTAACTGGAAAACTAACTGCATCACCACAGGGGTCTCCTTTTATACCCGTGGTGAACATGTCATCACGTGACCTCACATCGGCAGGAAAATTATATCATGTGACCTCTGCAAGACCCTTACATCATCTTCACAAGACAGTCACAAGATATCCATGAGGTATATAACAATATAAAAATGAAATGTCAAAAAATTTAAATGCACCTGTCCTTTAAGGGGTGTATGAGGTGTCTGGGGAGAAGTAGCACCTCTGGTGAAGGAGCCTGTTGTGTCCATTCTGGGCCAGCTCACTCACCTTTGGTCCCCACCAGCTACCGAGCCTTCACCTGTGACTCCAAGTAACTGTTTGCATGCAACAGCAGCCACACGGACAGTACACCACCGCGGCAGGCTGCCTAAATCAGGTGAGGGTAGCCGGCGGGTCTCATATCCCAGTGAGGTAGAGACACGTCTGTCCTAGCATGCAAAGTCACTCCGGCGGACTGGCAGATGAGATCTACGGTGAGACCCAATGTCCAGGAAGATGGTTCTGTGGCACTCCATGGAGAGCAACGGACATGACAAGATTCAGAAGAAGTCATGGTCATCCACTGCAACCATGGAAAACCCCAGTCTGTGATGACCACCTGTACTGCTGGACCAGGACTACCAAGGTCGAGAGAGTGGAACTGTCCCAGTGCAATGTGTTTTCCACTTTAATAACTCTGCCTCACAGGTTTTCTGTCATCTTCAGAGATGACAGTCATCTGTCTGTCAGGGACCTCTTTGTCATAAAAGTCATTTCTCCACTCCTTCCCAGCTCCCACCCATCTAAACCACACCGATTTCTGAGACCGGTCAAGGTGGTCCTGGGACTTGGACATGGCCATTCTATGTTGCCTGTGACCAGCAGGATAATGTGTCGGGTTCTGGGAGCTAGAAAATCTTGAAGAACACGGGACAAATGGTTTCTTTCTGTGCAACACGCAGAAAGTGCTGGGGGAGCTGAACAAGTCTGGCTGCATCTATAGAAATGAATAAATAGTTGATGCTTCAGCCATGATGGAATGGTAGAGCAGGCTCAATAGACTGAAAGGCCTAATTTTGCTCCTATGCCTTATGTTGGAAAGGATTGGGGAACATGCCAGAATAAGAAAGTGGGGGAGGGGAAGGAGGCCAAGCTAGAAGATGATAGGTAGAGCCAGGTGTGTAGGGGAAAGGGGATGAAGTAAGAACCTGGGAGGTGATAGATGGAAAAGGTAAAGGCCAGAGAAGAAGGAATCTGATGGGAGAGGAGAGTGGACCACAGGAGAAAGGGAAGGTGGTGGGGACCCAGGGGGAGGTGACAGGCAGGTGAGATGCTGCCTGACCTGCTGAATTCCTCCAGCATTTTGTGGGTGTTGCTTTGGAGTTCCAGCATCTGCAGAATCTCCTGTGTTTCTGGTTTCTTTTTGTGCTCTGCATGGAGGACCAGTTGCCATGGAGACCTATGAACCCATGCGAGGAGGCAAAGGACCGACATGGGAGATTTCAGCCAATAGGTTGCGTTCAACACTATCTGTTCCATTTTTCCTCTCTCCTCTGGTTCTTCTGTTACTTAACCACCCTGATAGTCAATATTTGTCTTGCCCCTGGTACTTGTTGCCCCCTCAAAACCCTCACCCTCTGATGGGAAACTAAATCGTAAGCACAGGAGATTCTGCAGATGTTAGAAATCCACAGCAAAACAAACAAAATGCTGGAGGAACTCAGTAAACCAGGCAGCATCTATAAAGAGGGATAAACAGTCGATGTTTCAGGCTGAGCTCCTTCTTCGAGACTGGAAAGGAGGGAAGGAGGAGCCAGAAGAAAATGGCAAATTAAAGCAGCTTCTCTTTTGAATGACTTTGCCGTGGTTTAATATTTTAAATTTATAAATGTTTTAGTATTTTCAATTAAATTTTGAACCCCTTCCCACCAATCTGTTAAACACTCCACCACCCCTCAATTTTCACACTCAGCCTCCTCTAACTTCCCAACTCTTTGCTGGAACTTTTCTCATGAGTGAGTGGTTTTAGTTGCTACCTGTTGCTGATCCTGAAAAGAGCTGTATAACAATGTTTGAATATCATGCCCCAAGTGTAAATGTTGACAGTTTGTTTTTAGAGATCTGACATAATGTGTATAAGCAATTTAAATCAAATGTTTCATGTCTGCAGAATGGAATTAGATTTGTTGGTTATCAATTAATATTCAGGCTCTGTGGACACAGGGAGTACGTTCAGTGGCCTCTCTATGACTTCAGGAATAAAAAGATAAGCTCCCTTGTTAGCAAATTTTGAGAGAGAAAACATAACAGTGTGCTGCAAAGGTGATTAACTTTTATTTGGTAACTGATTCATCACTGTTTTACATTATCTCCAGTTCAATAGGAGCTGAAGATCAGGAGCTTTATTTCTTTCAGAGTGAGAATAGGGAAATAGGGCAATGCTGTAGTGTAGTGGTTAGCACAACACTTTACACTACCCCAGTGACTCAGTTTCATTGCCCGCCACTGTCTGTAAACAATTTGTATGCTCTCCCACGACCACGTACATTTCCTCTGGGCGCTTCAGTTTCCTTCCACATTCTAAAGACGTAGAGATTTGGGTTATTAATTTTTGGGCATTTTATGATGGCGCCGGAAGCATGGCAACACTTGCGGGCTGCCCCCAGCTCATCCTTGGATTGTGTTGGTTGTTGATGAAAATGACACATTTCACTGTATGTTTTGATGTATATGTAATAAATTAAATTTTAAATCTCCTCAAACTGCTAATGAAGTAGATCTGCTGGTATACCATATAATATCTGTTTGCCTGTGACAGTGGTCACTGCTTCAACATGCTGTCCGAGCATGCAAAGTCCGCTCCAATGGACAGAGGAGTGGATGAGATCAACAGTGGAATCTAACAGCCAGGAGAGCAAAGGGCATGACAAGACAAAAAGAAGTCATATGGTCATCTACGACAAGCAAGGAAGACCCAGTTTGTAATGACTGCTTGTACCACTGGACCTGGACTTCGGAGGTTAACAGAGTGGAACTGCCCCCATACAATGGCTTTTTCACTTTAAAATTTCTTCACAAAGGTTTTCCTGTCTTCAACAGATACAGGACAGCCAACATACCTTTTAGTGATGGCACTGATGTCTTTTTTTCCCTGAATAGTCATTCCTGGAGGAAATTTAAAGAAAATGATTATGAGATATTTGCAAAAATATACCTCCTTTAGTTTAAATGCAAGAGGATTCCAAAAGATTAAAAACATTTGCAATTTTAATTCCAAAATCCAGCTGCATTGAAAAATACAGACAAATAGAGCCCAATCAGGATTAGCTTTATTGCTCTATGCATTTTATTAAGCATTTTAGGTAAATGTTTGGTAGATGCAATCATTAAAATCTGACAAAAATGCTTCATTTGACATCACACCCGGACTTGGAGTTGAATTCCAAGTTCTGACACCCCAAGCTGTAACAGCATTGCCCTAACCACCGTGCCATCACAGCAACTATGACCACTTGGGATTCCTTTGGTTTCTCCAATTTGCTCACACACATCAAAAGGTGTATACATTCAGTGGCAAATTTATTAGGTAACCTCCTGTACCAAATGAAGTTCAAATTTCAAAGTAAAATTTATTGTCAAAGTACATACATGTCACCACATACAACCCTGAGATTCTTGTTCTGTGAGCATACTTAGAAAATGTATAGAACAGTAACTGTAAACAGGATCAATGAACAACAAGCTGTGCAAATGTAAATATAAATGAATAGCAATAAATAACTAGAGGTTTCAATAGTTAAATTTAATGTCAGGGAAACGTACACAATATACTGTACATCCTAAAATTCTTTTTCTCCGCAAACACCCATGAAAACAGAGGGGTGCCCCAAAGAATGAATGACAGTTAAAAGTTAGAACCCCCAAGTCCCCCACAACTCCCCCCCACCCACACACAAGCAGCAGCAAGGCAATTTCATCCGCCCACCGGCAAAATAAGCATTGGCACCCTCCACCAAGCGTGCAGGAAAACTTCAATAAAGACACAGACCTGCAGCACCCCAAATGCTACTCATTCACCCAGTATTAGACATACCACAGGCGCTCTCTCTCCCTAATAAGGGAAATAGAGGAGACCCCTTTTCACAGCAAGAGGGGAGACATAACAAAACAACTCGCTGATTTATGCTGTTAAAGATCTGTTGCATCGCTTTTTCTGAGCTCTGTGCCACTGGGCACACAGCCAACAGCAAATCCATGGCTTACGATCTTCCTTGTTCTCCCACAACGCATGAGTTGGCAGCAGCAGCACGAGCCTTCAAACCACCTGCCTCCACAGCCACTGGAATCCTGCACCCTGGAGGCGCGATAGTCTTCTAGGCCGGGTCCTTGGCATATTGAAAAGCGGCTGGTTGTGAGGTTCTGAGAGCGGGACCCATTCCCACAAAGAACTGAAGTCAGAGTGTAACTCCAGGTCAGGAGACTCTTGAAAGAGTCTTGAAAGAGTCAGGAGACTCTTGAAAGTTCAAAAGACTCTTGAAAGGGGAAAAAAGAGATATTAAAGATAGAAATAAAGCTGTTTCCAAAGATGCAAGCGAAGGAGTTTGGCGCTATCATCACCCAGCTCCTCCTTCAGTAGAGCACGAAATAGCAAAATAAAGAGTCCGTAAAATGAGACCACCAGTTGTGAGAATACCAGAAGTAGAATGGGTGTAGTTATTTCCTTTTGTACAGCAGCCTGATGGTTGAGGGATTCTTGAACCTAGTGGTGCAAGTCCTGAAGCTCTTGTCTCTTCTACCTGATGAGAGCCGCAAGAAAAGAGCTTGGCTTGGATGGTGTGGATCTTTGATGTGGCCACTGAATGTATGTCCATGGTTTTTTGCTGCTGTCGCTCATCCACTTCAAGGTTTGATGTGATGTGCATTCAGAGATGCTCTTCTGCGCACACTATTGTAATGCATAGCTATGGGTTACTGTCCCCTTCCTGTCAGCTTGAGCCAGTCTGGCCATTCTCCTCTGGCCTTTCTCATTAACAAGGCATTTTTGCCCACAGAACTGCCATGCACTGTAAACTGTAGTGACTGTTGGGTGTAAAAATCCCAGAAGATGAGCAGTTTCTCGGATACTCAAACCTTCCCATCTGGCACCAACAATCAATCCATGATCAGAGTCACTTAGATCTCATTTCTTCCCCATTCGGATCTATGGTCTGAATAACAACTGAACCTCTTGGCCATGAACAGGAAAGGGGTTCAGAGGAAGCTCACAAAAATGATTCCAGGATTGAATGATTTTTCATATGAAGAGCATTTGATTACCCTGGGCCTGTATTCACTGGAATTCAGAACAATGAGGGGTGACCTCAGTGAAAACTATCAAATGGTGAAATGGTGATGTAGAAGGGATGTTTCCTGTGGTGGGAGAGCCTAAGGCCAGAGGACACTGCCTCAGAATAGAGGGGTGCCCTTTTCCAATGGAGAAGAGGAAGAATTTTGTTACCCGGAGGGTGGCGAATCTGTGGAATTCTTTGCACCAGGCAGCTGTTGAGGCCAATATTGATGTATATTTAAGGGGTTTCTTCTTTTATGTTACTGCTGAGGCTAATAAAAATGGCTTCTTTGTTATGTTAGAATAAAATGGCTTGTTACGTTAACTGCTGAGAAAGTTCTCTCTCTAGCAGCTTGTTTGGGTTATATTACTGATAATGAGAATTGTATTCGTTTGCTAACCAATTGGGATAGATGTTATTCTTTATTGTGTGTCTGTAAGCTATTATTTTTGCAGGCTTTGAGGCAGAAGGCACGATGGGGACAGAGAGAGAAGACGCGATGCTGTAAGCTGGGTGACAGAACGGACCCTGAGCGGGAGTCTGAGGCCCAGGGTCTTCGGTGAGGAGAGGAGATGAACACAGACTCGTGTGGAGCATCTGGTTGACCATCGTGGTTGGTCTTAGGCAGCGGGTCGAGGAGGTCGGAGGGGATCGAATGGTGGAAAGAAGACTCAGTTAATTGAGCTCCAACGGTTGTGCACGAAATGGTTGAACTTTGATAAGTTTGGTGCCTTTTATGGGCCTGAGCACAAAATCTCAATTGTTTATTCATTTCCATAGATGCTGCCTGAACTGCTGAGATCCTCTAGCACTGTGTGGTTTGCAGAAGATGGAAAATATTGGGAGGATTCAGATAAGGGAGGGATGGTGGACTGAGGGATGACAGGGGTGGGGATTGAGAGGGCGATGTCTAAGACATTGGAGGGTAGTAAGGGGGAGGTTGCAAAAGGTGAACAAAGGAATAGAGAATCTGGGTGGACTGGTGGAAATGGGAAGGGAACAGAGAGGATGTGGAGACACAGGAGACACTGGAAATCCTGAGGAATGCACACAAAATGCTGGAGGGACTCAGCAGGTCAGGCAGCATCTGCGGAAATCAATAAACATTCGGTGTTTCAGGCTGAGACCCTTTGTCAGGTTACCTGAAATTAGAAAATTTGGGGTTCATACCATTGGGTTCTAGGCCACCCAAGCAGAATATGGGGCTCTATTGGTCTAGTTTGGGTTTTGCCACACCATGACAGGGAAGAAGGTCAAGGACATCTCAGTGTGGGAAAGTTGGAGTGGCACGGTAACATAGTGGTTAGTGTAATGCTATTACAAGGCAGGCTTCAAGGGTTCAATTCCCACCACTGTCTGAAAGGCATTTGTACATTCTCCCCATGACCACGTGGGCTTCCTCTGGATGCTCCGGTTTCCTCCCACATTTCAAAGACATATAGGTTTGTCTCTTGTGTCTAACTGGGCGGTGTGGGCTCATTGGGTAGAAGGGACTATTACCAAGCAGTATCTTTCAGAGTAAATATAATAAATATAAATGTAACACTCAGCTATATTGGCTGTATTTATCGCGGGGAAACCCCGGCCGCTGCCAACCTTGTCTCCCGGTTACATCGGTTGCTGTACAAATGCCACCTGATTCAGCTTCAAACATCAATCGTCAGCCAGCACACACTGTACACTTTACCAATTACACTTTATAGATATTACTAAGTCTATGAGATTAATGGAAGTTCAATACAAAAAGGAATGGAAAAGGTGCCAGACTTATCAAAGTTCAATTTCGCAGAGTCCTCGTACTAGCCGTAAACTCCCATTTGGGCTCTGGGTCTACCTGCACTTCTCGATCCAGAGGCAACACGTGGTTCCAATGGAGTACCTTGACAGGCCCCTCCCCATCCTCTGGTCTCACCCGGTAAACAGGTAGGTTCGGCATCTGGCTTTCTACCACATCGAGGGTGGCTGCCCAGCGATCCGCCAACTTGTGCTTACTAGGTATTCCTAAATTCCGGATAAGAACCCGATCTCCCGGCAATAGTTGGGCGAACTTTACTTTCTGATAATATCTCCTCTTATTCCTCTGATTCTGCTTGGTGGCCGCCGTCTCAGCCAACTCGTATGCCCTTTTCAACTCTCTCCTCATATCGGACACATACTTCAGATATGTCTTTGAAGGTAAGTCACCTGCTTTAGTCCCAAAACACAGATCAATGGGCAACCTCGCTTCCCACCCGAACATCAGATAATAGGGTGAGTACCCCCTAGCGTCATTGTGAGTACAATTGTAACAGTGAACTAAATGGCTGATGTGCTGACTTCACTTACTCTTCTGACTGATCTGCAGAGTGCAGACATCCCACACTGCAAAAACTCATTTCAGGGAGGTAGCATCATCAATTTGCGGGAGACTCCCGGAACTTCCGGGAGAGGTGGGATGTCTGCAATAGAGTAGCTCCTTAGCAACTAGCCAGCTAGTTTAAATAACATTAGCTATGCTAATGAACGTATGACGCCTGTTAAACTCACCTCAACATGTCTTTTACTTTTTAACCCACCATGGGCAATAGAGAAGTCACTGTTTCAAGCAGTGCAGTGAGCAACACTGTCATTATTTTTGACCCCTATTAGGCAGGGGTACACTTTAGGGTAGTCTGGGGTGATGTACGTTTTACATTTTCTTTTTTTGGAACACTCTCCCATGGCACGCTCTCTCTCTCGCTCTCTCACTCTCTCTCACGCTCTCTCTCGCGCTGTCTCTCGCTCTTGCGCTCGCTCTCTCTCTCTCTCTCTCTCTCTCTCGTGGTCGCTGTCGCGCTCGCTCTCAAAAAATTGATTTCCGGGATATTGTATATAATTTGCAGGCATCAGGGAGCCACTATTAATATGCAGGAGACTCCCGGAACTTCCGGGAGAGGTGGGATGTCTGAGAGTCCTGAGCATGTCCAGTAGGGTCCTGTTAAACCTCTCGGGCTGAGGATCACCCTGCGGGTCATAGGGAGTGGTCCTGGATTTCTCGACCCCAAGCATACCCAGTAATTCATGGATAAGCCTGCTCTTGAAGTCCCGTCCCTAATCACGGGGGAGGCCATATTGAACAAAGTATTTCTCCCATAACATCTTCGCCACTATAGTCGCTTTCTGGTCCTTAGTAGGAAACGCCTGTGCATATCTAGTGTAGTGATCCATGAGGACCAAGACATTCGCGGTGTTGCTGGTGTCTGGCTCAATAGACAGAAAATCCATACACACCAGGTCCATGGGTGCCGCACTCTGCAAATGGGACAACGGAGCCGCCTGCGCAGGCAAGGTCTTCCTCCTGATGCAACGGCTACAGGTCTTACAGTATTCTTCAACCTGCCCCCTCACCTGCAGCCAGTAAAACCGGTCCTTGAGTAATCCATAGGTCTTTTCCACCCCAAGTGCCCGGAATCATCATGTAGTGCCTGGAGCACAGTCTTCCGATACTTCTCAGGCATGACCAGCTGCCAGCGCCGGGGGTGGTCCGGAGGCGACGTGACCCGGTACAAGACTTGGTTCTTCAGCTTCAGCCAAGGCCACTCCTTCAGTAGTAGGGGCACGGAGACATGCTTCGCCTTCTCCACCTGAGCCATATCCCCCTTGCTTACCACGTACCAGATAATGCCAATACTCGGGTCATCATGCTGAGCCGCCCCCACTTCCTGGGGGCTCAACTCCGGCAACAGCCTGTTCCTCAGAGCAATCAAATTATGGTACACAGTGGGTAGCACGTCATCATCTGCCCCCAATTGATCCACTGCCCGATCCGGCCCCATCGGGGCTCCTGCTTCAGCGTCGCTGGCAAATTGACACATGGCCTTCACTCCCAGGGCAGGGACACTCTCTTACTCCTCAGCTGTGCCCGATCCCTCACGCACCCGACGAGATAAAGCATCTGCATCAATGTTCTGACTCCCCGCCCGGTACCTCAGGCTGAACTCATAGGCAGACAAGGCCGCTATCCACCGGTGCCCAGTAGCGTCCAGCTTTGCCGAGGTCAGGATATAAGTGAGGGGGTTGTTGTCAGTTCTCACCTCAAACTGGGCCCTGTATAGATAGTCGCTCAACTTGTCCACCACCGCCCATTTCAGCGCCAGGAACTCCAACTTGTGAGTGGGATGGTTTCTCTTAGATGGCGACAAGCTTCAGCTGACAAACACCACCGGCCTCAATCCGTTGCCCTTTTCCTGGTACAGGACCGCCCCCAGGCCCTCTCAGTGTGCAGCACAAACGGCTTCCGGGGATCGGCAAAAGTCAACACCAGGGCCTGTGTCAGCCCCCTTTTCAGAGATTGGAACGCCTCCTCACATTGAGCATCCCACCTCGATCCAAAAGGCTCCCCCGGGTTCAAGTATCCTCCTACCTCCGGCCCTCAGTCTCCCTTCCTCTTCCTCCCCACAGGTGGATAGCCACACAACAGCTGGTTCAATGGATGGCTCATTTTAGCGTATCCTTTCATGAATCGCCGGTAATACCCACAGCACCCCAAAAATGAGCACAGGGGGCTCACCTTCTGGGGTCTCGACCAGGTGGTCACTGCGTCTATCTTAACCAGATCAGTGACCACTCCATTTCACGAGCTTATGTGTCCAACATGGCCGACCGACAGCTTACAGAACTGGCATTTATCCAGGGAAAGTTTCAACCCTTCCTCCTTCAGCCGACTCAACACCTTCAGCAGCCTCTCCTCATGTTCCTCCAATGTAGATCCAAACACTCAGGTCATCCAGATACACCAACACCTTGAGCAGGTTCATATCCCCCTCTCCATGCCCCGCTGGGAGGTGGCCTGGGACCCCGATATGACTTGAGGCATTTGTTCGAACTGAAAAAATCCCAGGGGGCAGATAAAGGATGTCTTCTCTTTATCGGCCTCACTCATTGGAATCTGGTAATACCCACTCCGCAAATCCAATACGCTAAACCACTGTGCACCACTCAAACAGGCCAACGCGTCTTCAAGCCTCGGGACCGTATACTGGTCGGGGACAGTGCGCCGGTTCAGGGTCCTATGGCCCATGCACATAGAAACATAGAAAATAGGTGCAGGAGTAGGCCATTTGGCCCTTCAAGCCTGCACCGCCATTCAGTATGATCATGGCTGATCATACAATTCAGAACCCTGTACCAGCCTTCCCTCCATACCCCCCGATCTCTTTAGCCACAAGGGCTATATCTAACTCCCTCTTAAATATAGCCAATGAACTGGCCTCAACTGTTTCCTGTGGCAGAGAATTCCACACATTCACCACTCTCTGTGTGAAGAAGTTTTTCCTAATCTCGGTCCTAGAAGGCTTCCCCTTTATCCTCAAACTGTGACCCCTCGTTCTGGACTTCCTCAACATCAGGAACAATCTTCCTGCATCTAGCTTGTCCAATCCCTTTAGGATTTTATACGTTTCAATAAGATCCCCCCTCAGTCTTCTAAATTCCAATGAGTATAAGCCTAGCCGATCCAATTTTTCATCATATGAAAGTCCTGCCATCCCAGGAATCAATCTGGTGAACCTTCTTTCTACTCCCTCTATGGCAAGAATGTCTTTCCTCAGATTAGGGGACCAAAACTGCACACAATTCTCCAGGTGTGGTCTCACCAAGGCCTTGTACAACTGCAGTAGTACCTCCCTGCTCTTGTACTCGAATCCTATTGCTATGAATGCCAGCATACCATTCGCCTTTTTCATCGCCTGCTGTACCTGTATGCCCACTTTCAATGACTGGTGTATAATGACACTCAGGTCTCGTTGCACCTCCCCTTTTCCTAATCGGCCACCATTCAGATAATAATCTGTTTTCCTGTTTTTGCCACCGAAGTGGATAACCTCACACTTATCCACATTAAATTGCATCTGCCATCAATTTGCCCACTCACCCAACCTATCCAAGTCACCCTGCATCCTCTTAGCATACCTTCCCATTTTTTTTCATAGCCACTACTATGGGCGACGCATAGGGGCTCTGGGTCTCCTTGATAATCCCTGCATCCTTCAACTGCTGCAATTGCTGCCCCACATCTTCCACATCAGCCGGGGCCAACCACCGTGACCTTTCTCTAAGCAGGATGTAATTTGTCACCCGGATAGTGTGACGAGTGCTCTTGGTGCAGCCCACATCAAACTCGCCCTGAGAAAAGACATCCCCTAGCTTCAGCATCTTCTCCACCAGCCTTCTCTTACACTCCAGCGGTACAGGAGAGTCTTTAAAATTAAAGGCCTCCTCGGTCAGCCGCCCCCGTTCTCCAATAGTTTTCCTCCAGTGGGCCTCATGGGGGCGCTAGACATCACCGTCACCGGGAACAGGTGCGCGAGGGGCATCTCGCGCTTAAAGGTGATCTCCCTCTCTGTTGTATTCCTTACAAACACCCTATCCGGCGTGCTTGTACAACTGAGGGCCTCTGCAATTCAGGTCCCACCAGCGCCCCAGCCAGGAACCAGGACTCCCTTTCCAGGTCGTCTGGGCCGTCTACTAGCAGGGCCTCACCCGCCAGTACTCTGGGAAATCTAGGGGTCCCCATCACTAGTACCACCTCCCCTGGCCGTATCACTTTAGGCTTCGCCTGAGTACATCACACCGGCCCTCTCTTGAACTCAGGATCTAGCCCCTGGGGGTCACCCACTTCTTCGAACACCACTTGAAACGCTGGGTGTACCGAGAGGGTCTCCAGAAAGTTGCCCCCACCTTCTCCTTACAGGCTCCCAGGAGCCGTTGCACAACAGGGGAATTAGTCCCCAACAGAAGGGCAGTGCCACCTGTTTTCATCGGGTCCGGACAGACCAACACCAGCGTCTCAAGGGCTTCCAACTCTCCCACATCGCCCTTCGAGAATTCCAATCTCACTGACAGGTACCCATCGTATGGGTAATCACCATCACTTATGCCCCAAATCTCCAGTGCATTTAACAGGGTTACTGGCAAATGCTTCAGATATTTGTTGTAGAACGACCGGTGCAGTAAGGTAACCTGCGATCCTGTGTCAAGGATGGCTCGCAAAGATTCCCTCTATCCGTAGGGACACGCTGGCATGGGATCCCACCAATCCATCCGGAATAAGGGCTTGGGCTTTCAGGGGTCCCATGGCTGATTTCTGGGAACGTTTTCCTCCTGAGACTTCAATCAGTTCCCTCACTGAGCCTCTCCCTAAGTTTCCTGACACCGCTCCCTTCTTAGTGGCCCTGGGGCTTTCCCTCCGCGCCTTGTCTCTCACAATCCTTCCGAAAGTGACCCGCTTCCCCACAGCTGTTGCACACCCCCGGCCACTCACATTCCCGCCGGAAATGCCCCTCTTTTCCACAGTTATAGCATATGCTACCCGCCGCCCCTCTCCTCCCGGGACGCCCCACCCCCCCACTGCCAGCCCACGGTGTGGACCGTCCCCCGAAGGGGGTACTTTCCCTGTCCATCCCCTCAAGTAAGGGGTCCCTTCTCCCCTGGGACCCCTTGGGTTTCTCGGTTCTCAATCCAGCCACCACCTCCTGAACTGCTGAGGTGTCTCCGGTGGCTCGAGCCCCTTTTCCGGTCCAAAGCCCTCTCCTCCTCTGGCACCTCTCTAATCAGTTGCCCAAATGTTGGAGGGGGGGCTCCTTTTATAGGACTGCCGGAGACTCCAAGCCACGTTATCCTCCTCCAGGGAACCACTAAATATCTGACTCATCCTCAGCCTCGCCACTTTGTCCGCCTTCACTACCCCTTGGCGCCGCAACCCAGTAAGCATTCTCTCCAGCCAAAAAATGTATTCTGAGAGCTTTTCCCCTCTACCCTGCCCCATGTTGTGAAATTCCACCAAAAGTTCCCAGGGATCTCCTGACATTCCAAACACTCCCTCCAAAGCTTCCAGATACTCCGCCAGGGAAGCCGAGGGCTGTTCAGCATTCAGCTCCCGGACTACACCGGCCACCCCTCCCCTCAAACTTTCCACCAATTGCTGTCTCTTTTCCTCATCCGAACCTGGCCACACCTCTAACAACGGGGACATATTCTCAATCCATACCTCATAAGCGTCCTCCCCCTCTGGGGTGGCCGTGGCTCCTGAGAAAATTCTGAGCTTCGGGTGGGGCCCCTCGGCCCTTCTCACCAGGGAGGTAATGACGGCTGCTGACTCGGAGGTCTCACCTCTAGCTGGGGGACGGGGCCTGGCCAAGCCTTCCCACTCTGACCCCCCCACCACTGGCTACTGGCACCTCCCCTGGGGTCTCATCTAGCTCCTCCTCCAGTGTCTCCTCATTTTCTTCCTCCGGGAGGGTGTGGAAGCCCCACGGACCCCCTTCCCCTGGATGCCGACCATCACTGGCAGTTCCAACATCATGACATCAGCACTCGTACGAACCAACACCCAGCTAGATTCCAGTTCTTTACCGTACCTTCTTGTTACCAGTTCTACCTGCCCGATACCTTTTTTTTAATATAATTTTTATTAAATTTTCAAAATGAATACATGGAAAGATAATATCTACCCTCCCCCCTCCCCTTAACCCTTCCCCCCCAGATATAGTCCTATCTAAAAAGAAAAGAAAGAAAAAAAAGAAGAACCGCCTGGGTATTGGAAGGTTTCCACATGCTCCATGGGATTCAAAATAAATTTAGTATACTTAGTATGCCCGATACTTTTGATCAAACTCAACCCCCGCACTAGTACAACTCCCGAAATGCAGAAATCCATCCCACTTAACAGGCACGCATGATTCACCAGTACGTCCTCTAACTCACACCAGCTTACAATCTGATCTCGATCCATCTTCGCACTACTTAACGTGGTGACTTGTACAGCTTTACCCAAAGTCCAAACCCAGACGTCTGCCCCCACAAATGTAACGCTCAGCTATACTGGCTCGTATTTATCTAGGGGAAACCCCATCCGCTGCCCAACCTTGTCTCCCGGTTACGTCAGTTGCCGTACAAATGCCACCTGATTCAGCTTCAAACATCAATCGTCAGCCAGCACACAATGTACGTTTTACCGACTACACTTTATAGATATTACTAAGTCTATGAGATTAATAGAAGTACAATACAAAAAAGGGAATGGAAAAGGCACCAGACTTATCAAAGTTCAATTTCTTTGTGCACACGTTGGAGCTCAGGACCTCTTCGGGACCACTCTGACCCCTTCGACTCGCAGCTCGGGATCACCCAACGTGATCGGCTGAGCTCTCCCCGTACGTCCGTCGTCCTCACGGTCTCTCCTCCAACTCCCCACCAAAACCCCCTGGTTCTCAGCCATATGAGACCATATCACCCCAAGAAAGAATAACATGGACACCCATTCGTTCATTTGCTCTATTATCTATATTATAACCCAAGCAAAGTGCTAGCTAGAGACTTTATCAGCATTTAACATAACCAAGAAGCCATTTGAATTAACATACGCAATAACATAAAAGAAGAAACACCTTACATAAAATAAAAGACTGAGCAGATGCCATTATGTGCAGACAGAAACTCAAAATAACCATTGTGGAGAAAAGTTCAGGTGCTCCGCAAAACAGTTACCCAGTGAAAGGGCACAAAGAAAATTTACAAGGATGTTCCCAGGTCTAGAGGACCTGTGTAATAAGGAAAGACTGAATAGATTAGGACTTTATTCCTTGGAATATAGAAGATTGAGAGGAGATTTGATGAAGGTATTCAAAATTATCAGGGGTTTTCCACTGAGGTTGGGTGGGACAACAACTAGAGGTCATGGGTTAAGGGTGAAAGGTGAAAAGTTTAAGGGGAGCATGAGGAGAAACTTGTTCACTCAGAGGGTTGTGAGAGTGTGGAAAGAGCTGCCAGCACAAGTTGTGCATGCATTCTCAATTTTAACATTTAGGAAAAGTTTGGATAGGTGCATGGATGGTAGGGGTATGGTGGGCTATGGTCAAGGTGCAGGTTAATGAGAGTAGGCAGTTTAAATGGTTTGTCATAGACTAAATGGGCCAAAAGGCCTCTACCTGTGCTGAACTCTTCTATGCCTCTATGACTCTGAGAGTTAACAACTGTGTGGAAGCCCACGTCATGAGCGGCAAATGCATTGGGACCAAGCAGAAGGAAATGAAGGTTAACCCTCCCCTGATCTGGATCTCCGTGGGTACTTCAGTCTGCTGACATATATCAGCTTTATCACCCTCAAAGGCTTAATTTGCTAGGACCTTTATAATACCCTTTTCGGGTATTAGAATAGACTAGAAAATCAAGACCACAGCATAAGAGCAAAGATGTCATGCTGAAAGGGATTGATCAGAGTGCATGTAGAGTATTATGAGCAGTTTTGGGACACATATCGAAGAAAAGATGTGCTGGAATTGGAGAGAGTTCACAGGAGGTTCACAAAAATGACCCCAGAAATTTAAAGGGGTAAAATGAGGAACAGTTGATGACTCTAGGTATGTACTTGCTGGAGTTTAGAAGAATGAGAGGAGACCTCATCGAAACCTATCAAACATTGAAAGGTCTAGAGAGGGAGGATGTGGAGAGGATGTTACTTATAGTGGGTGAACCTAGGTTCAGAGAGCACAGCTTCAGAATAAAGTGCCATCCATTTAGAACAGAAATGTGGAGGGATTTCTTTAGCCAGGAGGTGGTGAGTGTGTGGAATTCGTCACCACAGACAGCTATGTAGGCCAAGTCACTGAATATATTTAAAGTGGAGGTGACAGGTTCATGATTAGTCAGGGTGTCAAAGGTTACTGGGGAGAAGGCAGAAGAATGAAATTGAGAGGGATAATAAATCAGCCATGATGGAATGGTGGAGCAGACTCGATAGGCCAAGTGGCCTTATGGTTAACTTTTGCCCACAGCACGTAGGGGCAAATGCATTGGGAGCAGGCAGGAGGAAGTGAAGGTAAACTCCTGCCTGATATGGAACTGGGTACTTCAGGCCTCTGAAGTACTTCACCTTTTTACTCTCAAAGGCTTAATTTACAAAGATCTTTATAATACCCAGTAGGTCTATAAATCATAACCACTATTATTAACAGTAATTTTGATGTAGCTTCCACATTGTGCCTGAAACAATTTTAATAAACTACATGGATATTTTCAATATGCTATATCACTCTCCAAAGAATCTATTGAAATGGAGATGAATGGAAAGAAATGAGACCAACTCAGGAAGAGGAATCTAATATTTCCACTTGCAGATAACGTTTCTGTAAATGAATTTGGTAGCTGTTTAAATGCACGTTATTCTTAAGAAATGGCCAGAACTGCAAATATAACTATGTTTCAGTATTGGCAAAGAACATGAAAATCTAAAAGAAATATATAAAATTTAAAATCTAAAAAATAAATATAAAAAAGAAAAATAAAAACAAGTAGAAGAAAAAAAACAGAAAGAAAGGAAGATCAGCAATACTTTGCATTTATAGCAGGAGTGTGATCACTCAAGTCAAGTATAATGTTCTCTTAAGGGATTATTCCCTTAATGGAGCATGCCTGTGCATGACTTTGTTTAATGTGGGGAGGCTGATCGACAGGCAGCCACCACACTTTCTTTGACAGACAGTATCTTTTTCCCAGGGTTGAAATGTCCAATATCAGAGGGCATGCATTTAAGATGAGAAGGGGGTAATTTCAAAGGAGCTGTGAAGGGTAGGTTTTCACACAGAGAGTGGTGGGTGACTGGAATCCACTGCCTGGGGTGGTGGTAGAGGCCAATACATTGCAGCTCTTTTGTGAGACATTTAGATAGATTGTGAGGAAAATGGAGGGATATGGACATTGTATAGGCAGAAGAGATTAGCTTAGTTAGCCACTTGATTACTAATTTACATTGGGAGCTGAAGGGACTGTTCCTGTTTGGTACAGTTGTATATTCTGTATATAAATATCTGTATGTGTGTGTGTGTATATTGTTATCATTATAATGTGCTGTGTCGTATGATGTAGGCCATCATGGTCCCATGCCCGTAATTGTTCTTGGTAAATTTTTCTACGGAAGAGATTTGTCATTGTCTTCTTCTGGGCAGTGTCTTTACAAGACGGGTGACCCCATCCATTATCAATACTCTTCAGAGATTATCTACCTGGTGTCAGAGGTCACATAACCAGGACTCCATCCATTATCAGAGACTATCTACCTGGTGTCAGAGGTCACATAACCAGGACTTGCGATATGCCACAGCTGCTCATCCAACCATCCACCACCTGCTCCCATGACTTCACATGACCCTAATCGGAGGTGGGGCTAAGCAGATGCTACGCCTTGTCCGAGGGTGACCTGCAGGCTAGCGGAGGGAAGGAGTGCCTTACACCTCCTTTGGTAGGGGTGTATCTCCACCCCACCACCCAAATACAATATATATCTCTCTGCAGAAAGAGAGCCAAAATGTAGTGAACTCGTGTTCATGGGTTCATTGTGCATTCAGAAATTTAGATTATGAGAACACTCAGTCCTCTTTTATTGTCATTTAGAAATGCATACATGCATTAAGAAATGATACAATGTTCCTCCAGAGTGATATCACAAAGACTAACACTGACAGAACCACATAATTATAACATATAGTTACAGCAGTGTGTGGGTACGTGGCCAAGTGGTTAAGGCATTGGACTAGCGAGCCCCAGCTGAGGCAACGTGTTGTGTTCTTGAGCAAGGCACTTAATCACACATTGCTCTGCGACGACACTGGTGCCAAGCTGTATGGGTCCTAATGCCCTTCCCTTGGACAACATTGGTGTCGTGGAGAGGGGAGACTTGCAGCATGGGCAACTGCTGGTCTTCCATACAACCTTGCCCAGGCCTGCGCCCTGGAGAATGAAGACCTTCCAGGCGCAGATCCATGGTCTCGCAAGACTAACGGATGCCTTTAGTTACAGCAGTGCAAAACAATACCATAATTTGATGAAGAGCAGATCATGGGCACGGTAAAAAAAAGTCTCAAAGTCCCGAGTCGATCGACTCCCGAGTCCCCAATAGCAGGCAGCAAAAGGGAGAAACTCCCTGCCATAAACCTCCAAGGCACCGACAACTGCCGATGCCTTGGAAGCAGCCGACCACAGCCGACACCAATGGCAAAGGCAAAGAATCTGCTCCTAAAACACATTTAGGGGGTGCAACCAGTAAGAATCAACATGCCTACCCTCATGTATTCAAGGATCACTAAGCAATCTGTGAGTATTCATTCCAACTTCAAGTACATTCTCATTTCACCAAGAAAATGACTGCAGGAAACAGGGTGATTCTCGTTGTGTTTAGCATTAAAAGCAAAGAGGCAACATTGCTCTAAATGTGATCTGTCCTACAAATCAGATCTGTTTTACAATAGGAATTAGATGAAAGCTATTGCTTTTAGGTGTGAGTAGTTATCTGCATTGGAACTATTAGTCATCGTGCAAGCACAACCAGGAGTTTGGGAAAATCAAGGCTTTTACGTGTGGGGAAAGTAGAATATTTTGCCAACAGCAGCTCGATTAAGAATATTCTCAAAGGAAAGCCAGGAGTTTATTACCAGGCAGTCAGCAGCTATTAAGTACTTCAAAGGCACAGTGTCATGTCATGTTGAATCTCAGAGATTCACAACTCCAAAGTTTCAATGTTAAAGAAGCTCTTAGACTGGCACATGGATGATAGAAAAATGGAAGGATATGTAGGAGGAAAGGGTTAGATCGATCTTAGAGTAAATTAAAAGGTCAACGCACCGTGGGCCAAAGTGACTGTATTGTGCTGGATTGTTCTATGTTCTATAACAACCACTTGATTAAGATGTGAGACAGAGTAGATTGAGCATTTGGAGAGTGGTGTTATGAAGGTTCAAATATCAGCAGTTTAAATCAGAGCATACCATTGTAGTCCAAAAGGCATGTACTCTACTCTACTCTTCTATGTTCTATGTTCTAAAGTTGACATTATTATAAAGATGACTTGATAGAGGTGTACAAGATGATAAGAGATATAGATCAAGTGGATAACCTGACAACTTTTCCCCCAGGAAAGAAATAGCTAATACAAGGAGGCACAATTTTAAGGTGATCAGAGGAAAGTATAAGCGAGATGTCAAAGTTAACTTCTTTACACAGTGGATTGTGTGTGGAATGTCCTGCCATGGGTGGTACCAGAGGCAGAAACATTAAGGACATTTAAGAAGCTCTTAGGCAGGCAAATTGATGAAAGAAAAATTGAGATTGATGTGGGAAGGAAGGCTAGATTGAAGTTAGGTTAAATGGTTGGCACAATATTGTGGGTTGAAGGGCCTGTATTGTGCTGTAATGTTCTATGTTCGATGGCAGCCACTTGGTTAAAAGGTGAGATAGAGTAGAGCATCTGGAGAGTGGAGTTCTGTAGGTACCAACATTGATAATTTAAATAATTCATGGTCCAAGTGACCTGTATTATCTGATGTTTTAAAGTTGATATAATTTACAATCCAGTGAAGGGTTATATAATTATAGGAAGTTTGAAATCCCCTTCCCTAGACAGGACAACTGTCTCCAATTTTCCAAGTGAACTACATGCTGTTCTTTAAACTCCATTAGGAATTCAGAGTTTAAAAAGACAGTTTTTGACCCATTTGGTTATAAATGAACTTTTGAGCTTAGCAACTGATATGCTGACATCATTTACTTCAATGCTTAATTGTAGATGCATTATCAATGGCTAAGGTTGGATTAATTAGCCTCATTTGAGTTCAGAAATAGATGTTTCAAGTTTTACTATAAATCAGAAGTGCGAGTGGTTCAGTTAATAAAGGATTTTTTTTATCCAGCCAATTTTAGTTAACAAGAACCAATTCAAGGCATCAAATTTAACACATCACTTTCATTTTGAATATTTAATCTCCTGCTCAAAATTTGCCATGTTCTTTGAAAATACATCTTTACAACATAGAAGAAGAAATTTAGATCTAGATTCTTTCTTGGGAGATAATGAAGCTGGTATTTATATCTCAGAGCTCTGGCTCAATAGATTGCAAATCTCCCGGTGCCAACTCCATTTTAATTTGAAATTAGACTACATTAAGCTTTCCAATTAGACTAATCTGTCCACTAAGCATCTTTGTCCTCACATGCTTGATTAATTATTTAAATAAACATCAGTAATTCTGACCAGAGACACTGAGATTCTTGCAAATGCCCATCAGAGTCATTCCTGGCCTCTCAAGAAGGGAGTTTTAGATTGTCTTTGGATTCCAATTCATTTATTTATCACATGTACATCAAAACACACAATGGACTATATGGCTTGTGTTTAACAATCAACAGAACATAATGATGTGCTGAGAGCAGGCCACAGGTGTCACAACACATTCCAGTGCCAATTTAGCATGCCTATAATGTTCAGCAGAACAATACAAGCAGCTACAAAATGACCACAGCAAAAGAAGCCTCGTCCCCCACTCTCACCCAGCCACCCACAAAAACACAAACAGTCCTCCAACCCCAGGACAAGCCACCTCAGGCCTCCAGTGTCCATTGGACTCACAGACTCACAGGCATCAGGCCTTCAACATCCACAGACCCAGGAGCCAGACATTGGACCTTGACTTCCAGACATCCAGACTTCCAATCGGCCTTTGTGCTTCAATCATCGGTGTTGACCATAGCACATGGTGATGACAATGAATGAGCTCCTTGGATGAGGGCCTGAACCCCAGGCCGCAAACTCCAGACTCTCCAATAACCCGGACCCCAAACACTAGGCTCCGAACTCCGGTCTTGCTGAATGGCCTTCCAAAGTGGTCACAACACTTGTGCTCCTGCCTGTATCAAACTCCAATCCCACTTACAAGTGCAAAGTGCAGAGTGGAGGCCAATGTCTTTGAAACATGGGAGGAAACCAGAGCAGCCAGAGGAAAACTGCATGATCATGGGGAGAGCGTACTAACTTCTTACAGACAGCAATGAGAAGTGATTCCCAATCCGTGATCTCTGGCGCAGTAAAGTGTTTGTGCTAACCGTAACACTACAGTGCCATTTTGATGAATGGTCTCGAACCGAAACATCAACTGTTTATTCCCATCCACAGATGCTACCTAACCTGCTGAGTTTAATGCTGACTTTCCTCGGGATCCTCACATCATGGCAATGAATAAAGAAAAAAAATACCTGTTTTAAAACTATCTACAATATTCTCAAAACATAAGTGGAATTAAGGTGTTCAGAAAAGGATGGCTGCATAAAGGCAGCACCTCAAGAAAGTGGCATCCATGACTCAGGACCTTCACCACCCATGACACGTCTTCATTTTGTTACAACCATCATGAAGGAGGTACAGAAGCCTTAAAACCCACTCTCATTGATACAGGGATAGATTTCTGAACATTTCATGAAGATACGAATGCAACCTCATTATACTAATTTTTACACTATTTATTTTTGTAGCTGATAATAATTTTATGTCCTTGCACTGCATTGCTGTCAACAAATTTCCTCTCATAAAAGGCAGTGATAATAAACTTGATTCAATAGAAAAGAAGATCTGCAATACTTTACATTTATAGCAGGAGTGCAATCTGCCAATCAGAAAGCACTATTCAAATAATGCAGCACCACTAGAAGCTTACAGAGTTTTCCAGAATCATACAAGTCAAAACACTAGGGGACACACTGAACAGCTGCATATACATACTGTGACCACTAGAAAGCATACTAAGCAGTTACATGTGTTTAAGATAAGATACAAACAGACAATTAATTGTTAAACTGCAAATAAAATATCAATTAAACAGTCAGATCCAACAGGTAGCTGGCAGTGTTGAATTACAACAGTACAGTAACTTTAAGACAATAATCTCTTCAGAAGTTGATCAATCACAAATTAATTCTGATTTTATACCCATTCTGGCTTTTTGCCTCTTGACATTGCTGTCAGATCTACAGCTGCATGGTCACATCACTCCTGAATTGTGTCCATATGCCCCTCTGTTTCCCTTCCACTAAAATATATTAATAGATGTAAAAGGATAAAATATCTTTGCCCACAAGCAATAAACATAATGGTGCAGTAGTCTAATGATTACTGCAGTGCTTTAGAGCTCCAGCTGCAAGATTGGGGTTCGTTTCCCACCACTGTCTGTAAGGAGTTTGTACATTCTCTTCATGACCATGTGGGTTTCCTCCGTATGCTCCAGTTTCCTCCAACAGCCAAAGATGTACGGATTAGGATTAGTAAGTTGCAGGCATGCTATGTTGGAGCTGGAAATGTAGCCACACTCGTGGGCTGCCCAGCACAATGGTTGCAGATTGGATATGACACCCACGATGCATTTCACAATACGTTTCAATGTAGAGGCTCATAGCTATTTATAATATTTATTTATGTTGCAGACACTCTTTGATATTAACTGAACTGAAAGCCCCAGTGCCAAGTCCAACTCACAGCCAATTGTTTCAGCACCAACAGCCTGTGGACAATTCCCACCCTGTAGACCCTGAATGCAGACGAGTAACAGGAGCATAGGGATCAAAGAACGAGTATCAGGCAGCATCTGCAGAGGGGAATGAAGTTTGGGCCACCATCCAGGCCATGCTCTCTTCTCACTGCTGCTATCAGGGAGAAGGTACAGCAGCTTCAGGACCCACACCACTGGTTCAGGAACAGTAATTACCCCTCAACCATCAGGCTCTTGTTCAGGAAGGGATAACTTCAGACAATTTCACTCACCCCAACACTGAACTGTTCCCACAACCTACGGACTCACTACCAAGGACTCAATACAGGTACATCAAGATGCAGCTCCATGGAGACCTTGTTAAGGAACTGGAGCTGCAGCTCGATGATCTTCAGATTGTTAGGAGAAGTGAGGCAATGATAGTCAAGAGTTACAAGGAGGTAGTCACCCCAAGGCTACAGGAGACAGATAAATGAGTGACTATCAGGTGAGGGAAGGGAGAACGTCAGATAGTGGAGAGCACCCTTGTGGCCGTCCCCTCAATAAGTACTCCATTTTGAGTACTGTTGGGGGAAAAATGACCTACCTGGGGTAAGCAACAGTAACTGTGCCTCTGGCACTGAGTCTAGTCCTGTGGCATAGAAGAGTAGGGAACAGAAGAGGTTGGCAGCAGTGATAGGGGACTTAATAGTCAAAGGGACACATAGGTGTTTCTGTGGATATAAAAAGGAAACACAGATGGTAGTTGCCTCCCAGGTACCAGAGTCTGAGATGCTTCTGAACTCATCCACAATATCCTGAAAAGCGACGGTGAGCAGCCAGAAGTTGTGGTACATATTGGTACCAACAACATAGGAAGAAAAAGAGAGGAGGTCCTGAAAAAAGAATACAGTGAGTTAGGAAGGAAGCTGAGAAGCAGGACCTCAAAGGTAGTAATTTCAGAATTGCTGCCTATGCCATGTGACAGTGAGGATAGGAAAAGAATGAGGTGGCAGATAAATGCTTGGCTGAAGAATCGGAGCAAGGGGCAGGGATTCAGATTTCCGGGGAACTGAGATCTCTTCTAAGGCAGGTGGGACCTTACAAAAGGGATGGGTTGCAATTGAATCTGAGGGTGACAAATATTTACCAGAGCTGTTGGGAGTGGTTTAATTTAATATGGTAGGGGTTTGGGAACCAGAATGATAGAGCTGAGGATGAGCCAGCAGCTTTACAAGTAGATGATAGGGGTAACATGAATGTAAGGAAGGATAAGCCACTGATTGGGTACAAATGCAGACAGAGCAAAGAGTTGAATTATACCACAGGGCGAAGAATGCAGGACTGAAGATGTTGTATTTAAATGCACGTAGCATTCGGAGTAAGGTGAACGAACTTGTGGCACAATTAGAGATTGGTTGGTATGACATTGTAGGCATCACTGAGTCGTGGCTGAAAGAAGGTCATACTTGGGAGTTTGACTCAAAGGATAGACTTTGTATCGAAAGGATAGGCAGGAAGGCATAAGCATTGGTGTGGTTCTGTTGGCAAGAGTTGGAATTGCATTTTTAGAAAGAGGTGACATAGGGTCAGACAATGTTGAATCTTCGTGGGTGGAGTTAAGAAATTGTAAGGGTAAAAAAACCATTATAGGAATCATGTACAGGCCTCCAAATAGTAACCAAGAAGTAGGATTGAGATTGCAAAGGCATCTGGAAAAAGCAATGCAAGAAGATTGGGAAATTCAGGTTGGAGTCAGATCGCAAGGAGGAAATTTGTTGAATGCCTATGAGATGACTTTTGAGATCAGCTTGTGCTTGAGCCTACTTGGGAAAAGGCTATCTTAGATTGGGTTTTGTGTAAAAACCCAGATCTTATTCGGGAACTTAATGCAAAGGAACCACTGGGAGGCAATGATCATAATATGATTGAATTCATACTACAGTTTGAGAGCGGGAAGCATAACTCACATGTATCAGTATCACAAATGAATAAAGGGAATTACAGAGGCATGAGAGAGGAGCTAACCTGGGAGGATTGGAAGAAGATACTTGCAAGGACAATGGCAGAGCAGAGATGACTGAAGTTTCAGGGAATAGTTCACAAGGCACAGGATTGTCATGGTCTGGTCCATGAAGTCCGCGTTCCGGTTCACAGTCCGGTCCATTGTTCTGTATTTCAGGATTTCCGGTTTTCCCTTATCCTGTTGCGTGCCTTAATTAAGGCACATGATTCTGATTTTGGGCTGGCTACATAAACAGCTCTTGGGTTCAGCTTCAGTTGCTGGACTGTTCCCTTTCCTTCCCCTTCCTCTGGAAGCCTTGCTTGCAACCTTGTCTGCGTCCTCACCTGTATCGCTGTCAAGTCCGACTACCAGAGCAAGACCGGAGCCTTGCTGTGTCTAAATAAGGAACTGTCTATTATTGTTTGGAACTGTCTCTGTGTCCATGCCTTCGCTAGGTAGGTCTGGCCATTTGCCGCTACCTTGTGTTAGGAACTGTCTGTCTGTGTTCTGTATATGAGTCCTGGCCCTACGTCCTGTTCCCAAGGAGGGGTCCCGGCTCTGTGTTCTGCGTTCCTATCTCCCAAGACCAAGGCTCTGTGTTCTGCATTCCTGTCTCCCAAGACCAAGGCTCTGTGTTCTGCATTCCTGTCTCCCAAGACCAAGTCAAGGCTTCAGGGTCTCATCCTGTCCTTGTGCCTCGCCCAGCCCAGGAGTACCTTGTCCTGTCCAAACCATGTCCAAGAACCTCGTCCTGTCCAAGCCACATCCAAGAACCTTGTCCTGTCCAAGCTGCGGCTTTGTGTTCTCGGCCTGTCCATGTGCCTCATCCTGTGCAGGAGTTCCACATCCTGTTCTGTAGCCATGTCCTGTCCTTGCCAATATCCTAGTCCCAAGTCCTAGCCTAGACCCGGGTTCGGGTTCCAAGTCAAGACCCAGGTTCCAAGTCCCAACCAAGATCCAGGTTCTGGGTCCTGTCGAGGCTCTGGTTCCAGAGTTCTGTGTCACTAGTCCAGGCTCCTTGTTCCTAGTTCCTTGTCCGGATTCCATGTTTCTTGTCCACGTCCTTGCCCAGGCCCTGCATCCTAGTCTCCTCCAGGGCCTGTGTTAATACCCATTTCTTCCCCACTTCCCTTGCTTTCTTGACACTCCGAGTCCTGTTCCTAGTACTTCAGTATCTGTGTCTTGCATTTGGGTCCACCACCAGCACCCGCATTATGACAGGGATAGATATGTCCCACAGAAGAAGAGGTTCTAAAATGGCAGGGGTAGGCAACTGTGGCTAACAAAGGAAGATAAGGACTCCATAAGGCCAAGGAAAGGGCATATAAGGTAGCAAAGTGAGTAGGATGTTAGATGATTGCGAAGCTTTTAAAATCACACAAAAGGCAACTGAAAAAGCTATAAGAAGGGAAAAGATGAAATCTGAGGACAAACTAGACAATAATATAAAGCAGGATGCGATAAGTTTTTTTACAGTTGTGTAAAGAGTAAAAGGGAGGTGAGAGTTGATATTGGAAAATGATGCTGGTGGTAATGGGGGGCAAAGAAATAGCAGATTAACTTAATGGGTACTTTGCATTAGCCTTCACTGTGGAAGACACTAGCAATGTGTCAGAGGTCTGGGAGCATCAGGGAGCAGGAGTGAGTGGCATTGCTATTACAATGGAAAATGTACTTGGCAACCTCAAAGGTCTTACGGTGGTTAAGACAGCTGGACCACATGGACTACAACATCCCAGAGTCCTGAGAGAGGTTGCTGAAGAGATAATGGATGCATTGTGCATGATCTTTCAAGAATCACTTGATTCTAGCATGGTCCCGGAGGACTGAAAGTTTACGAATGTCTCTCCCTCTTTAAGAAGGGTGGAAGGCAAAAGAAACAAAATTATAGGCCAATTAGCCTAACCTCAGTGGTTGGAAAAGTGTTGCAGTCCATTATTAAGGATGAAGTTCTGAGATACTTAGAGACTAATGATAAAATAAGTCAAAGTCAGCATGGTTTCTGTGAAGGGAAATTTTACCTGACAAATATGTTAGAGTTCTTCGAGGAAGTAACAAGCAGGGTGGACAAAGGAAAGGCAGTGGGTATCATTTACTTGGATTTTCACAACGCATTTGATAAGGTGCAACACATGAGGCTGCTTAACAAGATAAAATCCTATGGTGTTACAAGAAGAATACCGGCATGGATATTGGAATGGCTGACAGGCAGAAGGCAATGAGTGGGAATAAAAGGGGCCTTTTCTGGTTGCCGTCAGTGACTAGTGGTGTTCCTCGGGGGTCAGTATTGGGACTGCTACTTTTCAGAGTGGTGGATATATGGAATGCTCTGCCACAGAAGGCTGTGGAGGCCAAGTCTCTGGATGCTTTCAAAAAAGAGATGGATAGAGCTCTTAAAGATAGCAGAATCAAAGGTTATGGGGATAAGGCAGGAACTGGATACTGATTGTGGATGATCAGCCATGATCACAGTGAATGGCGGTGCTGGCTCGAAGGGCCGAATGGCCTACTCTTGCACCTATTGTCTATTGTAAAAGATTTAAAACAGAAGGGTTCTGTAGATGCTGGAAATCCAAAGCAACATACTCCAAATGTTGGAAGAACTCAGCAGGTCAGGTAGCATCAATGGAAATTGATAAGCTGTCAATGTTTTGTGGAGAACACAGAGCAATGGGCTAAGCATGCATCCTTGAGGTGAGCCAGTGTCACTCATCGGCAAGGAGGAGATGCTATTTCTGATCCACACTGCCCTTAATGAGGAAGTATGGGATCCAGTTGCAGAGGGAGATACAGAAACTCAGGATTTGGAGCTTGTTGATTAGTACTAAAGAATTTAAAGTACTGAAATACTGAAGTGTAGTACTTTCATCAACAAAATTCTGAAGAATCAACATCTGATAGGGAGCACATCCCCATTGATCACAAAGATCTCGAAGCATGTAAATGATAAATATTAGCATCATGTAGAAGTTTTGATTTGGTTATGTGGTAATTAGAAAAAGCTCAAAAGGGTTCAGAGATGAGAGAAAAGATACTATCGTTTTTGCATTAAGGCAGACTTTTGAGTTCTGAAAAAGTGGTCAGATCAATAAAAGTTCAGTATAAAAGTGGTTATTAATTGTGACCTGAATCTTTTTGATATGTTTTAATCAAAGTGAACTTTCATTAAATCCATTCACGTATACTAAATCCATCTAAAATAATATTGAGAAGCTGGAAACAGATGTGGTACGTTTTATAGATGCACCATATTTAAACCATGGGATGACAGAGGAAAGATTCAACCTCACAAATCAAAGAGCCTTGGGAAATAAAATGCTTGGTTTAGATTCTATTAATTTCACAGGAGCATAAAAGGAAGAGAAAGTTATTATATATGAATTTTATGAAATTTGCTTGCAATAAATTGGTTTTCTGTTTGCAATTGGAAATAATGACCTTGAATTCAATGTGGAAAACAATGTAGCTAATAACATTCTGTGCTCAGTGGGCAAATAATCCAACCGGGGATCAAATTATGTCAGTTACCACAGTTTCACTCTAGAATTCTAACTTGCAGAAGAATGCGGAGTGACCTCATTGAAACATATTGAATGGTGAAAGGCCTTGACAGAGTGGGTGTGGAGAGGATATTTCCTATGGTGGAAGAGCCTGAGACTAGAGGTCAGAGCTTCAGAATAGACGGGTGTTCTTTTAGAATGGAGATGGGGAGGAATTTCTTGAGCCAGCGAGTGGTGAATCTGTGGAATTCTTTGCCATAGACAGTTGTGGAGACCAAGTCTTTATGTATATTTAAGGCAGAGGTTAATAGATTCTTGATTGGTCAGAGCATGGAGGGATATGGGGAGAAGGCAGGAGATTGAGGCTGAGAGGAAAATTAGATCAGCCATGATGACATGGTGGAGCAGACTCAATGGGCCAAATGGCCTAATTCTGCTCTTGTATCTTATGATTTTATGGTCTCAAATAAAACTCCTAGGAAGAGTGGAAACTCAATACATGTTGGTATCAAGGATCCCACCAACCAATACACGCTCCCTTCTCACAGCTGCCTCCAGGAAGGAGGTAGAGGAGCCTCAGGACCCACACCACCAGATTCAAGAACAGTTATTACCCCTCAAACATCAGGATCCTGAACCAGAGGGAATAACTTCACTCAACTTTTCTCACCCCAAATCTGAAATGTTCCCACAACCTATAAACTCACTTTCAAGGACTCATCTCATGCTCTTGATTGTTATTGTTTGTATATTTATTAATATTACTTTGTTTTTTCTTCTTGTATTTGCACAGTTTGTTGTCTTCCAAATCGATTGTTGGTCATTCTTTGCTGTGTGTGGTTTTTCACTGATTGTATTGCATTTCTTTGTATTTACGGTGAATGCCCGCAACATAATAGAACTCAGGATTGTTTATGGTGACATGTATGTACTTTGGACATTGAACATTTGGACTTTAGCCATCAGCATTGGCTGCTGTAGTGTCATAGTAAGAGAAATCCATTTCACCCAGCACGTACTTCAAGGAAGTGTAGCATGACTGAGGGCCTAGCTTATAGGGACAGGATGAACAATCCTGAGTGAGCTTAGATCAAAAGGCCATAAGACATAGGTGCAGGATTAAGCCAGTTAGCTAATCGAGTCTGCTCCACCATTCCATAATGGCTGATTTATTATCCTGCTTAAACCCATTCTCCTGTCTTTTTGGGCATAACCTTTGACACCCTGACTAATCAAAAACCTATCAACTTCCACTTTAAGTATACCTGATAACTTACCCTCTACAGCTGTCTTTTGCAATGAGTTCCACAGATTCACCACTCTCTGGCTAAAGAAATCGCTTATCTTTGTTCCCAAGGGGTATCCTTCTACTCTGAGGCTGTGCCCTCTGGTCGAGACTCTCGCACTATTGTTTACTGTTTGCACATTAGTTGTTTGTGTAGCTTTTCACTGATTCCCTTGAATTTCTTTGTTCTATGGTGAATGCCTGCAAGAATCTCAAGGTATTATATGGTGACATATAGTACTGTGTAAAAGTCTTGGGCATGTTTACTGTATATAGCTAGAGTGCTTCAGACTTTTGCACAGTACTGTAGTAATTTTGTACTGTGGTACATTTTGATACCAATAACATAGATAGAAAAAGGGAGAAGGTCCTGTAAAAAGAATATAGGAAGTTAGGGAGGAAGCTGAGAGCAGGTAGTAATCTCGGGATTGTCACCTGTGCCATGCGACCGTGAGGATAGGAATAGAATGAGGTGGCGGATAAATGCGGCTGAAGAGTTGGAGCAGGGATTCAGATTTCTGAATAATTGGGACCTCTTCTGAGGTAGGTGGGACCTATAAAAAAAGAGATGGGTTGCATTTGAATCTGAAGGGGACCAATATTCTTGCAGACAGATTTACTTGAGCTGTTAGGAGTGGTCTAAACTAATTTGGCAGGGGAATGGGAACCAGAATGAGGATGAGTCAACAGGTTTACAAGTAGATGATGGGTATAACATGAACGTAAGGAAAGACAAGCCAATGAACGGGTACAAATGCAGTCAGAGTAAAGAGTTAAATTGTACCACAGAGCCAAAATTCAAAAAGGTGAAGAATGCAGGACTGAAAGTGCTTTATTTAAATACGTGTAGCATTTGGAATGAGGTGGATGAACTCATGGCACAATTAGAGATTGATCGATTGATCAGTATGACATTGTTGTCATCACTGAGTCTTGGCTGAAAGAAAGCCACAGTTGGGAGATTAACATCAAAGGACATTAATCTTTTGTATCAAAAGGACAGGCAGGAAAGCATAGCTGGTGGTGTGGCTCTGTTGGTAAGGGATGGAATGATATCCTTAGAAAGAGGAGACATAGGGACAGAGAATGTTGAATCATTGTGGGTGGAGTTCAGAAATTGCAAGAGTTAAAAAAACATTATGGGAATCATATATAGGCCTTCAACTAGTAGCCTAGATGTGGGAATGAGATCATAAAGGGAGTTGAAAAAACACTTAACAAGGGTAATGAAACAATTGCAATGAGGGACTTCACTATGCAAGGGGATTGGGAAAGTCAGGTTCATGTCGGATAGCAAGAGGGGAATTTGTTGAATGGCGACAAGATGGCTTTTTAGAGCAACTTGTGCTTGAGCCTCCTCAGGGAAAGGCTATCTTAGATTGGGTGTTGTATAATAACCCAGATCTTATTAGGGAGCTTAATGCAAAGGAACACTTAGGAGCCAGAGATCATAATATGATTCAATTCACACTGCAATTTGAGAGGGTGGAGCATAAGTCACATATATTGTTATTGCAATGGAATAAAGGGAATTACAGAGGCATGAGAGAGGAATTTTCCCCGGTGGACTGGGGGAGGATACTGGTGGGGATGACAGCAGAGCATAGGTGGCTGAAGATCCTGGGACAGTTCACAATGCACAGGATAGATGTCTCACAGAAGAAGTTGTTCGTTCAAATAGCAAGGATAGGCAACCGTTCCTGACAAGGGAAATTAAGGTCTGCATAAGAGCCAAGAAAAGAGCATATAAGGAAGCAAAAGTGAGTGGGAAGTTGGATGATTGGGAAACTTTTAAAAGCCAACAAAAGGCAACTACAAAAACTATAAGGGAAATAATGAAATATGAGGGCAAACTAAACAATAATACAGACTCTCAAAAGGTTAATTTAGAGTTTGAGTCTGTGGTAAAGAAGGCAAATGCAATGTTGGCATTCATTTCAAGTTGAAGTGGATGGCAACCGGGAGATCCTGTCTGTTTTGGCGGACGGAGCGGAGGTGCTCAACGAAGCGGGCCCCCAATCTGCGTCGGGTTCCACCGATGTAGAGGAGGCCGCACTGGGAGCACCGGATGCAATAGATGACCCCAACAGACTCACAACTGAAGTGTTGCCTCACCTGGAAAGACTGTTTGGGGCCCTGAATGGTGGTGAGAGAGGACTGTTCGTTTCCACAGATGCTGCCCAACCTGCTGAGTTCCTCCAGCGTGCTGGGTGTTTCCATTTAGACAGACACAGCATGGATTCAAAAAGGGCAGGTCCTGTTTGAAAAACTTACTGGAGTTCTTTGAGGACACAATGAGTGCAGTGGATAGAGGGGAACAGGTGGATGTCGTATACTTGGAGTTCCAGAAGGCGTTCGATAAGGTGCTGCACAAGAGACTTATAAATAAGATATGGATGCATGGAGTCGTAGGAAGTGTATTGGCATGGATAGTGGATTGGTTAACCGATAGAAGGCAGAGAGTTGGTATAAATGGGTGTTTCTCTGGTTGGCAGTCAGTGGTGAGTGGGGTGCCGTAGGGGTCGGTGCTGGGCCCACAGCTGTTTACCATTTACACTGATGATTTGGAAGAGGGGACTGAGTGTAGCATAGCAAAATTTGCTGACGACACTAAACTGAGTGGAAAAGCAAATTGTACAGAGGATGTGGAGAGTCTGCAGAGGGATATAGATAGGTTAAATGAATGGGCCAACGTCTGGCAGATGGAATATAATGTTGGTAAATGTGAAACATCCACTTTGGAAGGAATAATAGAAGAGCAGATTATTATTTAAATGGTGAAAGATTGCAGCATGCTGTTGTACAGAGGGACTTAGGAGTTCTTGTGCGCATTCTTTTTTTTTGAATTACAACCAACAACCTTTCCGACTGATCAAGCCAAGGTGGCCTATGTCATCACTCAACTGTCCGGTCGGGTGAGAGGATGGGGAACAGCTGCATGGGAAGCAGGCTCCCCTTTCTGCATCAGTTTTCATTTATTTTCTGAGGAGATGAGAAAAGTGTTTATTCGCTCCAAACATGCGAGAGAGGCTACCCATGAAATGCTGCACATGCACCAGGGGCGCAGATCTGTGTCAGATTACGCCATAGAGTTCCGGACCCTAGCCACCTCCAGCGGCTGGAACTCGGAGGCACAGTATGACACCTCCCTGAATGGCCGCTCTGATGACATCAATGATGAGCTGGTCACCCAGGACCCTCCTGCCACCTTTGAAGCCCTGGTGGATTTGGCCATTCATATTGATGTTCACCTTCAGCAGTGCCACAGAGGAAGGGGTTCCAGAGGTTTCCTGGGGGTACTGGGTGACTTCCAAGCTCCTCATCAGTCTACATTGCCCTGCCATTTGCCCCATTTACAATTTTCGTTCCAGCGCCCAAAGCTATGAAGGTTGACTGTACCCGCCTGACACCCACTGAAAGTCAAAGGAGAATCAGCACCCATTCCTGTCTGTGCTGTGGCCAACCAGACCACTTCATCCCCACCTGCCCAGTAAAAGCCAAGCGTTCATCAGTAGGATGAGGAGCACTGGTGAGTGTGACCCCTGTCCGGCCCTCCTCGACGCCACTCACTCTCATACCTGCTTCTCTGGAGTGGGGCGTCCAACGACGAGCAGTCTCCGTCTTGGTCAATTCTGGTGCGGAGGGGTGTTTTATCAATTCCGGCTTGGCTGCCCAGTGGAGATTACCCACGTCTGCTCTCCAGTCACCATTGGTGGCCAATGCCTTGAACGGTCAGAGACTGGCTAACGTCACCAATGTTATGGCCTCATTGAGTCTCAGTTTATCGGGCAACCATCATGAACAGTTAACCCTTTATGTTATTAGCTCTTCTCGAGCTCCCATTGTCCTGGGCCACTTCCCTACCGCCTCATCATCCATATGATTGCGCCACTGACCTCTTGCCTGGGACGTCTCCTCCTGTATTCCCTGTCCGTACCTGAAACAGAAACTATGAGGAAATACATTCAAGAGTCTCTGGCTGTAGGCGTCATCCGGCCATCTTCCTCCCCTGCTGGTGCTGTTTTTTCCTTTGTTGAAAAGAAGGACGGCTCCCCATTCATTGATTACTGGGGACTCAATGTAGTCACCGTTAAGAACCGTTACCCTCTTCCACTCATGACCTCTGCATTTGGACTACTGCAAGGAGCCTCAGTTTTCACCAAGCCTGATCTCCGTAATGCCTACCATCTTGTCCGCATCCGCGAAAGAGACGAGTGGAAGACGGCCTTCAACACCACCTCAGGCCATTAAGAGTATCTGGTCATGCCATCCGGTCTCACCACTGCCCCCGCTGTCTTCTAAGCCCTGGTAAATGGCGTTCTCAGGGACATGCTGAACCAATTTGCTCTATGACATTTTGATTTTTTCTTAAGTCCCTTGCTGAACACATAGGTCATGTCTGCAGAATTCTCCAGTGCCTTCTGGAGAACCAGCTCTTTGTGAAGGCTGAAAAATGTGAGTTTCATCGCAATACCATCTCCTTCCTGGGGTATGTAATTTCAGGCGGTTCCATTCAGATGGACCAACAGAAGGTCAAGACGGTGGTCGAATGGCCCCAACCTTCGACTCGTCGAAAGTTACAACGCTTCTTGTGCTTTGCTAAATGCTATCGCCACTACTTCAGAAATTACAGTACACTGGCTGCACCACTCATTGCTGTTACATCATCTGCTGTCAGATCCTCCTGGTCCCCTGCTGCTGAAAAAGCATTTTCTGACCTGAAAGAACATTTCACCTCATCCTGCTTCAATCCGACACCAATCAGCAGTTTATTGTGGAGGTGGATGCTTCTGACATAGGTGTAGGAGCTGTTCTCTCTCAGCGCTCGCCAAGGATGAGAAGGTACACCCCGGCGCCTTCTTCTCTCACTGCTTCACTCCCACGGAGCGGAATTACAATGTTGGAAACCAGGAGCTGCTGGCTGTGAAGCTCGCTCTGGAGGAGTGGAGGCATTGGCTGGAGGGAGCCAAGGTGCCATTCTTAGTCTGGTCTGATCACAAGAATCTGGAATATATCCGTACGGCCAAGCTTCTCAACTCTCATCAAGCTCGTTGGTCCCTGCTTTTCTCAAGATTCAATTTTATTCTGTCCTTCCGCCCCGGTTCCAAGAATGGAAAACCTGATGCCCTGTCCCGAAGATTTCCTTCCTCTGAGACCCCTGAGGTACCCGATGTCATCCTCCCTGTTCACTGTCTCATGGGTGCAGCCCAATGGGACATTGAAGCCATGGTACAAGCTGCTCAACAGAGCCAGGCAGCCCCTAGTCAATGACCCACTAACCGTGTTTATGTTCCCAGCTCTGTCCGCTCACAGGTATTGCAGTGGGGTCATTCTTCCCGGTTATCCTGTCACCCTGGAACCAAGAGTACTCAGGCCTTCATCAGTCGGCAGTTCTGATGGCCCTTCATGGGAGATGACATCTGCAACTTTGTCTCAGCCTGCTCGGTCTGTGCTCAAGACAAGAACTCTAACTGGCCATCCACTGGTCTGTTACAATCCCTGTCTATCCCCAAGAGACCTTGGTCCCACATTGCCCTGGACTTTGTCACCGGTCTTCCCCCACCAGATGGTAACACCACCATTCTCACAGTAGTTGATCGTTTCTCCAAGTCTGTACACTTCATTCCTTTATCTAAACTCCCCTCTGCCAAAGAAACAGCCAAATTACTAGTACTGCATGTTTTTAAATTACATGGTTTATCTGTAGATGTTGTGTCAGACAGGGGCTCTCAATTCACATCTAGCTTCTGGAGGGCGTTCTGAAATCTTCTGGGTGCCTCTGAGTCTGTCTTCAGGATTCCACCCACAGACCGATGGCCAGACCAAGCGGGCCACCCAACAGCTAGAGACTGTATTGCGGTGTCTGGTCTCCCAGAACCCCTCTGCATGGAGTCAGCAGCTACCCTGGGCTGAGTACGCCATAAATTCTCATCTGTCCTCATCCATCAGTATGTCACCCTTCAACGTGGAGGCGCACGCGCTCTGCCCTTCTCTGTTCCTCCGCTAGGATCAAGCATCAAGCTGACTGCTGTCACTCCAAGGCCCCGCTTTACCGCCAGGGACAGCAGGTGTGGCTTTTAACCCGAGACTTGCCCCTCAAGATGGATTCCACAAACTCATCTCCCCCCCGCTTTATCGGCCCCTTTCCCATTGCTAAAGTCATCAGCCCTGCTGCTGTCTGTCTCAAGCTCGCCTCCACTCTCTGCCGCATTCATCCCACCTTCCATGTGTCCCGCATCAAGCCTTTCATGAGCCCCCCCGTGTCCTGTCCCCTAACGCCCCCCAGTTGGCTCATCAATGGGTCAGAGGTCATCATGCTGCATCAACTGCTGGACATTCATCACCGGGGCTGTGGCCTCCAGTACCTTGTGGACTGGGAGGGTAAGGTCCTGAGGAGAGATACTGGGTCCTCGCCCATAGCATCCTGGGCGCCTCTCTCATCAGGGACTTTCATCACCAGCACCCAGTTCTACCTGCCGTGACTCCAGGAGACATCCGTAGGGGGAGTACTGTCAGTACCTCCAGATGAACTCTGTTTTTTTGTGTTCTCCCCCTAGCCGTCAGTCTGTGGTTTTGTATTGCCATGTGCTCCTGTCCCAGCTCCTGCTCTACTCTGGCCCCTGTATTACTGAGTACTCCGTCTCTCACCTGTTTCTCATTATTACCTGTATTTCTGCCACCTGTGTCTCATTGTGCTCCACCTATCATCTGCCTCTCTGTGTATTTCAGTCCTGTGTTTTCATCTGGTTGTTGCCAGATTGTGCCAGTGGGTTTTCTTTAGCCTTTCCAGCATTTGTATCTGAACTCTGGCCATCTGAATATTGACTCTGCCTATTTCCTGATTCTGGTTTTTGGATTTCTCTGGAATTTTGGATCTCAGCCTGAACTTTGATGCTGACTTTGTTGCCCTCTGGATTTGCTACTCAGTAAGTATCACAGTGTGCACAGTACTTGGTCTGTGATTGGGTCCCTGCTTCAGTGCCCTGACACCTGCTACCACATGAGATTCTACCAACAATGGTTGTATCATCAGCAATTTCATAGATGGTATTTGAGCTATGCCGAGCCACACAGTCATGGGTATATAGAGAGTAGAGCAGTGGGCTAAGCACACACCCCTGAGGTGCACCAGTGTTCATTGTCAGCAAGGAGGAGATGTGGTCTTCTAGTTTGGAAGTTGAGGATCCAATTGCAGAGGGAGGTACAGAGACCCAGGTTCTACAACTTCTCAATCAGGATTGTGGGAATGATGGTGTTAAATGCTGAGCTATAGTCGGTGAACAGCATCCTGACATGGGTGTTTGTGTTGTCCAGGTGGTCTAAAGCCATGTGGAGAGCCATTGAGATTGTCTACTGTTGACCTATTGTGGCAATAGGCAAATTGCAATGGGTCCAGGTCCTTGCTGAGGCAGGAGTTCAGTCTAGTCATGACCAACCTCTCAAAGCATTTCATCACTGTCGATGTGAGTGCTACCAGGTGATAGTCATTAAGGCAGCCCACATTATTCTTCTTTGGCACTGGTATAATTGTTGCCTTTTTGAAGCAAGTGGAACTTTTGCCCACAGCAATGAGAGGCTGAAAATGTCCTTGAATACTCCTACTAGTTGGTTGGCACAGGTTTTCAGAGCCTTACCAGGAACTCCATTGGGACCTTCCACCATGTGAGGGTTCACTCTCTTTTAAGAACAGCCTGACATCAGGTTCTGAGACAGATCACAGGGTCATCAGGTGCAGCAGGGGTTTTCACAGCTGTAGTTGTGTTCTCCCTTTCAAAGTGGGCATAGAAGGCATTGAGCTCATCTGGTAGTGAAGCATCATTGCCATTCATGATATTGGGCTTTGCTTTGTAGGAAATAATGTCTTGCAGGGCCTGCCTGAGTTGTGCATCCAATGTCGCCTCCAACCACGTTTGAAATTATCTTCGGCCTTGAAATAGCCCTCCGCAACTCATAGCTGGTTTTCTGGTGCAGGTCTGAGTCACCAGACTCGAATGCCACAGAACTAGCCTTCAGCAGATGATGTACCTCCTGTTTCATCTGTGGCTTTTAGTTTGGGAATGTGCAGTAAGTCTTTGTAGGCATACACTCATCCACACAGGTTTTAATGAAGTCAGTAACAACTGCAGCATGCTCACCCAGTTTTGAAGATGAATCCCTGAATACAGTCCAGTCCACCAATTCAGAGCAGTCTGTAGGCGCTCCTGTGCTTCCCTTGTCCAAATCTTCTTGGTCCTCACTGCTGCTGGTGCTGCAGTCTTCAGTCTCTGCCTATACTCGGAGTAGAAGTACAGCCAGGTGATTAGACTTCCCGAAGTGATGAGACCTGAGTGGTAGCAGGGGTCCAGTAATCCCTCAGCCTGGGGGAAGAAGCCATTTCCCATCCAAACAGTTCTTGCCCTAATGCTATGGTACCTCCTGCCTGATGGTAGGGAGTCAAAGAAATTGGTAGATAGTTGGGAGGGAACTTTGACAATTTTCAGGACCTGGTGAACACAGAGCTTCTGATAAATGTCTCTGATAGGTGAAGAGGTTGGGGCAAGACTTGCTTTACTAACTTCAGAACTTTGTGGACACACAAAATGGTGTATAAACCCAACGGGTTGAGCAGCACCTATGGACAGCCAACATTTTGAGTCAACAGCCTTCATCCCGACTGGAAACAAAGTAGGATGACAGCCAGCAGAGAAAGTTGGAGAGAATGGGTGGTGCAAGATCTAGAGGGTGATGGGTGGATCCTAGTGAGTGGGGGAGAGATGATAGGCAGATGATAGAGTGGTGAGAGTCAAGTTATGTTAGAAACTTGGAGTTAATAGATGGAGGTGGCAAGGGACTGACCAAAATGGAATTTGCTAGAAGACCATAGAGAAAAGGCAGAGAGATGGAGAGCGGAATGTGTGGGTAATGGGAAGATTGAGAAGGCAGGGTGGGGAAAGACAGGTGATGGAGGACAGTTGGATAAAGGGGAAAATAGATAGAGGAGTGTGGCTACCAGAAGTTAGAGATGGAGGCTACCAAAGTGGAATATGAAATTCTGTTCCTCTAACCTGTACCCTGTCTCAACCTGGTATTTAGCGGAAGCTGTGAACTCAAAATGCATACTTCATGATTGGGTCCCTGTCTAACAACCAAGCATTCATTTCCGGTTCATATCTGACAATAAATCACTTTGGCTGTGCAGGCCATTACACTCAGCAGTCACTTTATCAGGTACACCTGTACACCTACTCATTAATGCAAATATCTAATCAGCAAATCATGTGGCAGCAACTCAATACATAAAAGCATGCAGACATGGTCAAGAGATTCAGTTGTTCAAACTAAACATCAGAATGGGGAAGAAATGTGATCTAAATAACTTTGACTGTGGAATGATTGTTGGTGCCAGACAAGGTGGTTTGAGTACCTGAGAAACTGCTGAGCTTCAGGGATTTTCACATACAAGTCTCTAGAGTTAACAGAATGTGCGGGAAACAAACATCCAGTGAGTGGGAGTTCTGTAGGGGAAAATGCCTTGTTAATGAGGTGGGTCAGAGGAGAATGGCCAAACTAGAGGTGACAGTAACTGAAATAACCACATGTTACAACAATGATGTGCAAAGGAACTTCTCTGAATGCACAACTTGTTGAACCTTGAAGAGGGCCACAGCAGCAGAAAAGACAAAATTACACCCAGCAGCCACTTTATTAAATTAAATTAACTAAGTGCTTTATTGAACAACTGACCCACAGAGAGATGTCAATATTTTCTTGTTTCTGCCCATGTTAATGAGGCAAGTACTTTTTGCAGATACTTCTCTCTAAGTAATGTCACGATGTATGCATATACTGTAGAAGATGGTCATGTTCTACAGTTCTTAGAACATGCACAGTTCAGAGGTTACAGGCACATCATGGGTGGAATCAGAATCTGATTTATTATCACTGACATGAGATGTGAAGTTTGTGGTTTTGCAGCAGTACAGTACAAAGAGATAAATTACAAAAATAATTGGTGGCATAGCGGTTAGCATGAAGCAATTAGAGCTCAGTCTGTGGAATTTGGGGTTCAATTCTAGTGTCCTCTGTAAGAGTGTGTTTTCTTCTTCGGGTACTCCAGTTTCCTCTCAGTCCCAAAAACATACTAGCATACTGGTTGGTAGGCTAACTGCTCATTGTAAATTGTCCTGTGATTAGGCTAGGGCCAAATCTGTGGCATGATGGGTGGCGCAGTTTGAAAGGATGAAATGGCCATATTGCAGTGTTTCTAAATAAATGGAGCAAGCCAAAGGAATATAAAAGTAATGTTTCTGGTCTGTTCAGAACTCCAAGGATGGAGGGTAAGAAGCTGTTCCTAAGTCATTGAGTGTTCATTCTCAGACACTCAAAATGTTCTATACATTCTACCTATTTGGCATGGTAACAAGCCCTTCTAACCCAACAAGACCACACTGCACAATTACATCCAAGTGACCGATTCACTCGTTGGACTGAGGGAGGAAACCCCCATGGTCACAGGGAGAATGTACAAACTCCTTACAGACAGGGGCTGGAATTGAACCCTTGTCACTGGTGCTGTAACAGCATTACACTACCAGTTACACTATGGTGGCTGTCTTGTATGTAGGGGCAGCTACACAGGATCAGAAAATGCTGCAGACTTAGCTAGCTCCAACACTGGCACCAGCCTCCCCAGCACTGAGGACATTTTCAAAAGGCAATGCCTTGAAAATTCGGCATCTATCATTAAGGACCCCCATCACCCAGGACATGCCCTCGTCTCATTGACACTATCAAGTGGGAGGCACAGGAGCCTGAAGGCGCACACTCAACATCTCAAGAACAGTTCCTCACTTCACCATCAGATTTCTGAATGGACAATGAACCCAAATATACTGCTTCAATTATTTTTGCTCTTTTTGCACTACAGTACTTATTTAATTTAATTCTTAAATATATTTCCTGTTGAATTTATAGTTTTTAAAATTATGAATTGCAAAGTACTGCTGACACAAAACAACAAATTTTGTGATATGTGCCAGTGATATTAAACCTGATTCTGATTCAGACTAGGCCTGGTGGAGCAGGCTCGAACAGCTGCATAGCCTAATTCTGCTCCTATGTCTTAGATCTTGTGATTATGCATCATTCAGCAAACAATCTGCTTACAAAAGAGAAACTAGCTCACATTTTTTCCATTTGTCTAGTATCAATAACTGCCTCAATATAAACATATAACAATTACAGCACGGAAACAGGCCATTTTGGTCCTTCTAGTCCAGGCCAAACACTTACTCTCACCTAGTCCCACCAACCTGCACACAGCCCATAACCCTCCATTCCTTTCCTGTCCATATAGCTATCCAATTTTACTTTAAATGACAATATCAAACCTGCCTCTACCACTTCTGCTGGAAGCTTGTTCCACACAGCTACCACTCTCTGAGTAAAGAAGTTTCCCCTCATGTTACCCCTAAACTTTTGCCCCCTAACTCTCAACTCTTGTTTGAATCTCCCCTACTTTCAATGGAAAAAGCCTATCCACATCAACACTATCTATCCCCCTCATAATTTTAAATATCTCTAAGTCCCCCCTCAACTTTCTACACTCCAAAGAATAAAGACCCAACTTGTTCAACCTTTCTCTGTAACTTAGGTGCTGAAATCCAGGTAACATTCTAGTAAATCTTCTCTGTACTCTCTCTATTTTGTTGACATCTTTCCTATAATTTGGTGACCAGAACTGTACACAACACTCCAAATTTGGCCTTACTAATGCCTTGTACAATTTTAACATTACATCCCAACTCCTATACTCAATGCTTTGATTTATAAAGGCCAGAATACCAAAAGCTTTCTTCACCACCCTATCCACAAGAGATTCCACCTTCAAGGAGCTATGCACCATTATTCCTAGATCCCTCTGTTCTACTGCATTCTTTAATGCCCTACCATTTACCATGTATGTCCTATTTTGATTAGTCCTACCAAAATGTAGTACCTCACATTTTTCAGCATTAAACTCCATCTGCCATCTTTCAGCCCACTCTTCCAACTGGCCTAAATCTCTCTGCAAGCTTTGAAAACCTACTTCATTACCCACAATGCCACCTATCTTAGTATCATTTGCATACTTACTAATCCAATTTACCACCCCATCATCCAGATCATTAATGTATATGACAAACAACACTGGACCCAGTACAGATCCCTGAGGCACACTGCTACACACCGTCCTCCAATCTGACAAACAGTTATCCACCACTACTCTCTGGTGTCTCCTATCCAGCCGCTGCTGAATCCATTTTACTACTTATTACTTTATACTTTATTGTTGCCAAACAATTGATACTAGAACATACAATAATCACAGCAATATTTGATTCTGCGCTTCCCGCTCCCTGGATTACAAATATTAAAAAATATTAAAAATTAGTAAATATTAAAAATTTAAATCATAAGTCATAAATAGAAAAATGGAAAGTAAGGTAGTGCAAAAAAACCGAGAGGCAGGTCCGGATATTTGGAGGTTACGGTCCAGATCCGGGTTGGAAAGAAGCTGTTCCCAAATCTGGCCATTAATATTAATACCTAACGATTGAACCTTCCTGACCAACATTCCATGTGGAACCTTGTCAAAGGCCTCACTGAAGTCCATATAGACAACATCCACCGCTTTACCTTCGTCAACTTTCCTGGTAACCTCTTCAAAAAATTCAATAAAATTTGTCGAACATGACCTTCTATGCACAAATCCACGTTAACTGTTCCTAATCGGACCCTGTCTATCCAGATAATTATATACACCATCTCTCAGGATACTTTCCATCAATTTACCCACCACTGATGTCAAACTCACAGGCCAATAATTGCTATGTTTACTCTTAGAACCCTTTTTAAACAATGGAACAACGAGAAATATGCCAATCCTCCAGTACCATCCCTGTTTCGAATGACATTTGAAATATTTCTGTCAGAGTCCCTGCTATTTCTGCACTAACTTCCCTCAAGGTGCTAGGGAATATCCTGTCAGGACCCGGAGACTTATCCACTTTTATATTCCTTAAAAGCGCCAGTACTTCCTCCTTTAATCATCATAGTTTCCATACCTGTTTCCCGTACCTTACACAATTCAATATCCTTCTACTGAGTGAATACCGACAAAAAGAAATAGTTCAAAATCTCCCCCATCTCTTTGGTTCCACACATAGCTGTTCACTCTGATTCTCTAAGGGACCAATTTTATCCCTCACTATCCTTTTGCTATTAGTAGAACTGTAGAAATCCTTGGGATTTATTTTCACCTTACTTGCCAAAGCAATCTCATATCATCTTTTATCTTTTCTAATTTCTTTCTTAAGATTCTTTTTACATTCTTTATATTCTTCGAGCACCTCATTTACTCCATGCTGCCTATATTTATTGTAGATATCTCTCTTTTTCTGAACCAAGTTTCCAATATCCCTTGAAAACCATGGCTCTCTCAAACGTTTAACCTTTCCTTTCAACCTGACAGGAACATAAAGATTCTGTACCCTCAATATTTCACCTTCAAATGACCTCCATTTCTCTATTACATCCTTCCCATAAAACAATTTGTCCCAATACATTCCTTCTAAATCCTTTCCCATCTCCTCAACGTTAGCCTTTCTCTAATCAAAAATCTCAACCCTGGGTCCAGACCTACCCTTCTCCATAATTGTATTGAAACTAATGGTATTGTGATCATTGGACCCGAAGTACTCCCCAACACAAATCTCTGTCACCTGACCTATCTCATTCCCTAACAGGAGATCCAACACTGCCCCTTCTTTAGTTGGTACCTCTATGTATTGCTGCAAAAAACTATCCTGCATACATTTTACAAACTCCAAACCATCCAGCCCTTTTACAGTATGGGCTTCCCAGTCTATGTGTGGAAAATTAAAATCTCCCACAATGACAACCTTGTGCTTACTACAAATATCTGCTATCTCCTTACAAATTTGCTCCTCCAGTTCTCACTCCCCATTAGGTGGTACCCAAATAGCTTCCCTCGATGAGCCCTCTAATCTATCCTGCCAGAGCACTGCTGTAATATTTTCTCTGACAAGCAATGCAACACCTCCCCCTCTTGTCCCTCTGATTCTATCACACCTGAAGCAACGAAATCCAGGAATATTTAGTTGCCAATCACACACCTCCTGTAACCATGTTTCACTAATAGCTACCACATCATACTTCCAGGTATCAATCCATGCTTTAAGCTCATCCACCTTTCTTATGATGCTCCTGGCATTAAAATAAATGCATTTAAGAAATTTTCTACCTCTTACTCTCTGTTTATCACTAACGGTGCAAACAACTTTACTATTTCCTTTTTCTTCCTTCTCCCCTACATCTGTTCCTACACCCTGGATCCTCCCCCCCCCCCCTTGTTTAAATCCACGGGAGCCTCTCTAGCAAACCTACCTGCAAGAATATTTGTCCCCCTCCAGTTCAGATGTAAACCATCCCACTGGAACAGGTCCCATCTTCCCTGGAAAACTGCCCAATTATCTATAAACCTGAAGCCTTCCCTCCTGCACCATGTCTTCAGCCACATGTCGATCTACACTATCTTACTATTTCTAAACCTGCCTACACATGGCACTGGTAACAATCCTGATACTGCTATCCTGGAGGTCCTGTCCTTTAACTTGGCGCCTAACTCCCTAAACTCGCCTTTCAGGACCTCCTCACTCTTCCTATCTACGTCATTGGTCCCCACATGGACCACGACATCTGGCTGCTCACCCTCCCTCTTGAGAATACTGAGAACTCGATCCGAGATATCTCAGATCTTGGCACCAGGGAGGCAACAGACCATCCGAGATTCCCGATCTCTTTCACAGAACCTCTTATCTGTCCCCCTATCTATTGAATCCCCTATCACTACTGCTCTCCTCTTTCCCTCCTTCCCTTCTGAGCTGAGGGTCCCGTCTCAGTGCCAGAGACGCAACCACTGCAACTTGTCCCTGGTAGCTCATCCCCATCAACAGTATCCAAAACAGTATACTTATTATTGATGGGAACAGCCACAGGGGTGCTCTGCTCATTCTGTCTATTCCCCTTCCCTCTCCTGACAGTCACCCAGCTACCTGTCTCCTGACTCTTAGGGCTGACTATCTCCCTGTAACTCCTGTTTATTTCTGCCTCTGCCTCCTGAATGATCTGAAGTTCATCCAGCTCGATAGGGGGAAGCTCTTGTTCAACTCGGACCTCAAGCGCCCTCTTGTGGCTTGCCTGTTGCTCCTGTCACTCTCGGATGGTTCCTTACAAATTTTGCTCCAGTCAAGTGCAGGAACAGATGAATCAGGCTCAGAATTACCTCATGAGATCCCATTTCTCTATCCTACATTGAAACTGTCATTGGACAGAAAAGTGGGTTTGAGTTTCTAGTTTCTAGGTAATCATGTTAACAAGATTAAAACATAGAACAGCAAAACACAGTACAACCCCTTCATCACACAATGTTGTAAGGCCCTCAGTACAGTGTACATTTCCTAGGTCCAGAGGACACAGCCTCAGAATACAAGAATGTCCCTTTAGACCAGAGATGAGGAGGAATTTATATAGCCAGAGGGTGGTGAATCTGTAGAATCCATTGCCACAGATGGTCGTAGAGGCCAAGTACGTGGGTGTATTTAAAATGGAGGTTGATAGGTTCTTGATTAGTATGTCAAAGGTTATGGGGCAAAAACGGGAGAATGGGGTTGAGATGGGATAACAAATGATCGAATGGCACAGCAGACTCAATTGTCCAAATGGCCTAATTCTGCTCCTGTGTTATGATTGCGCCAGCTATATAAATGTACTCCATGATCAATCTAACTCTTCTCCACATGGCCCTCCATTTTCAATCATCCATGCACCAAAGAGTTGTGTAAATCTCCCTCATGTGCCTGCCTTTATCACCATCCCTGGCAGGCTGCTCCAGGTACCCACCACTCTGTATAAAAAAACACCTCTTATATCTCCTTCAAACTTTCCCCCACTCACCTTAAATGGTTGCTCTCTGGTATTAGCCATGGCCACCCCGAGGATAAAGGTCCTGGCTGTCCACTATCTGGTTGGCATCTGTCTGTCTCAAAGGACAATGGGTGATGATGATCATCATCGCAAGCCTGGGTGGCAGGTATGGAGACCCTGAGGTGGCCATTCGTCAAGGTTTCCCTCTCGGCCTCACCGATGTACTCCAAAGGAAAGCTTATGAAGCGATACATCTTGCAGGATCTGCCAGAAGAATGTTTAATGACTTCCAGCCACCTTCGGGGCTCCACTTTGGATTTACTGTCTAGGCTTTACTCCCATAGCCTTCACCTCTCCTGAGGCTGCCCAAAAAGCAGTGGAGCTATTTACCCATAGCTGGGGATCTGGTTCACGAGCACAATGGCATGTCCCTGTGCCAGTGGGCACGCGTGTTACATGTGCAGGGGCCAGATCTCCTCCCCGTCCTCTGTAGCTCAGCCTGACTCTGAAAGGAGTTCAGTTTCCACGTGTCACCAGCGAGGAGGCAGTAGATGAGGCTTGCTGTAGGAGAGGCTATGTACTGACAGAGAAAGACTTACACATTCAGCTCTCCTTTTCACAAGACTGCTAACCAGCAGTGGAAGCTGAAAGTGAGAGTGGCAAGCAGTACCCACTATACTATCACACTAGACGTGTCACAACAACCATTTTGACACCACCTATCTATGCGTCATAAACATGCTGAAAAAAGTATAGCAAATTACCCTGTCTCAATGCTGCCTGTTACATAGAGGATGTCATAAAACCATAACACCATAAGACATAGAAGCAGAATTAGGCCATTCAGCCCATCAAGTCTGCTCCGCCATTCCATCATGGCTGATCCCGGATCCCACTCAAGCCCATTCACCTGCCTTCTTGATTCCCTGACCGATCAGGAAACGATCAACTTCCGCCTTAAATATACCCGCAAATTTGGCCTCCACCGCAGTCTGTGGCAGAGCATTCCACAGATTAATGTCTTATAAAGGCTCAACATTATCTTCTTGATTTGATATTCTATTCCCCATGAAATAAATGTCAACATTGCATTTGGCTTCTTTACCACAGACTCAACCTGTAAATTAACCTTCTGGGGGTCTTGCACGAGGACTCCTAAGTCCCTCTGCACCTCTGATGTTTGAACCTTCTCCCCATTTAGATAATAGTCTGCATTATTTTTTCTTTTACCAAAATGCATTATCATATATTTCCCAACACTGTATTCCATCTGCCACTTTTTTGCCCATTCTTCCAGTTTGTCCTGCTGCAATCACATTGCTTCCTCAGCACTACCTACCCCTCCACCTATCTTTATATCATCTGCAAACTTTGCCTCAATACCATTATCCAAATCATGGACAAACAACGTGAAAAGTAGCGGTCCCAATACTGACCCCTGAGGAGCACCACTAGTCACTGGCAGCCAACCAGAAAAGGCCCCCTTTATTCCCACTCGCTGCCTCCTGCCAGTCAGACATTCCTCTACCCATGCCAACATATCCACTGTAATTCCATAGGATTTTATCTTGTTAAGCAGCCTCATGTGTGGCACCTTATCAAATGCCTTCTGAAAATACAAGTAAATGACATCCACTGCCTCTCCTTTGTCCACCTTGCTTGTTACTTCCTTGAACTCTAGCAGATTTGTCAGGCAAGATTTCCTTTCACAGAAATCATGCTGACTTTGACTTATTTTATCATTAGTCGTCAAAACCCCGAACCTTCATCCTTAATAATAGACTCCAACACTTCCCCGACCACTGAGGTTAGGCTAACTGGCCTATAATTTCCTTTCTTTTGCCTCTCTCTCTTAAAGAGTGGAGTGATATTTGCAATTTTCCAGTCCTCCGGGACCATGCCAGAATCAGGTGATTCTTGAAAGATCATGCCCAATGCATCCGTTATCTCTTCAGCAACTCTTTCAGGATTCTGGGATGTAGTCCATCTGGTCCAGGCGATGTACCCACCTTAAGACCTTTGAGTTTGCCTTGCACTTTTTCCTTTGTAATAGCAATGGCACTCACTCCTGCTCCCTGACACTCTCAAACCTAAGGTGGGAGGAGGCGATAGCAGCACGCCGCGTGTGCGCAGCCCTCCGGTGAAAAATGATATCGTACCCATTAAATAGAGGCCGTGGACAATTCTGATGTATTGGAGAGGGACATGAAAGCACAGAGGCACATCTGGAAAAATTTCTGAAGTGCTCGTTCACTACTGTCATTACTGCGTGGTCGGGAATCTTCCAGAGGGTAGGCCTCAAAATCCCCAGTTTTGCCTGCTGTTGGCGACCGAGATGGAGGTCGAATCATTTGGATAGAGATGGCTCTCAGTACTTGGTGTCGGAGAGCTGATCAGAGCTCGAAGTTTTCGGATGACTCAGAGTCGGACCATGGTCGGGTATGGCAGGGAGAGTTTTTCTTCCTTCACCCATGTGCGTGAGGTGTGGGACATTTGAGAGACTTTGAACTTTTACTGCGCTTATGGACTTCTTCATCAAGTTATGGTAATGTTGCACTGTTGTAACTAGATGTCATAATTATGTGGTTTTGTTAGTTTTTTTCAGTCTTGGTCTGCCCTGTGTTTTGTGATATCACACCAGAGGAAATATTGTATCCTTTCTTAATGCATGCATTACTAAATGACAATAAAAGAGGACTGCGTGTCTTCATAATCTAAAAACCTCTCGCACGCTGCTAGTGTCTTCGACAGCAATAACTGATGAAAAGTACCCATTACGTTCATCTGTCATTTCTTTGACCCCCATTACTACCTCACCAGCATCATTCTCCAGTGGTCCAATATCAACTTTTACTTCCCTTTTATTCTTTATATAAATGAAAAACTCTTAGTATCCTGCTTTATATTATTGGCTAGTTTGCCCTCATATTTCATCTTGTGTCGTCTTATAGTTTTCTTAGTTGCTTTTCAGAGATGAGAATCAGAATCAAGTTCATTATCAAAGACCTCAAGACCGTAAGATATAGAATCAAAATTAAGCCATCTGGTCCATGGAGTGTGCTCTACCATTTCATCATGATTGATCCATTTTTCCTTTCATCCCCAGTCTCCTGCTTTTTTTCCCATATAATTTCATGCCTTGACCAATCAAGAATTTATCAATGTCTGCCTTAATTATTCGTAAAGACTTGGCCTCCACATCTGCATGTGGTTACGAATTCCACAGTTCCACCACTCTCTGGCTAAAGAAATTGTTCCTCATCTCTGTTCTAAAAGGATGCCTCTCTATTCTAAGGCTGTGTCCTCTGGTCTTAGACTCTCACACCATAAGAAACATCCTCTCTGCATCCTCACTATCAAGACCTTCCAACATTCAATAGGTTTCAATTAGGTCACCCCTCATTCTTCTGAATTCTAGTGAGTACAGGCCCACAGCCAACAAATGCTTTTCACATGACAAGCTGTCCAATCCTGGGACCTCTATTGAACTGTCTTCAGTGACAGTGCATCCTTTCTAAGATAGGGGGCCAAAAACTGCTCACAATACTCCAAGTGAAGCCTCACCAGTGCTTTATAAAGCCTCAACATTACATCCTTGCTTTTATATTCGAGTACTCTCGAAATGAATGCTAACATCAGATCTGCCTTTCTCACCACAGATTCAACCTGCAAATTAACCTTTAGAAAATCTTGCACAAGACTCCTAAGTCCCTTTGCATCTCAGATTTTTGAAGCTTCTCTCCATTTAGTCTACCCTTTTACTCCTTCTACCAAAGTCATGACCATATACTTCTCAACACTATATTCCATCTGTAACTTCTTTGCCCATTTTCCTAATATAAGTCCCTCCATAGTCTCTCTGCTTCCTCAAAACTACCTGCTCCTCCACCTATCTTCATACCATCCACAAACTTTGCACAAAGCCATTATTTCCATCATCCATGTCAATACATATAATGTAAAAAAAAATCGGTCCCAACACAGACTCCTGTGGGACACCACTAAACACCGACAGACAACCAGAAATGGCTCCCTTTTTTCCCACTCTTTGCCTCCTGCCAATTAGCCAATGTTCTCTCCATAACTAGTATTTCCTGTAATACCATAGGCTCTTAACTTGTTAAGCAACCTCATACGAGGCACCTTGTCAAAAGCCGCCTGAAAATCCAAGTACCAGCATCAACCAATTCTCCATTGTCTATCCCGCTTATTGTTTCTTGAAAGAATTCCAACAGATTTGTCAGGGAAGATTTTCCCTTGAGGAAGCCATGCTGACTACGGGCTATTTTATCATGTGCTTCCAAGTACCCCAAAACCACATCCTTAACAATCAGTTTCAACATCTTTCCAACCACAGAAGTCAGAGCTACAGGCTTATAATTTCCTTTCTTCTGCCTCTCTCCCTTCTTGAAGAGTGGAGGAACATTTGCAATTTTCCAGTCTTCTGGAACCATTACATAATCCAGTGATTCTTGAAAGTGTTACAAATCCTTTCACAATCTCTTCAGCCACGTCTTTCAGAACCCTGGGGTGTACACCATCTGGTCCAGGTGATTTATCTACCTTTAGACCTTTCATTTTTCCAAAATGAGGAAGAAATGTGATCTGAATGACTGTGACTATGGAATGAAATGATTGTTGGTGTCAGTCAAGGTGGTTTGAATATCTCAAACTGCTAAGCTCCTGGGATTTTCCTTCACAACAGTCTCCAGAGTTTACAGAGAAAATCATCCAGTGAGAGGCACTTCCATGGGCAAATATGCCTTATTAATGATGGATTTCAGATTAGAATAGCCAGACTGGTTCCAGCTGATAAGAAGGAGACTGAAACTCAATGCACAGCATGTTGAACCTTGAAGTGGATGGGCTACAGCAGCAGAAGACCACGAACCACTCAGAAATCTGATGGTGGAGGGGAAGAAGCTGTTCCTTAAACACTGAGTGTGTGCCACGATGAGGCCAACATGATCAAGGCTTGTGATGTGGGAAGCATTTGGAGGGATGGTGATTTCTGCCACTGGATCTCCAAGGGATTTTGGCTTATTATTGCAATTATGATCCCTGGCTCATTAGCTGCACAAGGGGTCTTTCATCCCCTAAGCAGTCCTGAAAAAGGATTTCCGCCAAAAATGTCAACTGTTAATATTCTAGCCATGTCACCTTCTCACAGCTACCATCGTGCAGGAGGTAAGGAAGCCTGAAGCCCCACACCTCCAGGTTGAAGAACAGCTACACAAGGAAATCTGCAGATGCTGGAAATTCAAGCAACACACATAAGAAAAAATTGCTGGTGAACGCAGCAGGCCAAGCAGCATCTATAGGAAGAGGTACAGTCGACGTTTCGGGCTGAGAACCTTCGTGAGGACAGAAACGTTGACTGTACCTCTTCCTATAGACGCTGCCTGGTCTGCTGCGTTCACCAGCATTTTTTATGTGTGTTGAAGAACAACTATCTCCCTTCAGCCACTTGGCTTTTGAACAATGCAAATCATAAAAGTTTAACAACACATTTCACAAAGTTTTTTTGGTTTTAGTCATAGTTATACTTTATTGATCCCGGGGAAAATTGGTTTTCGTTACAGTTGCACCATAAATAATAAATAGTAATAAAACCATAAATAGTTAAATAATAATATGTAAATTATGCCAGGAAATAAGTCCAGGACCAGCCTATTGGCTCAGGGTGTCTGACCCTCCAAGGGAGGAGTTGTAAAGTTTGATGGCCACAGGCAGGAATGACTTCCTATGATGCTCTGTGCTGCATCTCGGTGGAATGAGTCTCCGGCTGAATGTACTCCTGTGCCCACCAGTACATTACGGCATGCAACTTGGACAGCATCCTCTTTTCAGACACCACCGTCAGAGAGACCAGTTCCATCCCCACAACATCACTTAATTATGTTCTTTCTTGTAAAATTTTGTATATAATTTGTTTTCTTTTTATGTTTCTGTTGTGAATGCTGTTTTTCTGATGCAATGTGTCTGTGATACTGCTGCTGTACTAAGTTTTTCATTGCACCTTTTCATATATATATATATTGCTTCATCTGATAATAAACTTGACTGTAACTTTGGGAAAGTTTTGATTAACAGGTCATGGCTCAGAGCTTGGTGTTGATCACAAGATAACTTCACTGGAAAATCATTTACTCCGGGAATCTTTTGTACACAGTGAAGTGATAAAACAGCTTTGCCTGCATATTCTGCCACAATGTTGGTAATTAAAACAGATTGCTTTAATCTGTTCTTTCTTACAAAGTTATGCATGTCAGGCATTGTTACTTGCTTCACCCATTTATCCCCTAGATTTATGGTAATTCAAATGTTAATATCTTGAAATATAATAAATTATGTTAATTGTATTCATTGTAATTCAGACAAATGTGCATAGAATCTCTCTAAATTGATACTGCATTTAAAAAGTATGCAACAAGTTAATTCCTTTTAGCAGTGTATTCCTCTCCCCTTTCTTCTCTTTCTGCAGGACAGCAGGCTAGTACAGCAGTTAGTGTAATGCTTTATAGAGCCAGCAATACAGATTCAATTGATAAGCAGGGAAGATTCTGCAGATCAACATATACAATGAATAAACAGGCAATATTTTGGGCTAAGACACTCATTTCAGTCATGAAGAAGGATCTGGGCCCAAAACATCGACTGTTTATTTATTTCCATAGATGCTGCCTGACCTGCGAAGAAAACAAGAGAAAATCTGCAGATGCTGAAAATCCGAGCAACACACACAAAGGAAGGGTTTTGGCCTGAAATGTCGACTGTGTTCTGTTCCAAGATGCTGCCTGGCCTGCTGAGTCCCTCCAGCATTTTGTATGTGTAGTTCTGGATTTCCAGCATCCGCAGTTGTTCTTGTGATTCTGCATCACGATTCTGCGGATGCTGGCAATCCCCTAGCCTAATCATGGGACAATTTACAATGACCAATTAACGCATCAACCAGTACGTCTTTGGACTGTGGGAGTAAAGGCTGATTTATACTTGTGCATCAAATGTACACTGTAGGTACAGCGTAGCCACGAACCCTACACTGTATCTACACCGAACCCTACGCCATAGCCTAACGCGCACCTCTCCCAAAATGTAACTACGTGTCGCAGCCTCGCAGACCACAACAACTGTGATTGGTCCGCTTGGTAGCATCGCATTTCCTCCTACGCTGCAGTAGCTTCCTATTGGGTGACTGAAGGGCAGGGAAGGAACTCTGGCTGCAATGCTTTCCATAAAGCTTTACAGACCGCCGAAATTATGGAGGACCCTGTGCTTGATGCCAGTATGTAGCTAGCTGCTACAGCCTGTTGACTTCCACCTGAAGCTAAAACTCAAATGGTGATTGCCAGTTTCTGAGTATACTGTGCGTACACTGATGCAAAATAAATGGTTGGAAACGATGAACCAAATCGTCAAATCTACCTGCTGACATCCAAAAATATTTGAAATGCATTTCCTTGTCCATTTCTCTCAGTGGCCGGACAAGCACAGAAAATTCACCCTCCTTCAGTTTCAGTCGCCATTTTGAAGTTTGAGTTTCTTCGTGTAGAATTTCAACACGAACAAACTCAACACAGTGACATAGAAACCCCATCACCAACTAGCGTTTTGGTGGTGAATTGCAGAGTGACGCAGGCACTGTGGCGTAAGCTGGTACGCACAAGTATAAATCCTTGGAAACTCAGACCATAGGCATGAGTTTAAAAAAAAGTCTCAAAGTCTCTCAAAGGTCCCATTATCTTGCACAGATGGTAGAAGGAAGGAAAATCTCCCTGCCATGAGCTTCCAGCGCCGCAAACTTGCCAATGCAGCATCCTGGAAGCACCTGACCACAGTCCGACTCTGAGTCCATCCGAAAACTTCGAGCCTCCGACCAGCCCTCTGACACTGAGCACCATCTCTGCCGAGCTTCAACCCCAGCCCCAGCCGCCAGCAACAGGCAAAGCCGAGGATTTGGGGCCTTCCCCTCTGGAGATTCTTGATCGCACAGCAGCAGCAACAGTGAACCGGGCATTTCAGAAGTTTCTTCAGATGTTCCTCCATGCTTCTCCCATCTGTCTCCATCAAATCAGAATTGTGCAGGGCATCCTACTTGCAAATCTCGATATCATTCACCTGAGAGGCCGCGCGCGCTGCGTCGTGCCGCCATCTTTTCCTCCCTCTTTATCTTAAATCACATTTCTTCCCCATTTTGATGTTTGATATGAGCAACAACTGATCCTCTTGACTGTGCGCTTTTATGCATTAAGTTGCTGCCACATGATTGACTGATTAGATATTTGCATTCACAAGCTGGCGTACCTGATAAATTGGTCATGTCATGAAATTTGGCATTTTGCAGTAACAGTAACACACACAAAACGCTGGAGGAACTCAGCAGGTTGCTATCATGCATTTATCTCTTTGAAGGGAATTTGTCACCAGAAATATTCATTCTAGACACTCAGGGTTACCTGACACCAGTACGACGCTGGCTCTCACCTTGCATCTTTTCCCTCCACAGGTTCAATTCGAGTTCTTCCCGCATGCAGCTCTCTCTCCAGATTCCAGCACCTGCATTTTCTTCATTTACAGTCAATCCAAAGAACACGGCAGTGTACACTGGATGAATTCCTCCATCAATAGCTATAAGAATTAATGCACAGTTTTATAGTACTGTAGTAGTATTGGTAGTGTTCTAAATTGTTCTGTATTTCATTTAAATACATAATTCGTTACTCAGTTAAATGGCAGATTGTCTTTTTTATATCTTTTGAAATACTTCCATGAAACTTCAGCGAATTGGGGCAGCCATCGTTCTGCCACTCTCTAGGACTAATAACCTCAATAATGTATTATTTATATAATAACAATTTATATAATATCAATTATAGCATTATTTATTTACTTATTTATTCATTTGTCTGTCTGTATGCCTATCCATCTATCTGATTGCTTGTCTGTCTATCTACTTAGTTGCTATTATTTATTAATTTGTTTACTTATTTTTAATGTACAGTGGATTCCGGTTAATTGGGACACATCGGGACCAATACATTTTGGCCCAATTAAGTGCCATCAGGCTCCAGAACCAGCTCAAAACTGAACTGATTCCACAACCTAGGGATTCACTTTCAAGGATTTGTTATCTCTTGTTCTCCATATTTATTGCTTATTTATTAATGTTAAGATTATTCTATTTTTCACTTTCTGTATTTGCATAGTTTGCAGTCTCTTGCATTTTGATTGTTTGTCTTGTGAGTAGTTTTTCATTAATTTTATTGCATTTCTTTGTATTTACTATGAATGCCCACAAGATTTCAAATCTTGGGGTTGTATATGGTGACATATGTATACTTTGAAAATAAGTTTGTTTTGGATTTTGAACTTTGAACAAGAAGGAAAATGACAACAGTAGAACAAGCCCCTTTCCTGCCTCCCTCCGAGAAACCCACCCACTCATACACACAGGCAGTCCTCCAACAGCAGCACCCAAAGATCTTTCCATTCTCACTGTAAGTTGATGGCCGCTGAGTTTGGACTCTTTGAACATAGACTTTGATACATTTTGGGATATGCTGCCATTCATGAAAGCAGACATTGCCTTGTGAGGCCTTCTCCGTGGTGTCTCAAGGACTTCTCAGTCAGCAGTTGTTTCCGCTCAGAGTGAGATCCAGTTTCCGTTCATGATTTGCCTGAGTGGTTTGCTTTCAATGAAGCCCATTTGTCAGCAGTGTCACCAAAACTAGCCTCTTGCAAAATAAAATAAGTCAAGCAGGGAAGAGCAATGCAGAGGATGTCTGAGGTGAACTCTGTGTCACTCTGATTTATGAAGCCTTCGCAGATCTCAGAAGAAGAAAAGGGTAAATTTTCAGACAGGTCAGCGTTCAACTGTGGGATTAGCAGATCTGCTATGAGATAGAATTCCCTTAGCAGAGATAAATTGGAATAGGTACAATGTGTAAGTACAGTGTGTTGAAAAAAATTGCCTTTCTTTAACGATTCTTGAGACTCAATGCAGGTTAAGATTGGAGTGAAGCAGGCATTGATTTAAAGGCTCATTACTGGCAGGTCTCGAATGATGGTTGTCCGTCATATCCAACAATGACAGGAGACATGGGCAACAGAGTTCTTGAAGAGGAAAAGCTATTGCACTGGGGCAGATCGATTCTCAAACGTTTGAGAGGGCATCATGCTATAGAACGGGTGGAATGGGTCACAGGATGGGAGGGGCAGTATTAAGGGAGGGTCACACTTTGGGAGAGGTGGTACTGAGGGAGGGTCACAACCAAAATATCTACAGGAAGCACTTCATCAAGGAAGCAACATCTGTTATCAAAGCCCCCACCACCCTGGCCAAGATGTTGTATGTGAATGTGTGCAGTGTACGGAATAAGGTAGATGAACTTGCAGCATAGTTGCATATTGGCAGGTATGATGTTGTAGACATCATTGGATCATGGCTGAAAGGATATAGCTGGGAGCTTAGAGTCCAAGGATACACATTGTATCGAAAGGATAAGCAGGAACATAGAGGAGGCAGTATTACCCTGTTGGTAAAAAATGAAATCAAATCATTAGAAAGAGGTGACATAGGGCTGGAAGATGTCGAATCATTGTGGATACAGCCAAGGAACTGCAAGTTTAAAAGACCCTGGTGGGAGCTGTATACAAACCCCCAAGAGTTGTAAGGATGTGACCTATAAATTACAATGGGAGATAGAAAATGCATGCCAAAAGGGCAATGTTACAATAGCCCTGGTGGACTTCAGTATGGAGGTAGATTGGGAAAATTAGGTCTGTGCTGGATTACAGGAGGTGGAATTTCTAGAGTGTCCATGAGGTGGCTTGTTAGATCAGATTGTGGTTGACCACACTAGAAGATCAGTTATTCTGGATTGAGGGTTGTGCAATGAACCTGTGTTGATTAGAGAGCTTAAGGTAAAAAACAAAACTCTGAGGAACAAGTGATCATAATATAATTGAATTTACCCTGAAATTAGAGAAGGATAAGCTAAAGTCAGCTGTATCCATATTACAGTGGAATGAAGGGAATTACAGGGGCATGAAAGAGGGGGTGGCCAGAATTGATGGGAAAAGAACACTGGCAGGAATGATGGCAAAGCAGCAGAATTAGAATCAAAATCAGAATCAGGTTTATTACCACCAGCATATGACGTGACATTTGTTAACTTAGCAGCAGGAGTTCAATGCAATACATAATCTAGAAGAAAAATAAATAAATGACAGTATACGTATATTGAATAGATTAAAATCGTGCAAAAAAAAACAGAAATACTATATATTTAAAAAGTGAGGTATTGTCCAAGGGTTCAATGTCCATTTAGGAATCGGATGGTAGAGGGGAAGAAGCTGTTCCTGAATCACGGAGTGTGTGCCTTCAGGCTTCTGTACCTCCTACCTGATGGTAACAGTGAGGAAAAGGCATGCCTTGGGTGCTGGACGTCCTTAATAATTGACGCTGCCTTTCTGAGACACCTCTCCCTGAAGATGCCCTGGGTACTTTGTAGGCTAGTACCCAAGATGGAGCTGACTAGATTTACAACCTTCTGCAGCTTCTTTTGATCCTGTGTAGTAGCCCCTCCACACCAGACAGTGATGCAGTCTGTCAGAATGCTCTCCACGGTACATCTATAGAAGTTTTTGAATGTATTTGTTTGCATACCAAATCTCTTCAAACTCCTAATGAAGTACTGCCACTGTCTTGCCTTCTTTATAACTGCATCGATATGTTGGGACCAGGTTAGATCCTCACAAGATCTTGACACCCAGGAACTTGAAACTGCCCACTCGTTCCACTTCTGATCCCTCCATGAGGATTTGTATGTGTTCCTTTGTCTTACCCTTCTGGAAGTCCACAATCAGCTCTTTCGTCTTACTGATGTTGGATGCCAGGTTGTTGCTGTGGCACCACTCCACTAGTTGGCATATCTCACTCCTGTATGCCCTCTCATCACCACCTGAAATTCTACCAACGATGGTTGTATCATCAGCAAACTTATAGATGGTATTTGACCTTTGCCTCGCCACACAGTCATGGGTATATAGAGAGTAGAATAGTGGGCTAAGCACACACTGCTGAGGTGCATCAGTGTTTATCGTCAGTGAAGAGGAGATGTTGTCACCAATCAGCACAGATTGTGGTCTTCCGGTTAGGAAGAAGAAGATCCAATTGCAGAAGGATGTACAAAGGGCCAGGTTCTGCAACTTCTCAGTCAGGATTGTGGGAATGATGGTGTTAAATGCTGAGCTATAGTCAATGAACAGCTTCCTGATGTAGGTGTTTGTGTTGTCCAGGTGGTCCAAAGACGTGTGAAGAGCTATTGAGATTGCATCTGCCATTGACCTATTGTGGTGACAGGGAAATTGCAATGGGTCCAGGTCCTTGCTGAGGCAGGAGTTCAGTCTAGTCATGACCAACCTCTCAAAGCATTTCATCACTGTAGATGTGACTGCTACCAGGCGATAGTCTTTTAGGCAGCTCACATTATTCTTCTTAGGCACTGGTATAATTGTTGCCTTTTTGAAGCAAGTGGGAACTTCTGCCCACAGCAGTGCGAGGTTGAAAATGTACTTGAATACTCCTGCCAGTTGGTTAGCACAGGTTTTCAGAGCCTTACCAGGTACTTCATTGGGACCTTCTGCCTTGCGAGGGTTCACTCTCTTTAAAGACAACTCAACATCGGCCTCAGAGACAGAGATTACAGAATCATCAGGTGCAGCAGGGATCTTCACAGCTGTAGTTGTGTTCTCCCTTTCAAAGCAGGCACAGAAGGCATTTTTATCTGGTCGTGAAGCATTGCTGCCATTCATGCTTTCGCATTGTAGGAAGTAATGCCTTGCAAATCCTGCCAGAGTTGTCGTGCATCCAATGTCACCTCCAACCTCACAAGAAGCTGTCTCTTCACCCTCCACAAATCATACCTGGTTTCCTGGTACAGACCTGAGTCACCAGACTTGCACGCCACAGGTCTAGCCTTCAGCAGACGACGTACCTCTTGGTTCATCCACGGTTTTTGGTTTGGGATTGTACAGTAATTCTTTGTGGGCACACACTCATCCACACAGGTTTTAATAAGGTCAGTAACAAATGCGGCATACTCATCCAGGTTCAAAGATGAATCCCTGAATACAATCCAGTCCACCAACTCAAAGCAGTCCTGTAGGTGCTCCTGTGCTTCCCTTGTCCATACCTTCTTGGTCCTCACTGCTGGTGCTGCAATCTTCAGTCTCTGCCTATACTCAGGGAGTAGAAGTATAGCCAGGTGATCAGACTTCCTGAAGTGTGGGTGTGGAATAGCACGGTAGGCATTCTTGATGGTGATGTAGCAATGGTCCAGTGTGTTACTTCCTCTGGTATTGGTGGAATGGCTGGAATTTCTGGAAGCAATTTGGAAGGCACAAGATATATACATCCCAAAGAGGAAGAAGTATTCTAAAAACAAGGTGACACAACTGTGGCTAACAAGAGGAGTCAAAGCCAACATAAAAGACCAAAAGTTTGTGGGAAGTCAGAGGATTGAGAAGCTTTCAAAAACCAAAAGAAGATAACTAAAAAAGTCTTCAAGAAGGTAAAGATGGAATATGAAAGTCAGCTAGCCAATAATATTAAAGAGGATCCCAAAAGTTTCTTCAGATACATAAAGTGTAAAAGAGAGGTGACAGTTGATATTGGACCTCTGGAAAACAATACTGGAGAGGTAGTAATGGGGCACAAGGAAATGGCGGATGAACTGAATAAGTGTTTTGCATCAGTCTTCACTGTGGAAGATGCTAGCAGTATGGTGGAAGTTCCAGGTGTCAGGGGTGATGAAGTGTGAAGTTACCATAACTAGATTGAAGCTCCTTGGGAAGCTAAAAGGTCTGAAGGTAGATAAATCACCTGGACCAGATAGTGTACATCCGAGAGTTCTAAAAGGTTTGACTGAAGAGATCATGGAGATATTACTAATGATAAGTCAAGAATCACTAGATTCTGGAATGGTTGCTGAAAACTGGAAAATTGCAAATGTCACCACATTCTTCAAGAAAGGAGAGAGGCAGAAGAAAGGAAACTATAGGCCAGTTAGTCTGATCTCAGTGGTTGGGAAGACGTTGAGGTTGATTACTAAGGATGGCACTTCTGAGTACTTGGAGGCACATGATAAAACAGGACATAATCAGCATAGTTTCTTCAAGGGAAAATCTTGCCTGACAAATCTGTGGGAATTCTTTGAAGAAATAACGAGCAGGATAGACAAAGTTGGTGTTGTGTACTTGGATTTTCAGAAGGTCTTTGATAAGGTGCCGCACATGAGGTTGTTCAAGCCCATGGTATGACAGGAAAGATTTGAGCATGGATAAGGCAGTGGCTGATTGGCAGGAGGCAAAGAATGGGAACAAAGGGAGCCTTTTCTGGCTAGCTGCAGGTGACTAGTGGTGTTCCACAGGGGTCTGTGTTAGGCCGGATTCTTTTTACATTATATTTCTATGATTTGGATGATGGAATTGATGGCTTTGTTGCAGAGTTTGCAGACAATATGAAGATAGGTGGAGGGGCGGGGAGGCTACAGAAGGTATTAGACAGATTAGAATGAGCAAAAATGGCAGATGGAATACAGTGTTAGGAAGTGTAAGGTCATGTAGTTTGGTGGAAGAAATGACCAGGTTAACTATTTTCAAAATAGAGACAAAATACAAAAAACTGAGGTGCAAGGGGACTTGGGAACCCTTGTGCAGGATTTCCTAAAGGTTAACTTGCAGGTTGAGTCTGTGGTGAGGAACACAAATGCAAGGGTAGCATTCATTTCAAGGTGCCTAGAATATAAAAGCAAGGATGTAATGTTGAGGCTTTCTAAAACACTGGTGAGGCCTCACTAGACAAGTTCTCCAGTCTGTCCTCACAGAGCACTGCCATAACATTTTCCCTGACCAGTCACGCCACCACTGCTACCTTAATTCCTCCTGCTTTATCACATCTAAAGCAACAAAAGCCTGGAATATTGAACTGCCAATCATGCCCCTCCTGCAACCAAGTCTTACTAATAGCTACAATATCATAATTCCAGGTGTAGATCTAAGCCTTGAGCTCAGCCATCTTTCCCCTGATATGTCTTGCATTGAAATATACACAGCTGAGGACACTGGTCGCTCTATGCTCAACTTTTTGATTCCTTCGTTCATCTGAGGTCTTACTGACATCTGTCTCCACATCCTCTCCACTAAATCTTCCAACACTCTGGTTCCCATTCCCCTGCATTCTAATTTAAACCCCACCTTGCAACATTAGCACACCTTCCCACTAGAATATTAGTCCCCCTCCAGTTTAGGTGCAAAACATCCCTTTTATACAGGTCCCACCTTACCTCAGTGATTCAAAAATCTTATTCTCTCCCTCCTACACCTAATTCGTAGCCACGTGTTAAACTGTATAATCTTCCTAGTTCTGGCCTCGCGAGCACGTGGCATGGATATCAAATCTGAGGTCACTACTCTGGAGTTCCTGCTCTTTAACTTAACACCTAACTCCCTGAATTCCTGATGCAGAACCTCGTCACTCATCCTACCCATGACATTGGTACTTATATAGACCGTGATCTCTTGCTGTTCACCCTCCCACTTGAGAGTGCTGAGAACTTGATCCAAGATGTCCTGGCACCCAAGAGGCAACATACCATCCGGAATCTTGTTCTTGCCCACAGAACCTCCTTTCTGTTCCCCTAACAAATCCCTTATCACCACAGTGTGCCTCTTCACCTCCCCCCCACTTTCTGAGTCACAGAGCCAGATTCAGTGCCACAGGCCTGACCACTGTGAATTTCCTCTGTAAGATCATCCCCCCACCCCCCCAATGGTATCCAAAGTGGTATACTTGTTGCCGAGGGGGACGGCCACAGGGGTAGTCTGCACTGGCTGTTTAAACCCTTTCCCCTTCCTGACTTTCACCCAGTTTCCTGTGTCCTGCACCTTGGGTGTAACCACCTCTCTGTACGTCCTATCTATCACCCCTTCAGCCTCCCAAATGATTTGGAGTTCATCCAGTTCCAGCTCCAACTCCTTAATAAGGATTGTTAGAAGCTGCAGCTGGATGCACTTCTCACAGCTGTAGTGGTCGGGGATACTAGAGGTCTCCTTGCCTTCCTACATCCTGCAGGAGAAACATTCGGCTATCCTGCTTGGCACCTCTACTGTCCTGACTGAGCATATGTAAAGAAGGGAGAAAAAACCTCTCTCTAAAGCTTTTCTTTTTTTTTGCCCTTTCTAACCAAACTTCTCTTTGCTGAAGCCTCAAAATCACCACTCTAACTCAGACCACTCCAATGATGGCCACTCCGCTTGCTCCTGCCTTCCTGCTAATCTATCCCAAATGCTGATGGGTTGTTGGTCAGAGCTCCAGACAAGTTCTATCTTTTTCTACTCAGTCAGCGGGTCTGAGTGGAATTCCTTCCTCTCAAGCTTCTGATCTCCCGATCGGTCACTGGTCAAAGTGTGAAGGAGAATGAAATAATTGTTGCTCTGGGTTCAATGCATCACAGAAAAATATAAGATGAAGGACACAATAATAAAAAAAAACAACTAAACCCTAATCACTACAGTTGGGCATCACTTTGCACTGGAAATGATTTTGTTCATTTTGTTATAATTATGTTTTTCTTGTAAAAAAGGTGATAATTTGTGTTTAATTCATATTTTTCATGTGAATACTGCTTATATCGGGTGGCAGGATGGAGATACGTCTCTACCAAAGGAGGTGTAGAGTGGTTCTTCCCTCTACTAGCCTACAGGTTACCCTTGGGCAAGGTGTAGCACCTGCTTAGCCCCTCTCCCCCACCCCCCACCCCTGATCAGGGTCACATGAAGTAGATGGTGAATGGTCACATGAGCAACTGGTGTATATCACAAATCTAGATTATGTAACCACTGACGCCAGGCAGACAATCTCTAAAGAGTATTGATAATAGCTGTGGACACCGTCTTATAAAGTCACTGCCCAGAAGAAGGCAATGGCAAACCACTTCTGTAGAAAAATTTGCCAAGAACAGCCATGGTCATGGAGAGACAGGATCACCCACATCGTGCAATATGGCACATGACAAATGACCTACCTAAAAAATGCTGCTTATATGATGTTATGTTCCTGTTATGTTGCTGTAAGTAAGGTTTTCATTGCTCATACATGGTACAAGGGGTGACACAGTATCGTAGAGGTTAAGGTAATGCCTTACAGCGCCAGCTGTAGGATTGGCTTCAATTTCCACCATTGTCTGTAAGGAGTTTGTACCTTCTCTCCATGACCACATTGGGTTTCCACTGGGGGGCTCCAGATTCCCTCAACATTCTAAAGACGTATGGGCTAGGGTTAGTAACTTATGGGCATGGTACGTTAGCGCCGGAAGTTGCTGACACTTGTGGGCTTTGTTGGTTGTTGATGCAAATGACACCTTTCAAATGGCCTTTTGATGTTTCAATGTACAGTACATGTGATAATTAATGCACAGCTTTATGTCCTTGTGCTTATGAAAATAAACACAACATTGACTTTAGTACTTTCCAGGTATTTGGCTTTGGAAGTTGATGTGCTCAATGCACACAATATGTGGGATGCATGTTTATATTTACATGGTTCCTTTTTTGCTTTGGTTTCTCATTTCAAGCAGCAGATGAAAAGTCTGAGGATCAGGTTTTGGGGAAAAGCATCTTAAACCTGCTGGAAGATTTCATTATATTAGACGAGCTCACCAAATTCAATTGTTTTCATTGATAAATCGGTTTATTATTGTCACATGTACTGAGGTACAGTGAAAATGTTTGTTTTGCATGGCATCCATACAGATCAATTCATTGCAAAGGAAGTACAAGGGAAAACAATAACAGAATGCAGAATACAGTGTTACAGTTACAGAAAATCTGCAGTACAGGCAGGCAACAAGGTTCATCTTATTGTCCATTGTATGATAAGTGTCCATCTTATCATACCAAAGCCCACGCAGTACTCTCAGCCTTTAGAATGGGTCAGTTTTTCTTCAGGAAAATCATAGTGAACTATAGATAATGAAAATCTAAAATAAACACTTAAAATATTGGAAACATTCAGCGGGTCAGGCAGCACTTGAAGAAGAAAAAGAGAGTTAACAATTCAGGTTAACTCTTAGTTCAGCACATTAGATGGGCCAAAGGACCTATGTCAATTCAGCTGTAGGATTCTCCATCCGAAACATTGATTGTTTCTAATAAACACTGGAGATTTTGCAGATGCTGAAAATCTAGAGCAAAACACACAAAATTCAAGAAGAACTCAACAGGTCAGGGAACATCTATTCAGAGAACAGAAAACAGTTGATGGATTGCACCAGGTCTCTTCATCAGGACAGTCTGAGAAATGTGTTGAGGAGAACGGCTCCCAGGAAACATCACATAAACATTGGCCACATCTCTATAAATCTTTGATCTTTGCTTGCATTCTCCACTCAACTCTCTGAAACTGTCTTCTTTCAAATGGCATTGGTTCGTCATCGAATGTAATCAGTCTACAGTTACTGCCAGGTCCCTGCGGCAATTCAGATCCATCTGAGGCTTTATTAAGATGTAACTTGAGTCTTCTGCTCTACTCTCTCTATGCCCATGACTGAATGGCCAGGCACTGGGTTTTTAGCGCTGGAAATAGTTACATTCCGACACGTCTCATTAGCGGGACAGAAACATGGTCGCATTGTTTATTCTAGGGACCAGCTGCTTGCACTTATGCCGGCCGTTTTAGCAAGCAGGGCAGAGGACACCCCTGCTGAAATCTGGAGGAAAACACATAGAGGATGCAGAGGGGGATCACAAAGTCGAGGAAAGAGGACCGGGTCAAGACAACAGAGACTTATGGAGAAGAGGAGTTCGGTGGGTAATAAAATGGACGAGTTGACGGCGCTAGCCAGGCGTCAGAGAACATTTCAGGAGTGCAGTGTTATGTGTTTCACTGGAACGGGGCTGCACAAGGACACTCCCGATCAAAACTTCTCCATGGACAGCTTCCCGACCGTTCAGGCTGACCGGAAGTGCACTGAGAGCGGTAAGTGTAAAGGAGTTGGGTGCTTACTGTTCTGGTTAACAACAGATGGTGCAATCCAGGTCATATTACAATCGAGGAACGTGTCTGTAGACCGGATATTGAACTTTTTGCTGTTGGACTTCGGCCACATTCCACCAAGATACAACACTGGGCGGCACAGGAGGACGTTCCTGCCTGTGGCCATCGAACTTGCAGCTCCTCTGTGGAGGGTCAGACACCCTGAGCCAATAGACTGGCCCTGGACTTATTTTCCATCTGGCATAGTTTGCATTTTGTTGTTTGATTGTTTGTGGTTTTTGTATTGCTATATTTACGCTCTATTCTTGGTTGGTGCAGCTGTAACGAAACCCAATTTCCCTCGGGATCAATAAAGTATATCTATCTATCTATCTATCTATCTATAGCTCAAATGCCAGCTATAAACTTGCTGATATCCGAAACATCGACTGTTTATCTTCTCCATAGATGCTGCCTGACCTGCTGTTCCCCCAGCATTTTGTGGAGCTGCTCATTCCATAAATGCTTCTTGGCTCCCTGAGTTCTTCCAGCAGATTCTATTTTTATTTCTATTTATTTTCCCATTTCAAAACTCAATGTTAAAAGTAAGCATGTTATCAGCAAGAACATATATGTCACCAGCAACACACATAGGCAGCATCTATGGAACTGAATAGATAGTCGATGTTTTGGGCCAAGACCCTTCTTCAGGACTGGAGAGGAAAGAATCTGATAGGAGAGAAGAGTGAACCATAGGGAAAGAGAAGGAGGAGGGACCCGGGGGAAGTGATAGGCAAGTGAGAAGAGTTAAAAGGTCAGAGTGGGGAATAGAAGAAGAATGGGGGGGGGGGAATTTTTATATTGGTAAGAGAAATGGACATTCATGCCATCTGGTGGGAGGCTACCTAGATGAAATATAAGGTGCTGCTCCTCTTGGCACAAAAGGAGATCATGGACCGATGTGTCGGAATGGGAATGGGAATTGGAATTAAAATGACTGGGCACTGGGAATCCCACTTGTGTCAGATTTTGCAGAGGTGCTCAAGGAAGTGGTCTTCCAATTTATGCCGGGTCTCACCAATGTAGAGGAGGTTGCATCGGGGGCACCAGGCATGTATTCAGTACACCATACACAGTACCACACTGAGGTTCATTCTCTTGCAGGTGTTCATAGTAAGCACAGAGAAAACTTATAGAAACACAAACAAAATAATGATAACAAAATAAATAAACAATAAATATTGAGAACGTGATATGAAGAGCTCTTGAAGTGAGTACCTGTGTTACAAGGCTTTGATTTCAGCCAGTGCCTCACGTAAACACAGAGTCAGATCCAAAATGCAACAGGCTTGTTTAGATGTTCCTTTGCAACGCAGAGTCAGATCGTGGGAGGAACTCAACCACCTCCCACCCGTTCCAAACACAATTAGTGATTGGTTTCGTAATTTTTTGGAGGAAATAAAAAAAGATAAATTTGAGAATCTTCAGGATGCAAGTGTACAGAAGTTCAATTGTGAACAAAAGAAACTATTGACTATATTCTTAGATATTCTGTAATTACATATTAACATGTTAGACTTGCACTAATTTGCAGACTTTCTTTTTTATAAATCTGGATGACTATTGTTTAGTGCTGGTATAATATAGTTGAGGGAGACCTGGTGTATTGTAATTGCTGCTTTCTCATAGAGAAATATCGAGTGCAATTAACTGTTATCTCTGTTGATATCTTGATAATCGGTTTGGTTATGTGACCTTGAAGAACACGTCATTATCTTGTTCCATATTCAGGAACTGGTAACACTGAGCAGATCCAATATGATGTTTTGGTTGCTAAGAAACCTTCTAGAGAGGTGCACTCACCTTGAAGTGAGCCGAGAGAGGCGAGCTCAGACTTGGAAAGACTGCTGAGAAAATTGATTCAAGTCCAAGTCCAAGTTTATTGTCATCTGGCAAACAACCAAATGAAACAATGTTCCTCCAGACCACAGGGCACCCAGAAAACATACATCACATCTGGTATAGCACATAAAATAATATATTACCACTATATTACCACAAATTAGTTCATAAAGTATAATTCAAAGTGCATATAGTGCCAGCACAGGTAAAAGTTAAACGATAAGCAGCTCGCTGTCCTAGTGACGAGACCTCAGTAGTGATAGGATATTCATTAGTCTCACATCCTGAGGGAAGAAACTGTTACCCAGTCTGGCAGTCCTAGTCCTGATGCTCCCGTACCTCCTTCCTGATTGTCGTGCCTGAAATAGATTGTGGGATGGGTGGCAGTCGTAGTTTTGATGCTTTCTGACGGTAATGGATCAAAGAGATTGTGGGATGGGTAGCAATGGTAGTCTTGATGCTTTCTGACGGTAATGGGTCAAAGAGATTGTGGGTGGGTGGCAATCATAGTCTTGATGTTTTCTGACAGTAATGGGTCAAAGAGATTGTGGGTGGGTGCTAAGGATTCTCAGGCCCTTTGTCCACCACGCATGTGGTAAGTGTCATAAATTGTGGTAAGGGAGACCCCAATGATCCTCTCAGTAGTTTTTACAACTGACCACAATGGTCTGGCTATGAGGAACCGGAGATGTATGTGATGCGGGGATCTGCTTCCTCTGAAGAAAGAAGGGTATGCCATCCATTTAGCTGGCTGCACCTTCATTATGATTCAGAGAAGTTCCTTAAATATCCCTATCAGGAGGTACACCAGTCAATACTCATCATTATGTGATGTGTAGTATAACATGGGCGATCATGGTGACCACGATCATGATAGTTCTTGGCAAATTTTGCTACAGAAGTGGTTAGCCATTGCCTTCTTCTGGGCAGTGTCTTTACAAGACTGTGACCCCAGCCATTATCAATACTCTTCAGAGATTGTTTGCCTGTTGTGAGTGGTCACATAACCAGGACTTGTGATATGCACCAACTGCTCATATCCACCACCTACTCCCATGGCTTCGGGGGTGTGGGCTAAGCAGGTGCTACACCTTCCCCAAGCGTGACCTGTAGGATAACAGGGGGAAGGAACACCTTCCACCTCCTTTGGTAGAGATGTACTTCCATCCTGCCACCCACAATCAATAAAAGAAGAGTGAAATAAAATAAATTAAAAGAAGTTTTAATAGTTGAGAATAAAGTGATAACTTTCCAAGAGAAAAACGAGGAACATCAATGAGAAGATGAGAAGTAAATTGTACAAAGTCCATGTCGAGTTTATTGACAAATGCACAGGTATTGTACATGGCTGAACATACGTAGTATAAAACTTCCTTACAGCAGCATCACAGACTCAGAGCATCAGATGAGCAGCATTCACAAGGAAAACATGAAGTAAACACAAACTGTATACAGCTTTTACAAGCAGGGACACAATTAGAATAAGAAAGTAAATTTTAGTGCAAAGTGATCAAAAGTTCAAAGTTCACAGTACATTTATAATACGAATTATGTAGACTGTATGCAACCTTGAGATTTGTCTCCTTAAAGGCAGCCACAAAACAAAGAAACCTAATCGATCCCATTCGAAAGGGCTATCAAACACCCAATGTGTAGAAAAAAAATTGTGCATACAACAAAAGCAAGCAAACAACTGAAATTCAGGAAAGTGAGTTCCCAGCCCCAAAGCCAGTCGTCACTGTAGCCGATCCAGGAGTCTGTTAGTTGCAGGCCAGAGCTTCAGTTCAGCACGGAGATGAGAAAACCCTGAGGAGCAGTGACTTAAGCTGCCCATCCCTCAGCTCCGGCACCAACACCCTGACGTCTCAATTTGGCCCGGTGCTTAACTGGTGATAAAAAGTGGTCAAAGTGTTGTAAAACTGTAGTGATTAGTGTTGTGCAGTTTGGTTTGAGAACCAATGGTTAAAGAGGAACTAGCTGTTCCTGGACTTCCGGCTTCCGTACCTCCTGCTCGATGGGAGCTAGGAGAAGATAGCACAGTCCGGGTGGTGCAGATTCTTCATGATAGATGTTGCCTTTGTAAGATAACAACTCCTATAAATCGTACTGATGGCTCAATATACTTTCAGTACTTCATTCTGTTTTGTAACTACCAAAGCTGCAGTATAGTAACATGAGGCACAAATTTGACCCAACAAACTCCCATAAATAGAAATGGGACCCTGTGCAGTTAATACAGCTCTAGAGCATTGATGAAGATTTAGGACTTCTGGCTTACAATAAATCCCTTCTGACTGTACGTAATCCATAGCCCTCCATTTCCTCTGTATCTGGGCATCTACAAACCAGCCTCTTTAAGCACCATTGTTCTATCTGTGCTTTCTTGCCAGCTCCATTATGGACACAATGCTCCCCACTATTAAGAAATTTCTTTAGTGAGAGGGTGGTGACTACTGCACTTCCAATCAATTCGATCTTCGGTATCGGCCTAAAGACTCGCCAATGATGGGACCCCAAATTCCAGGCCATGAATTGCTGACTCACTGACTTGCGTACTTAGGGGATCACTGGCCCTCATGCCTCCTGCCTGTGTGGACTTCCAAAGCCAAAACCCGTCCAACTGCGGAAACTTGCTCAGCTGGGGGCACTCATTAATATGTGAGGAGAATTCAAATTTTCCCACATGGAGGGCACTGTTGTATGTAAAAATATGTAGAAAAGTTTAAGTTCAAAGTAAATTTATTATCAAAGGATCCATATGCCACCATATACTACTCTGAGATTCATTTTCTTGCAGGAATTCACAGTGGAATCATTGAAAAACTACACACAAAGACTGATAAACAACTAATGTGTAAAAGTAGACAAACCATGTAAACTCAATAAATAAATAAACAATATTGAGAACAGGAGTGTGTCCATAGTTTGTGGAATCAGTTCAGTGTTAAGGTGAGTGGAGTTACCCACTCAGGTTCAGAAGCCTCTTGGTTCAATGGTGCTGTATCACATGACATGGGCGATCATAATCTCTCCAAGACCCTGATAGTTTTGGGCAATTTTTTCTACAGAAGTGATTTGCCATTGCCTTCTTCGGGGCAGCGTCTTTACAAGATGGGTGACTCCAGCCATCATCAATACTCCTCAGAGATTATCTGCTTGGCATCAGTGGCCGCATAACCCGTATTTGTGATATGCGCCAGCTGCTCATATGACCATCCACCTCCTGCTCCCATGGCTTCACGTGACCCCTGATCAGAGGGGGTCTAAGTAGGCTAGCAGAGGGAAGGCGTGTCTTACGCCTTCTTTGCCAGAGACTTATCTCCACCCTATAACCCCTGATCATAACTGTTCTGGAATCTGGTGGTGTGGGACCTAAGGCTCCTGTACCCGCTTCCCAATAGCAGCAGTGAGAAGAGAATATGGAAGTGAGTTCTCAAGTAACCTTCAAAACTCTCTTCCTCATCCCATGGATCCACGCTCTTTACTAATTGTAATTAATCAGTTGATGGCAAGAGATGTTGTAGAGAAGACGGATGGTATTAATGCAATAGATAATAGAGTGTGCTCCATCTCCTGCCATGTTAGTGAACGTTTGCAGTGACAATCAGTCAATTCTCTGATAATTACTTACAGACAGCACAAGTCCATTTTATCACCCGGTGAAACTGAATTAATGAAGAAAGCCAGCAGACTGTTTCTAAAACGTTAATTGGATTACATGAAATCCAGTTAATCGATGAGATGAGTGTGTGGTCACCTGAAAGAGGAGAGTCTTTGGAAGCTACGTATTGAAGAAGGAAATAAACTATTTGTTTGTAAAGTGGGAAACAATTGCTGACTGAAGTGTCAATCAATAATCTAACTTTCTTACGGTGAGAAGGCATTATCAACTAGGACTGCTCGCTGGCAATAAATTAAAACTATTGCAACATCACTTGATGGTATTGAGTGAGGAAAAATAAGGAAGAAATAAAAGGTCAGGAACGATGAAGTGAATGCACAGCAGACTTGCTCCAGTGGTAATCAGTTACAGACAACTCAATGGCCACTTTATTAGGTACACCTATACACCTGCTTGTTAATGCAAATGTCAAATCAGCCAATCATGTGGCAGCAACTGAATACATAACAGCATACAGGCATGATCAAGAGGTTCAGTTGGGGAAGAAATGTGACCTAAGTGACTTTGACCATGAAATGATTGTTGGTGCCAGATGGGGTGGTTTGAGTGTCTCAGAAGCTGCTGATATCCTGGGATTTTCATGCACAGCATTCTCTAGAGTACAGAGAATGGTATGAAAAGCAAAAAGGAACATCCAGCAGCAGTTCTGTGGGTGGAAAAGTCTTGCTAATGAGAGAGGTCAAAGAAGAATGGCCAGAGAGGTTCAATTTAACAGGAAGGTGACAACAACTCATAGCCACACATTACAACAGCGCTGTGCAGAAGAACATCTCTGAATGCACAACATGTTGAACCTTGAAGTAGATGGGCTACAGCAGCAGAAGACCACAGACATACACTCAATGGCCACTGAATGCATATTGAAAGATTCCCTAGGGACAGAGGATTGAAGAGGTATGTCTCATGTAAACACAAGTCTGTCATATTTAATTGTTATGTAATGTAATCATACTTGGGACATGAACAAGAGTGATGGTTTTTGTTAACCTGAGTGAAGAGTTAGTCTGTGCACTGAAATTGGTGTTCAAAATAATGAGTGATTGTTAAAAACTGGCGCCCACCAGGAGACCAGTCAAAGCTGATTTACCTGATCAACAATTTGGTACAGCTTTTACTGTCTCAGTTGACAAGATTATCAGTAAAACTACATTCTGATAACAGAGTGGTGGCTTAAGTGAGTAATGGACTTGGTTCTGATTACAGAATAAAATGATTATCCACAGGTGTAACAGTAAATCGATTTTCCTAATTCAACAATGAGTGGATGTTGTAACATAATTAGTGAAGTTCTTGAAACTTGGGTGTAGTCACTGCTGCATGTTGTGGCTCTTCTTCTAGCCTTTATCTGCAGTTCCCTCTTCAAAGTTTGAAGTAAATTTATTATCAAAGTGCATGTATGTAACCATATACAACCCAGAGATTCATTTTCATGCAAAAACACTCAGTAAGTCCAAGAAACAAAATAGAATCAATTAAAGACTGCACACAACAGGTCAGACAAACACCCAACATGCAAAAGACAACAATTGTACCAATACAAAATAATAAAAATAATAAGCTGTAAATATCAAGAACATGAGATTTGTTGGGTCGTTATGTGTTGTGTTGTATGACAAGGGCGATTATGGTCTTTCCAAGACCATGATTGTTGCTAATTTTTCCACAGAAGTGGTTTGCCATTGCTTTCTTCTAGGCAGAGTCTTTACAAAATGGGTGACCTCAGCCATGATCAGTACTCTTCAGAGATTTTGTGCCTGGCATCAGTGGATGCATAACCAGAATTTGTGATATGCACCAGCTACTCATACAACCATCCACCATCACCTGCTCCCATGGCTTCACATGACCCTGATCGGGGGGCTAAGCAGGTGCTACACTTTGCCCAAGAGTGACCTGCAGGTTAGATGAGGGAATGAGTACCTTGTACCTCCTTTGGTAGAGACATATCTCTACACCATCACTCAAACTTGAAATTAAGAGTACTTGAAAGTCAATTCATAGATTATGGGAACATCCTGTTGGGGCAAGTGAAGTTATCCCCAATGGTTCAAGTCCCTGCTGGTTGAGGGGTAATAGCTGTTCCTAAACTTGGTGGTGTGGATCCTGAAGCTTCTGTACTTCCTTTCTGATCGTAGCAGTGAGAAGACAGCATGGCCTGGATGGTGGATATCCTTGATAATGGATGCTGCTTTCCTAAGACAGTACTTTGTGCAGATGTTCTTCATGGAGGGGAAGGGCTTTACTGACGATGGACTGTGCCGTATCCATTATATTTTGTGGACTTTTCATTCAAAGACATTGGTTTTTCTGTACTATGCTGTGATGCAACGGGTCAATATACTCTCCACCACGCATCTATAGAAGATTGACAAAGTTTTAGATGTCATGACAAATCTTCACAAACTTTTAAGGAACTGGAGGTGCTACTATGCATTCTTCATAATTGCACTTACATGCTGGATCCAGGACTGATCCTCTGAAATGATAACACTGAGGAATTTGAAGTTGCTGACCCTCTCTACCCCTAACTCCCTGATGAAGACTGGTTCATGGACTTCTGATTTCCTCCTCCTGAAGTCAATAATCAGCTTCTTGTTGTTGCTGATGTTCAGTAAGAGGTTGGTGTTGTTACAACACTTGGCCAGATTTTCATTCTCTCTCCTACATGTTAATTTGTCATCATCTGTGATTCAGCCAACGACCATGATGTTGGCAGCAAATTTAAATATGGCATTGGAGCTGTGCTTAGCCTCACAGTCATAAGTTTAAAGTGAGGAGAGCAGGGGACTAAGCACACAGCCTTGTGGTGCACCTGTGCTGATGGAGATTGTGGGGGAGGTGTTGTTGCCAATCTGAACTGACTGGTGAGGAAAACGAGGATCCAATTGCACAAGGTGGTATTGAGGCCAAGGTTTCAAGTTTATTGATTAGTTTTGAGGGAAGATAATTTTGAAAGCCAAGCTGTAGTCAATAAAGAGCATCTTGATGTATGCATCTTTGCTGTCCAGATGTTCCAGGGTTGAGTGAAGAGCCGATGGAGTGGATCCAAGTTGCCTCTTAGACAGGAGTAGATATGTTTCATCACCAACCTCTCAAAGTACTTCATCACTGTGAAAGTAGGTGCTACCGGGCGATAGTTATTGAGGCAGGTTGACATTTTTTTCTTAGGCACCAGTATAATTGAAGATTGCTCGAAGCAGGTGGGTACCTCAGACTGCTGAAGCAAGAGATTAAGGATATCAGTGAACACTCCAGGTGGTTGATTAGCACAGATCTTTAGTACTTGGCCAGGTAGCCCATCTGAACTGGATGCTTTCCGTGGGTTCACCCTCCTGAAAAATGCTGTCACGATATTGGCACAATCCACATCCCTATTTAACCCTCACTATTCTTTTTCCTACAACACATCCGTTCACATCCTTATGAGAAGAAAATTTATGTCCCTCAAGTTTAAATAAATATTCAATTATCTCCCTATTTGAGACTCTCTCCAAACTTCTCCACCTCTCAACCTCTGGAGAAAAAAGCTATCTCTATATCTATCACCTGTGCTTATATCACCTTGAGCTCTTTTGTCCAATTTTCACTGATGTTCCTGTGTACATTTTACAGCACGAAGAAGCCTTAGTGGATTTCAGGCAGCATGGTTTCTTCTACTGTATAATTAGATATTTTTGTAAACAATTGAAAATATCATCTGCTCATCCAAATGTCTGAATTCACCACCTCATGAGGATTAGCAACACAATCACTACAGATCTATATTCAAATAAATGAATTAAAAATTGATTATCTCGCTGTTGCCTTCAGGCAATAAATTCACCAGCAGTGGGGGAGAAGCCTCCCGGGATACTATCATAGCATCCTACAGAGTTATTCTGTTCCTTCCTTGCTAAAGTTATTCAGTTTAATCTCAACCCCACTTATTTTTCACAATTATTTTGCCTTTTATTCCCTACAAAAAAAGTTAGGGTCAGTGGAATGTGCATTCTCTGTGGTTTCCTAATATTTAATGAAGCCCACTTACGTACATGTTAAATGGCTTGGCACTCAGGATGAGGTAACAAAGTGGATTCAGCATTGGTTTAGAGCTGGGGTTCCCAAACTTTCTTATACCGTGGACCAATACCATTATTAACAAGGGGGCCATGGACCTCAGGTTGGGAACCCTGGTTTTGAAGGAGAAGCCAGAGAGTGGTAGTAGATGGTTGCCTCTCCGACTGGAGGCCTGTGACTCGTGGTGTGCCGCAAGGGTCGGTGTTGGGTCGATTACTGATTATCATCTATAGCAACGACTTATACCGTAATGTGGTAAACTGAATCAGAGGATTTGCAGAACACACCAGACCTCGGGCATAATGGGGAGTGAGGAAGGCTATCAATGCTTGCAGCGGGACCTGGACCAGCCGGGAAAACGGGCTAATTAATACAAGATGAAATATGATGTAGATAAGTGAGGTGTTGGCACCACGGTAGTGTAGTAGTTAGTGTGACACTATTGCAGCTTATGGCGTTTTGAAGTTCAATTCTGGTGCCACCTGTAAGGAGCTTGTACATTATCCTTGTGAACGAGTGGGTTTCCTCCAGGTGCTCCAGTTTCCTCCCACAGTCCGAAAACGCACTGGCTAGTAGGTGAATTCGTCATTGGAAATTGTCCTGTGATTAGTCTAGGGTTGCTGGAAAAATGTTGACTATTCATTCTTTTCCATAGATGCTGCCTGGCCTGCTGAGCTCTCCCAACATTTTGTGTGTGCTGCATTGGGTTGCTGCAAAAGTGGGCTGTTGGGCTGAAAGTGTCTGCCTGCGCGAAATCTCCAAATAAACAAAGAAAAATTGACAGGCACACCAGAGAAGGACTTGCAGAGTGAACGTTAGAGCACTGAGAAATCTAGTAGAACAGAGGAATCTGGGAATACAGATCCATAATTCTTTGAAAGTGGTGTCACAGGCAAATAGGGTCATAAAGAGAGCTTTTGATACATTGGAAGTCATTAGTCAGAACAGTGAGTACAGGGGTTAGGATGTTATGCTGAGGATGTATAAAGTTTTAGTGAGGCCATATTTAGAATGCTGTTTGCATTTCTGGTCACCTACATACAAGAGAGATATCAGTAAGCTTGAAAGAGGACTGAGAAAATTTACAAGGATATTACTGGATTTCTGGGACAGTAGTGATAAGGAAAACTTTATTTCCTGCAGCGGAAACCATGCAGAGGTTTACAAAATGCTGAGCAGTACAAACAGGGTAAATGTGAACAGGCTTTTGCCAGTGAGGTTGGCTGAGGCCAAGGATGAAAGGCGAAATATTTAAGGGGAACCTGAAGGGAAATGTCTTCACTCGAAGAGTGGTGCAAGGATGGAACATGCTGCCAGTGGAAATGATGGATGTGGATGTGGATTCATTTCAAGATCAGAATCAGAATTAGGTTTAATATCATCGGCATATGTTGTGAAATTTGTTGTTATGTGGCAGCAATACGTTGCAATACTTAATAATAAAAACTATAAATTATGAAATATATATATGTGTGTGTATATGTAGTCTAGCAAGACCATGGATTTGCACCTGGAACAGTTTCCAGGGCGCAGGCCTGGGCAAGGTTGTATGGAAGACCAGCAGTCTCCCCTCTCCATGTCACCGATGTTGTCCAAGGGAAAGGCAAGGGCCGATACAGCTTAGCACTGGTGTCATCGCAGGAGTTGCCAGAAGAGGTTGAAGGCAACGTCGGACTGCCTTAGGGACTCCAGCTCCGGATTTATCCTTAGGGTTTACTCCCGAAGCCTTTCCCATGAGTAGGTATGGCCGCAAGGCAGCGGAGGTTTGAAATCGGAGTTTTCCCTCTCTTCGATGGACGGCCTTCCCAGGCCGACAAGCTCCATCTACCGAAACACTGATTTTAAGGCACCAGGACCCGCCTTCACCCCTTCTCCTGTCAGTAGAAACAGTTCCACCGAGCTTGGAGGCTAAGCCACACAAGAAGGCCAGGAGTTGGACTTGGTTGTCAGAGGCTTTTTGAGGCGCATGCTATGAGGAGTACTTTTAGGTAGTGGGAGCTTGTCCCCACTACCACTCCTCAGCTTGACAACCTTGGAAGCTTAGAATGTATATACGTGTGTGTGTGTATAGTGTGTATTTAAAAAGTTAAGTTCATAACATTAAAAAAACGGTTCCTTACTGTACTGTCCATGCCTGTAGCTGTGGACTTTAGCTGTAGCAGTCTGAAACAGGAATATTTGAAGATTTCCATTGGAACTGCTCTCATGACTTGCCCACTTAATGGCACCACAAGAAGCTATTTGTAATGTTTAAGAGAAATTTAGATAAGTACATGAATAGGAGGGGTTTGAAGGGCTATGGACACAGTGCATGTCGATGGGACGAAGCAGAAAAACAGGTCAGCAAGGACTGTAGTGCACTATCATTCTAAGACTCTTTGTGTATTCCTCTGCATGGATGCTGCCTGACCATAGATGCTGAGTTTCTCCAGCGTTTGTGTGTGTTGCCCTGGAGGAGGGGAGAGGAAGAAACAGGAAATATCTCTGATAGGGTTGGGATGAAGTCGTCATGGTGATAAGCTGTCCATGAAGCCATAGAACCACAGCCCCTGGTTCCTCAGCTTCATAGACGCAGAACCATTGTCAGGGGTTGCTCATGGGAAATAAAAGAGAAGGGAAGATTGCAGGAACACATAGTTGAGCGGCTTCACCCTGCCCACTGCAAAGGCTTGGACCACCTGCTGGCCAATCATCTCATTTCAACTCCCCATTCCCATTCTAATATGTCAGTCCACAGCCTCCTCTTCTGCCACTCTCAGGTTGGAGGCACAACACCTCATATTCCGTCTGGGTAGACTCCAACCTGATGGCATGAACATTGATTTCTCTAACCTGGTAATTTTCTCTCCCTCCCTCTTCTTTTTTTCTCCATTGCTCATTTGGTTTCCCTCTCATACCTTCTCTTCTGCTCACCTGCCCATCACCTCCCTCTGGTAGACCTCCTCCTTCACTTTCTCCCATGGCCTGCTGTCACCTCCTTTCAGATTCCTCCTTCAGCGACTCACCTCTTCCACCTATCATTTTGCAGTTTCTTACTTCATCCCCTCGCCCCCACATACCCCACTTGCCCCCTCACTGATCATCTGCCAGCTTCCATTCCTTCCCCTCCCCCAACTTCTTATTCTGGCTTCATCCCCCTTCCTTTCCAGTCCTGATGAAGATTCTCAGGCCATGATGTGCCCACAAATCAGACATGGCAAATAAACCAAAATATTACTATAAATAAATGAATAAAATATAATTCAAAATGCATGCAGTGCACAGCACAGGTAAACAGTAAATAGCTTGATGCCCTAGTGATGAGATCGTTGTAGTGGCAGGGTGTTTATTAGTCTCACAGCCTGAGAGAAGAAGCTGTTACCCAGTCTGGTATGTTGTGGTCCTGAAGCTCCAGTACCTCCTTCCTGATGGTAGTGGGTCAAAAAGATTGGGAGATGAGTGATAGGGATCCTCAACAAAGCTTCATTGAGGAACTACCCTCAGTCATATACCATACTACCTGTATGAACAAGGTTCCTTCCTCAGTGTCCAACACACAAGCCATCAAGGACATATCCACAGAAAGTTGCCAGAAAAGGGGTAGTCCCATCATGAAGGATCTCACCCGCCATACTCATGGACTGTTTGTCCCGCTCACATCTGGGAGGAGGCTACAGGATATCCACACCAGGACCACCAGACTCAAAAACGAATATTTTTCCCAAGCAGTAAGGCTGATCAACACCTCCACCCACTAACCCCCCCCCCCACGTCCCCAAGCACCACCACTTTATCATTTCCTGTCAGTCACCTTATGTACAGACACTCCTGCGCCTAGTGTCACTTTATTGGCAAACAATCAATTTATGTATATGAACTATTTCATTTATTGTGATTTTTAACATGTTTTTTTGTGGTACATCAGATACAGAGTAGCAATTATTTTGTTCTCCTTTACATTTGTGTACTGCAAATTAAATTAAACAATCCTGAATTTGTAAATAATGGTGCATTCATTTAATTCACAGGTAGATTCTATTTTTTATGCTGTGAAGTCCCAAATTTCCTGTACTTGGTTCACACAGAATATTGGCAACATCAATATCACACTATTTATTAGGAATGAAAACAGTGATTTTTACTTGGATCCTGTCATCATCTGCACCCTCTGTGAACATGGAAACACACAGGTGACTCAACTTGATTCCTAGTAGCAGGTTCACCATGGTAGTGCAGTAGTTAGCATGACCCTATTACAGCTTAGGGTAGCTGAGTTCGAAGTTCAATTGTAATGCCCTCTGTAAGCAGTTTGTACATTCTCCCCGTGGAATAGACAGGTTTCCTCTGGGTGCTCCAGTTTCCTCCCAAAGATGTACCACGTAGTAGGTTAATTGGTCATTGTAAATTGTCTTGTGATTAGGATAGGGTTAAATCAGTGGGTTGCTGGGCAGCGCGGCTTATTGGGCTGGAAGGACCTGTCCCATGCTCCACTTCTGAATAAATGAAAATAAGTATACTGCAATCTACCAATCAGTTCACAAAATAGATTTTCTGCAGGGTTGGCATGGTAACATAACTGTTAGCACAACACAACACAGGACGCAGCACGTGCAGCCTCTCTGATGAAATGATATCGTATTTGTTAAATAGGGTACCGTGCACAATTCTGATTTGATGGAGACAGCCGTGAGAAGCACGGAGGAACATCTGGAGAAACTTCTGAAATGCCCGGTTCGCTGCCGCTGCTACTGTGTGATCGAGAATCTCCGGAGGGAAGGCCCCAAATCCTCGGCTTTGCCTGCTGCTGGTGACCGGGGCTGGGGTTGAAGCGCTCGGCAGAGATGGTGCTCGGTGCTCGGTGTCGAAGGGCTGATCGAAGGCTCGAAGTTTTCGGACGACTCAGAGTCGGACTGTGGTCGGGCATGGCAGGGAGAGTTTTCTTCCTTCTCCCGTCTGCGTGAGATGTGGGACCTTCGAGAGACTTTGAACTTTTTTTAGCGTGCCCATGGCCTGTTCTTCATCAAATTACAGTATTGCTTGCACTGTTGTAACTATATGTTATAATTATGTGTTTTTTGTCTGTTTTTCAGTCTTGGTCTGACCTGTGTTTCTGTGATATCACACCGGAGGAATATTGTATCATTTCTTAATGCAGGCATTACTAAATGACAATAAAAGAGGACTGCATGCCCTCATAATCTAATCTAATCTAATCTCACACTTCACAGCACTAGCTACTGGAGTTCCATTCCTGCTATCATCTATAAAGAGATCACACCTCCTCCAGGTGCTCTGGTTTCCTCCCACATTCCAAAGACATGTGGTTTAGGGTTAATAAATTGTGGACATGCTATGTTGGCACTGGAAGCATGGCAACGCTTGCGGGGTACCCCAGCACAACCTCAGACTGTGTTGGTAGTTGACGCAAATGATGCATTCACTGTACGTTTCAATTATTTGATGCACATGTGACAAATAAAGATAATTTTAATCTTAATCTCAAATTCTGACTAAATGGGCAGCTGTTTCATAGGGAAAAAAGGGTGTGCTCAAGTTTCTAGATTTTCCTGTTTCAAGTCAGAGTAATGGGCAAGTTCAGAAAGCATGCAGTCTGCAATGTTTCCCTCATGGTTCTTCTGGAGAGTGGTGATCACACCCTTCTATTGAGCTTGTCATTTCTGAACTTCTGAATGAAAGCTCTCAAAGTATACATTGCCTTAAGTATAAGGGCTTAATCCATGATTGTCCATCACCTCATGGCACATCTCCCACACTGTTAATCTTGCAGATGATATCATTGATCTCACAAACTTTTCTCCTGAACATTTTCATGGGTCATTTGTCATTGTCTTGGACAACAGCCAAGGTTTAAGGTGATCTGACACCGTCTGAACAGTTGGAATTGTCCCTGGCACACTGTCTCCCACCAATATTACTTGATGAGCCATTGTGTTTCTCCGCGATTTGCTCCATCTACACTGTCAGGAACTCATCTTCTGGCTCGTTTTCCATTAACCTATGAGATGCCTAGGGCTATGATCTCTCTCCCATTTCTGTTTCTCCTCAGGATTTATGTGCTCTGAAATTCATCGCTGAATCCATGCACACGAGGCTTCTCTGCACACTTATCAAACTTCTTCAGATTCTTTCTCCCCAAAGCTAACTACAAGTAGTCTTCAAATAAATACTGCAAATCTTTCTTTTCAAATCTTGTGAAGTCAGTTCTTACACTGAACGTGCTATGTTGGCACTGGAATGTGGTGACATTTGGGTGTGTTGGCTATTAACACAAATGATTGATTTCACAGTTTCAATGCATATGTGAAAAATGATCCTGAATCTGAATGAGCCTGATGCCAGTTCTGGAATAAGTGGACTGAATGTAAATGAGTGAGGGTGAGGGAGGGAGGTAACAGGCTCATTTAGCTGTTGTTTTGTTGCATGTTATGTTCTTTGTTGTTCTACTGAACATTGGGGATATGCTATTTTTATAGATGCACCGTAGAAAGCATTCTTCTAGGGTGCATCACAACCTGGTACGGAAGTTGTCCTGTCCAAGACCGGAAGAAGCTGCAGAAGATCGTGAACACAGCCCAGCACATCACACAAACCAATCTTCCATCCTTGGACTCACTTTACACCGCACGCTGTCGGAGCAGTGCTGCCAGGATAATCAAGGACACGACCCACCCAGCCAACACACTTTTCGTCCCTCTTCCCTCCGGGAGAAGGCTCAGGAGCTTGAAGACTTATATGGCCAGATTTGGGAACAACTTCTTTCCAACCGTGATAAGACTGCTAAACGGATCCTGACCCGGATCTGGGCCGTACTCTCCAAATATCCAGACCTGCTTCTCAGTTTTTTTTTGCACTATCTTACTTCCCCTTTTCTATTTTCTATTTGTGATTTATTATTTAAATTTTTACTATTTACTAACAATTTGCACTCCAGGGAGCACAAAGCGCAGAATCAAATATCGCTGTGATGATTGTACGCTCTAGTATCAAATGTTTGGCAACAATAAAGTATTCTGGCACTGGAATGTGTGGTGATACTTGTGGGCTGTCCCCAGCACATCCTTGGGTGTGTTGGTCATTAAACGCAAACGACACATTTCACTGTATATTTCGATGCGTATGTGATAACTAAGCGAATCTGAATCTGAATATCTCCTCCAGTGCAGCTGATATAAAATTTTAATGCATTTACAAACATTCAGTGGCCACTTTATTAGGTACACCTGTACACCTGCTTGTTAACGCAAATATCTAAGCAGACAATCATGTGGCAGCAGTTCAGCCGATAAAAGCATGTAGACATGGTCAAGAGGTTCATTTGTTGTTCACACGGAACATTGGAATGGGGACGAAGTTTGATCTAATTGTCTGTGATGGTGGTATGATTGTTGTTGCCAAATGGGGTGGTTTGAGCATCTTGGAAAAAGCTGGGATCTTCACGCAATACTGTCTCTAGAGTTTACAGGTAATGTTGTGAGAAAACGAAAACAAATCCTATGAGTGGCAGTTCTGTGGGTGAAAACACCTTGTTAGTGAGAAGGTCAGAGGAGAATGGCCAGACTGGTTCAAGCTGGCACGAAGACGACAGTAACTCAAATAACCACATGTTACAACAGTGCTATGCAGAAGAGCATCTCTGAACGCACAGCACTTCAAACTTTGAAGTGGATGGGCTACAGCAGCTGAACACCATGAACATACACTCAGTGACCACTTTATTAGGTACAGGACGTAACTAATAAAGTGGCTACTGAGCGTATGATAGTGGGTTCCCAACCTGGAGTCCACGAACTCTTCGCTTAATGGTAGGGGCCTATGATATTAAAAAAAGTTTGGAAAACTTTGGTTTAGTGGCCCTCAGTCAGAAAATACTTAATTACTTTATACTTTATTGTTGCCAAACAATTGATTCTAGAGCGTACAATCATCACAACGATATTTGATTCTGCTCTTAGTGCTCCCTGGAGTACAAATCAATAGTAAATAGTATAGAAGAGATTTACTAGAATGTTACCTGGGTTTCAGCACCTAAGTTACAGAGAAAGGTTGAACAAGTTAAGTCTTTATTCTTTGGAGCATAGAAAGTTGAGGGGGGACTTGATAGAGGTGTTTAAAATTATGAGGAGGATTGATAGAGTTGACGTGGATAGGCTTTTTCCATTGAGGGTAGGGGAGATTCAAACAAGAGGACATGAGTTGAGAGTTAAGGGGCAAAAGTTTAGGGGTAACATGAGGGGGAACTTCTTTACTCAGAGAGTGGTAGCTGTGTGGAACGAGCTTCCAGTAGAAGTGGTTGAGGCAGGTTCGATTTTGTCATTTTAAAAAAAAATTGGATAGCTATATGGACAGGAGAGGAATGGAGGGTTATGGGCTGAGTGCAGGTAGATGGGACTAGGTGAGAGTAAGCGTTCGGCAAGGACTAGAAGGGCCGAGATGGCCTGTTTCCGTGCTATAATTGTTATATGGTTATATATGGTTATATTAAAAATTTAAATTATAAATCATAAATAGAAAAATAGAAAAGGGAAAGTAAGGTAGTGCAAAAAAACCGAGAGGCAGGTCTGGATATTTGGAGGGTATGGCCCAGATCCGGGTCAGGATCCGTTCAGCAGTCTTATCACAGTTGGAAAGAAGCTGTTCCCAAATCTGGCCCTACGAGTCTTCAAGCTCCTGAGCCTTCTCCCGGAGGGAAGAGGGACGAAAAGCGTGTTGGCTGGGCAAAAATATTAGGGGCATTTAAGAAACTTCTGGATAGACAGACTGATGATAGAACGTTGGAGGGAGAGCCATGCAGGAGGGAAGGGTTAGGTTTGTTTAAGAGGAAGTTGAAAGTTTGGCACAACATCATGGGTGGAAGAACCTGTACTGTGCTATACTGTTTTATGTTCTCTGTTTGTCCATTGAGCTCAGATCCATTGTGATGACCCTCAGCACTGAGCATATCATCAGTGATCCCCTCATGTTCCTTCATGTTTCCATTTTCGTGCGGTGCCTTGAGCCATTTTTCTCGCTTAATCATCGCTATACGGTACACAAACAAACAAAAACAGATGAGGAAAAAGTATACACAAATAATCATACTGTCTCTATACTTTACAACCTTGTTTACTGGTTTTCTTTATAAATCCTAGGCTATCCTATAATTTACAACCTACATTCTCTCCGATGGCATCTTCGCACCAATTACAACTCACTGTTTATTTTGTGTCTTTTGTCTTCTGCTGTTTAAGATCTTTTTCTCATAGAGTCAAACAAATCTCGCAGCTCAAGGGGAAACAATTCAGGCCTTTGTATCTGTGTTAACGTCATTTCTGTTGATTTTTTAAAAGTTCATATTCAAGTTCATGACTGTGAGGCTAAGCACAGCTCCAATGCCATCTTTACATTTGCTGACGACACCACTGGTGTTGGTCGAAATAAAGCATATAGGAGGGAGATTGAAAATCTGGCTAAGTGGTGCCACGATAGCCTCAGGTGCTTTCTGTTCAAACTTGTAAAGTTTATTTTGATAGGCTCAGGGATTCTGTATTATTTAAGCAGATTAGCACTAACTGCAAGGTCCTAGTTTTGCGAATATTACGTCTCGCGGTGTTGCTCGGCCAAGCCACCGATGTTTTGTTCGAACTGTTATGAATAAACTATGGTCACTGTCTCTACATTGGAGTCTGTCTTTTCTCTGCACTTGGGTTCTGACATTGCCAGTGCACAACACCACAGTCACAGGTATAGTTTATCAACCAATAGTTACCATATTTAGACCATAAGACATATAAAATTAGGCCATTTGGCCCATTGAGTCCATTCCACCATTCCATCATAATTGATTTATTATCCCTCTCAATGCAATTCTGCTGCCTTCTCCCTGTAACCTTTAACACCCTTGCTTATCTAACTCCACTTAAATATACTCAATGATTTTTCCTCCACAGCCGTCTGTGGCAATGAATTCCACAGATTCGCCACCCGCTGGCCAAAGAAATTCCTCCTTATCACTATTCTAAGTGCATGTCCCTCTATTCTGAGGCTGTGCCCTCTGCTCCTAGATTCTCCCCACTAAAAGTAACATCCTCTCCACATCCACTCTATCTTCTAGGCCTTTCAATGTTTGATTTTTTTTACACATATATAATAGAAGGACTTATTTTATAATTGAAGAGATCTTCACGGGATCGGCCTTTCCGATATCCTCCATGTGATCATAAAGCAGTTTATATATCTTGATTAAGACACAAAAGACTGCAGATGCTAGATATCCACAGAATCTCCTGAGTTTATGATTTGCTGCTCCGCTATGAAGTCTCTTTGGGCTACGTCTACTCCGAAGAAGTTTAAATCCTCTCTTCAGTGGGAGTTCAATGAAATCCACCCTTACTGCTCCCCCTCTGTGATCTCTACTGCCCTGCCATTCTTCAACCATGTGTCACGGAGGGTCACCACCACAGCCATGTGTCCTTCCTTGGAACTTACCCCCTTCTCCACACTTGCATATCTCCTCCTCCTGCTACCCTCCTCCTTGCCTTTCTCCTATGGTCCACTCTCTTCTCCTGACAGATTCCTTCTTCTCTAGCCCTTTACATTTTTTACCAATCACTTCCCAGGTTCTTACTTTATTCCCCTTCCTCCACCCACCTGGCTACACCTATCACCTTCTAGATGTCCTCTCCCACCCCCCACACCTTCTTATTCTGGCTTCTTCCCTCTTCCTTCCTGTCCTGATGAAAGGTCTTATCCGAAATGCTGTTTGTTTATTCTCTTCCATAGATGCTCAGAGTTCAAAGTAAATTTATTATCAAAGTACATATACGTCTCCATATACAACCCTGACTCACTTTCTTGTGGGCATACTCAGTAACTCTATGTCTTTGCACTGTACTGCTGCCACAAAACATGAAATTTATTTTATTTTATTTTATTTAGAGGTACAGTGTGGAATAGGCTCCTCCTGGCATTTGAGACACACCGCCCAGCAAACCCTGACAACTCTGACTGAACCCTAATCCAATCACCGGACAATTGACAATGACCAATTAACCTACTCGGTATGTCTTTGGCTTGTGAGAGGAAACTGGAGCACCCAGCAAAAACCCTGCATCCCAAAGGGAGGACATACAGAGAATAGAAACATAGAAAACCTACAGCACAATACAGGCCCTTCGGCCCACAAAGCTGTGCCGAACATGTTCGGACCGTAGAAATTACTTAGTGTGACTCATAGCCCTCTATTTTTCTAAGCTCCATGTACCTATCCGGGAGTCTCTTAAAAGACCCTATTGTATCCGCCTCCACCACCGTTGCTGGCAGCCCATTCCACGCACTCACCACTCTGTGTGTAAAAAACTTACCCCTGCCATCTCCTCTGTACCTACTCCCAAGCACCTTAAAACTGTGCCCTCTCGTGCTAGCCATTTCAGCCCTGGGAAAAAGCCTCTGGCTATCCACACGATCAATACCTCTCATTACCTTGTACACCTCTATCAGGTCACCTCTCATCCTCCGGAATGCCGGCATTGAATTCCGAACACGGAGCCCTAAGCTGCAATAGCATCACGCTAACTACTGCGCTAACGTGGTGCCTAATTAGACAGTGATAATAAAACTTATTCTGATTCTGTGATGGTATCAGGTTTACTGACCGTGAAGTTCTAAATTCAAATGAAGACCTTAATCCCTATCCGATATTAATTGAGTTGTCTAACTCAAAGTAGATTGTACTGTAACTACTGAATCTTCAAAGAGTAGATAACCCCCCTGTTTACTCTCCATGGAAAGTTTTGTTATATTGTAACTCCAAAATGTAAACCTGATTGAATGGAAGCATGGAGACAGGAATGTGTGTTTTAGCTTTGTTTTTACTTTCAGTGAGACACATATGACATGGTAGCATGAAGACATATGTCATTCACATACTTTTATGTATAACACATAATGAATTATTTAAACAAACAAAAATGCTGAATCAAACTATATTTACAATATTATGCAAATATTACTGATGTGTCAAATACACAAGTTTAGCTGCCAGTACCCACCATTCGAGTGGTGGGTCCCCTCTCCCTACCAAGAAGATAGGGAGCTAACAAAGTATTTCAAAACATGTTTCATTTATTTTTAGTGATACAGGTTGAAATCCAAACACATTTAAATTTACAATTCTAGGGATCGCTATTTATATGGTAAATATGCATAGTAAGACACTGCTCTCCTCCCACGTCCAACACTGCAAACTTCTCCAAATAAACACAACATATGACCAGGATATAGGTTGAGTGCAGCGGTTGTACAAAATAAAAGTGGGATTGATGGACACCCTTCATGACATTATCATGCAGATCTTCAGTCACATTGCCTTGAGATAAAGTGCCCTAATCTACAGGGAGTCATTTCACATACCAGACCTTTAAATACATTTCTCATCACCTGGAAGTCCCACAACCCCATTGCCACTGGGGAGGAGCATACGTATCATCCACACCAGGCCCACCAGGCTCACAGTGACTTTCCCCAAGTAGTAAGGCTGATCAACACCTCCACCCACTAACCCACCCCTCCACACCCCCAAACACAGACATTCCTGTGCCTCAAGTCACTTTATGGACATACAATCAATCTATATAAGCTACCCTAAGTATTTATATTTATTGTGTTTTTTTTTCTATTGTGTTCTTTATCTTATTGCATTTTTTGTGCTGAATGGATCAGAGTAACAATTATTTCATTCTCATATATACTTGTGTGCTGTAAATGATATTAAACAATCCTGAATCCTGAATCTTCCTTTGTACTTTGTCACTGCACATCACTACTTTTGTGTGATTCTCTTGTTGCCATGAAGAGAAATTCAGCCAGTCCTTCATTTCATTGTCTCTGCCTGGTTATCCTGATTCATGACTTATTTACCAGAGTTCCTTGAATTTCACTGAATCATTATGATCACAGACTTGAAGGCATTCACCCCATTTGTATTCAGCAAATCTAGAGTGGATGTGGAGAGCATGTTTCCCATCTTGGGCCAGAGGGCACAGTCTCAGAATAGAGGTACATCCATTTAGAACAGAGATGAGGAGACATTTCTTTAACCAGCAAGTGATGAATTTGTGGAATTCGCTGCCACAGTGGGTTTGGAGGCCAAGTCATTGGGTATACTTAAAGTAGATGTTGATAGGTTCTTGATTCATCAGAGATGTCAAAGGTTACAAGGAGAAGGCAGGATGGTGGAGTTGAGAGGGATAATAAATCAGTCATGATGGAATGGCAAAGCAGACTCAATGGGCTGAATGGCCTAATTCTACTCCTACGACTTGTGGACTCCTGGTCTTATAAATACAAGATTTCAGTTGTTCTATTATTGCAGAGATACTTGATATTGAGCCAAAGACTCACAGAGAAATACAACATGGGAACGGGAACAGGTCCTTCGGCTCATCTCGGCTAGGCTGACCATGGAGCCAACCAAGTTAGTCCCATTTGCCCATATCTTTGAAGTGTCATTATTGTACCTGCCTCAACAACTTCCTCTGCCAGCTCCGTATTCTCACCACCCTCTGGGGTTAGAAGTTCCCTCGCAGGTCCCTTTTAAATCTTTCCCTTCTTTAGGTCTTGGTTGGCGTTCCCTGGGAAAAAGATGTGTGCCTTCAGCAAATCTGCAACCCCCATGATTCCTATCAGCTGTACACCAACACCAATGGACAGGTCATGTCATCCAGATGCCCAACTCTCATCTCCCCAAACAGACCCTTTACTCCCAGTTGAAGGAATTCCAGCGTACTCCTGCTGAGAAAAGGAAACACTTCAAAGATAACATCAAAATCAGCTTGAAGAATTTCAACATTACTTCTGAAAACTAGGAAGGCATTGCACAATAGATACGCCTGGAGGGAATCTGTTCAAACGGGAGCTGCACTCCACGAGAATGAACTCGGTTGTGCCGCAGAGAACAAGGAGAAAGGAGAGACCGAACAGCCACCCCTTACACCTGTCCACACTCTACCAGAATATGTGGATCCCTGATCCATTTGTACAGGTATCTGAGGATCCACCAATAAGCAGCCCCTTAGAAGCTGAATGAGAAACAGGTTTAATATGGTCAAGATGGCATCTGCATACAACACATCTTTGGTCAACATCTCCTGGATAGGTCATGAAACCATATAAAAATAAGCATCCGTTAGTCTTGCGAGACCATGGATCTGCGCCTGGAAAGTCTTCACTCTCCAGGGCTCAGGCCTGGGCAAGGTTATATGGAAGACCAGCAGTTGCCCTTGTTGCAAGTCTCCCCTCTCCATGACACCGATGTTGTCCAAGGGAAGGGCATTAGGACCCATACAGCTTGGCACCAGTGTCATCGCAGAGCAATGTGTGATTAAGTGTCTTGCTCAAGGACACAACACACGTTGCCTCAGCTGGGGCTTGAACTCACGACCTTCAGGTCACTAGTCCAATGCCTTAACCATTTGGCCACATGCCCACATATGAAACCGTGTACTTCTCTTCTTTTATGTCTATAATTTTTCATTTTCATCTTGGATGTGATTCTGGAACTGTTGGAACCTGTGATATGCCGTTTGGAGATTGTTTGGGTGTTCCAGCGCTCTTCAGTCTTCAAGAGGATTTCAGGAGGCAGAGGCAGCGTGCGTGAACCTCATGGTGGGCAGACTGCAACCGATGTTCGACTCCATTTCACCGATTGAAGCTTCCATTGTTCACTAATTAAAGAGACAAAGGAGATTGAAACATCGAGGCAAACGTAGAGGGTAAGCACCAACTGCCTGTCTTTGATCATTCTGTACTGGAGAGGGAACGGTCTGCCATTGGGACGGTGAGTATTCCCCAGATTTTCTGTGTATTGGATGTGGACTTGGACTATAGACTCTTTTTCATTCTTATAGTTTTTTATACTCTGTGTTTTTTACCTGATCTTTCTTGAATTTTATGTGGGGAGGGGGATTTGCGGGTTCAATGTACCTGTTCCATTTTGTTCACTATTTTGTGCAGAAGGAAGGTGTTGGGGGTTGATGTGCCTGTTCTGTTTTTATTCACTTTTTTGTGCAGGAAGGAGGGATTTGGGAGTTGGTGATCGTGCTGCCTTTCTTTTCTTTCATGGGTACACAGAGAAGAGGATTTTCAATTTGTATACTTGATTATAAATGAACCTTTGAACCTTTGAACAATCATTGGCATACGTCATGAAATATGTTGTTTTGTAACAACAGCACGTTGCAATACATAACAATTTATAACTATAACTTACAATTAAAAATATACATAAAAGAGAGCAAAAAAGAAAAACAAATAGTGAAGTAATGAAGAAGTAGTTCTTCAGCAGTGGAGTCATCAGGGCACCGTCATGACGGTGTTTCCGTAGCAAGCTATTCTTGTTTTTACGAGGTTGAGTTGCTAGCTCAACGCTCAACTTGACTTGGATTTGAACTCAAGAACCTATTATTGTGCCACCGAGCAGGACAAGTGAGGTAATGATCATGGGTTTATTATCCATTCAGAAACCTGATAGTGGTGGGGAAGAAACATTAAGTTCAGGTTCCTGTACTTCCTCCCTGATGGTAGGAATGAGAAGAGAGCTATCTCCTGGGTGATGGCGGTACTTAATGATGGATGCCTCCTTTCTTGAAGCATCACTTTTAAAGATCTTACTTGGCAAAGGAGAACATAATTTTCAGATCGAGTGATCACACCACTATTATAGTAATACTCTAACTACTCTATAATTTCCAAGCCTCTGTCTCCTCAACTCATTCTGGGGTTTTGCTGCATTCCTGCCCACAAAGAGTGGCCTGAAATTAATTGGCTTTGTGCAAGATTCCAACTATTCTTTCATGCAGTACACCTCTCCCCATCCAGCTAAAACACAGTGGGGAAAAGGTCATGGAACCCTGCAGCATAGAAAAGGAATGAGAAATCATCAACTGGGCTGACTTTTCTCCTGTATACTTACTGTATATTTTGGAGTTCAGAAGAGCAATCAGTGTCTTGAAACATTAATTCTTTATTCCTTTCCAAGGACGCTGTCTGACCTGCTGAGTTCTGCCAGCATTTTGTGTGTGTTGCTCTGGATTTCCAGCATCTGTTGAATCTCTTGTGTTCATATTAATTAACAGTTCTTGTCTACATGTCTTGAAACTACTTTTGAATTTGTTTTTTTTTCTTGTTTCTGCACAGATTTATTCTGCACATTTTCTCAGTCCTGAACAGCCTATCCCTTATTGAAATACAAGTTTAATTCTCATTCAACCATACCCATGAATACAGCCAAATGAAACAATGATCTATCGGGGCCACGGTACTAAACACAGTACCAACAGCACACAACACACAGCACATACAGCACATATGGTTATAACGGCAGAAATAAAACATGCAGTCGCAAAAAAATAATGCTGCCCAAATACTTGAGTGGTATGACCTCTAGATTTATGGTGCATTGGATTTTGTCCTGGTTCAACTTGTACGGCCCTAGATCTAGAGACCTCAGTCAGTGGAAATCATCTTGAATGATATTAATATTTCAAAACTGAGGAGTGACCTTTTAGAACAGAAGTAAGGAGGCATCAAAGGATATGGTGAGAGGGCAGGTGTATAGGATTGAATGGGATCCAGGATCAGCCATGATGAAATGCTGGAGCAGACTCGATAGGCTGAATGGCCTATGTCTTACGGTCTTATGGTCTCATTATAATAGAATCACTTCTCATTCTTATGAATTCTAGAAGATACAGTTCCAGTCTAATCAATTTCTCCTCAGTCAGCAAACCTGCAGTCCTTTGAGCCAACTTAGTGAAGCTGGTCCATGGGACGTCCATCCTCTATCTGAGAGAGGGAGATTAAACCTGTATATTTTATTCCACATACAGATCATCCAAGATTCAATATTATTTAATAGCATTTCCAGTACACAAGTGTAAAGGAGAATGAAATAATTATTACTCTGAAGCCAATACAGCACAAAAAAAAACACAAAAAGATACTGTAAAGAATAGCATATGAATAAAAAACAATAAATATAAATATGTAAGATCGTTTATATACATAGGTAGATTGTATGTCCATAAAGTGACGCTAGGCACATGAGTGTCTGTACATAAGGTGACTCTGTCAGGAAATGATAAAGTAGTGGTGTTGAGGGTGTGAAGTAGTGGGTTAGTGGGTAGAGGTGTTGATCAGCATTATTGCTTAGGGAAAGTGACTGTTTTTCATACTGATGGTCCAGACATGGATGTTAGCATCCCTGATGAGAGTGGGACAAACAGTCCAGGTACACCATTGAGGCCGTCTTCAAAAGCAATGTCTCAAAAAGGCAGCATCCATCATTAAGGACCCCTACCACCAGAACATTGCCTTTTTGCATTACTACCATCAGGCAGGAGGTACAGGAGCCTGAAGACATCTACTTAATGTTTTAGGAACAGCTTCTTCCCCTCCGCTGTCAGGTTTGTAAATGGTCCATGAACTTATTGACACTAACTTGTTACTTTTGCTTTCTTTCAGCACCACTCGTATATATTTCAATATACTGCATACTATTACTGTAATTTATAGTAATTTTACATATTGCAATATACTGCTGCTGGAAAACAATGTATTTCATATATCAAAACCTGACTTTGATTCTGAGGTGTGGTCTCAGTGAGATCTTGTACAATTACGGTGAGCCTTTATTTCTCCTGTGTTTAAAACTGTTGTTCGTGACGTAGCACCAGATAAGCAGCATTGACAAGAAAAACAAACATAATCACAATTTTTACAAGAAAACAGCGTCTATTTTAGTGCAGGGAAGTTAAAGTTGTCATTATTTTGCTAATAAGGATTGTGCTGGTTGTTTCAAGAACGGAATGGTTGAAATGGAGTAACTGTTCCCAAATCTGCTGATGTGGGCCTTGAGGTTTCTGTCCCTCCTGCCCGATGGTAGCGCATGGCCCGTGGGCAGGATCATTGATAATCAATGTTGCTTTCTTGAGGCATCTCCTCCTGCAGAAACTAGCATGGTGGGGAGAGGTGATCATGATGTATTGGGTTTAAGTTTATTGTCTCCTGTCGGACCATATTACTCTTCTGTGAAGAATAAAATTGATTGAAGAAAAGGGATTTAAGACAAGCACAGTGTGCCTTCAAGATTGTTTAATGTCATTCCCAGTACACAAGAGTAAAGGAGAACAAAGTGATTGTCACTTCAGATCTGATGCAGCACAGAATAAAACACAAAATATAAAGAACACAATAATAAAAATAAATAAATATAAGTATATATGATTGCCTATACAGTATACATAAATTGATCGTTTGTCCATAGAGTGACACCAGGCTGTACTTAAGGTGACTGTAGGGGAATTATAGAGTAGTGGTGGAGTCAGTGAGTGGAGGTGTTGATCAGCCCTAATGATTGGAGAGAATTACTGCTCTTGAATCTGGTGGTCCTGATGTGGATATTACATAGCCTCCTCCCTGATGGGAGTGGGACAAAAAATCCATGTGCAGGGTGGGTGGGTCCTTCATGATGTTATAGACATTTTTCAGCACCTTCCAGTATATACATCCTTGATGGTGGGTAGACTGGTACTAGTGATGCGTAGAACCATCCTGTCCAGTGCAGTGCAGTCTCCGTAGCAAGCAGTGATACAGCATGTTAGGATGTTCTCTAGAGTGCAAGTGTAGAATGATTTCAGTCTAGATGTGCTCTCTCAGCAGGTCTTTGAAATTAGAGGGGTTGGTGAGCTTTCTTGACTGTGCAGGATGCGTTCTGGAACACGAGAGGCTGTGTGTGATGTGCACCCTCAGAAGTCTGAAACTGCTTGCACTTTCCAATGCTGTGCTACTGATGAAAAGTGAGAGTGGGGCAAGTTCTCCTGAAGATGATAACCATCTCCATTGTTTTGTTGACATTAAAGAAGATGTTATTTGCCTGGCACCAGGCCTTAAGCTCTTCCACCTCCTCTCTAGAGGCCATCATCATTGGTGGTGATGCACCCCATCAATGTCCTGTCATCATTGTCAGCGATCAGTCCATCATTATCCTGTCATCATTGCTGATCAGCCCATCTTTATCCTGTCATCATTGTATATGATCAGCCCATCATTATCCTGTCATCATTGTCAGTGATCAGCCCATCATTATCCTGTCGTCATTGTCAGTGATCAGCCCATCATTATCCTGTCATCATTGGTGATCAGCCCATCATTATCCTGTCATCATTGTCAGTGATCAGCCCCATCATTATCCTGTCATCATTGTCAGTGATCAGCCCCATCATTATCCTGTCATCATTGTCAGTGATCAGCCGATCATTATCCTGTCATCATTGGTGATCAGCCCCATCATTATCCTGTCATCATTGTCAGTGATTAGCCCCATCATTATCCTGTCATCATTGTCAGTGATCAGCCCATCATTATCCTGTCAACATTGTCAGTGATCAGCCCCATCATTATCCTGTCATCATTGGTGATCAGCCCCATCATTATCCTGTCATCATTGTCAGTGATCAGCCCACATTATCCCGTCATCAATCAGCCCCATCATTATCCTGCCTTCATTGTCAGTCATCAACCCATCATTATCCTGTCGTCATTCTCAGTGATCAGCCCATCATTATCCTGTCATCATTGGTGATCAGCCCATCATTATCTTGTCATCATTGTCAGTGATCAGCCCCATCATTATCCTGTCATCATTCTATGTGATCAGCCCATCATTATCCTGTCAACATTGTCAGTGATCAGCCCCATCATTATCCTGTCATCATTGGTGATCAGCCCCATCATTATCCTGACATCATTGTCAGTGATCAGCCCATCATTATCCTGTCATCATTGTCAGTGATCAGCCCCATCATTATCCTGTCATCATTGTCAGTGATCAGTCCCATCATTATCCTGTCATCATTGTCAGTGATCAGCCCATCATTATCCTGTCATCATTGTCAGTGATCAGCCCATCACTGTCCTGTCATCATTGTCAGTGATCAGCCCCATCATTATCCTGTCATCATTTGGGATCAGCCCATCATTATCCTGTCATCATTGTCAGTGATCAGCCCCATCATTATCCTGTCATCATTGTCAGTGATCAGCCCCATCATTATCCTGTCGTCATTGGTGATCAGCCCATCATTATCCTGTCATCATTGTCAGTGATAAGCCCACATTATCCTGTCATCATTGTCAGTGATCAGCCCATCATTATCCTGTCATCATTGGTGATCAGCCCATCATTATCCTGCCTTCATTGTCAGTGATCAGCCCCATCATTATCCTGTCATCATTGTCAGTGATCAGCCGATCATTATCCTGTCGTCATTGAAGTGATCAGCCCATCATTAACCTGTCATCATTGTCAGTGATCACCCCATCTTTATCCTGTCATCATTTGGGATCAGCCCATCATTATCCTGTCATCATTGTCAGTGATCAGCCCCATCATTGTCCTGTCTTCACTGGTGACCAGCCCATCATTATCCTGTCATCATTGGTGATCAGCCCATCATTATCCTGTCATTATTGCCAGTGATCAGCCCATCATTATCCTGTCATCATTGGTGATCAGCCCATCATTATCCTGTCATTATTGTCAGTGATCAGCCCATCACTATCCTGTCATCATTGTCAGTGATCAGCCCATCATTAACCTGTCATCATTGTCAGTGATCAGCCCATCACTGTCCTGTCATCATTGTCAGTGATCAGCCCCATCATTATCCTGTAATCATTTGGGATCAGCCCATCATTATCCTGTCATCATTGTCAGTGATCAGCCCCATCATTATCCTGTCATCATTTGGGATCAGCCCATCATTATCCTGCCTTCATTGTCAGTGATCAGCCCATCATTATCCTGTCATCATTTGGGATCAGCCCATCATTATCCTGTCATCATTGTCAGTGATCAGCCCCATCATTATCCTGTCATCATTTGGGATCAGCCCATCATTATCCTGCCTTCATTGTCAGTGATCAGCCCATCATTATCCTGTCATCATTTGGGATCAGCCCATCATTATCCTGTCATCATTGTCAGTGATCAGCCCCATCATTATCCTGTCATCATTTGGGATCAGCCCATCATTATCATCATCGGTGATCAGCCCCTCATTATCCTGTCATCATTGTCAGTGATCAGCCCATCATTATCCTGTCATAACAGTGATCAGCCCCATCATTATCCTGTCATCATTGTCAATGATCAGCCCATCATTATCCTGTCATCATTGGTGATCAGCCCCATCATTATCCTGCCTTCATTGTCAGTGATCAGCCCATCACTGTCCTGTCAACATTGTCAGTGATCAGCCCATCATTATCCTGTCATCATTGTCAGTGATCAGCCCATCATTATCCTGTCATCATAACAGTGATCAGCCCCATCATTATCCTGTCATCATTGTCAATGATCAGCCCATCATTATCCTGTCATCATTGTCAGTGATCAGCCCATCATTATCCTGTCATCATTGGTGATCAGCCCATCATTATCCTGTCATCATTGGTGATCAGCCCATCATTATCCTGTCATTATTGTCAGTGATCAGCCCATCACTATCCTGTCATCATTGTCAGTGATCAGCCCATCACTGTCCTGTCATCATTGTCAGTGATCAGCCCCATCATTATCCTGTAATCATTTGGGATCAGCCCATCATTATCCTGTCATCATTGTCAGTGATCAGCCCCATCATTATCCTGTCATCATTTGGGATCAGCCCATCATTATCCTGTCATCATTGTCAGTGATCAGCCCATCACTGTCCTGTCATCATTGTCAGTGATCAGCCCCATCATTATCCTGTCATCATTTGGGATCAGCCCATCATTATCCTGCCTTCATTGTCAGTGATCAGCCCATCATTATCCTGTCATCATTTGGGATCAGCCCATCATTATCCTGTCATCATTGTCAGTGATCAGCCCCATCATTATCCTGTCATCATTTGGGATCAGCCCATCATTATCATCATCGGTGATCAGCCCCTCATTATCCTGTCATCATTGTCAGTGATCAGCCCATCATTATCCTGTCATCATAACAGTGATCAGCCCCATCATTATCCTGTCATCATTGTCAGTGATCAGCCCCATCATTGTCCTGTCTTCACTGGTGACCAGCCCATCATTATCCTGTCATCATTGGTGATCAGCCCATCATTATCCTGTCATCATTGTCAGTGATCAGCCCCATCATTATCCTGTCATCATTGTCAGTGATCAGTCCCATCATTATCCTGTCATCATTGTCAGTGATCAGCCCCATCATTATCCTGTCATCATTGTCAGTGATCAGCCCATCATTATCATCATCGGTGATCAGCCCCTCATTAAACTGTCATCATTGACAGTGAACACCCCATCATTATCCTGTCATCATTGGTGATCAGCCCGTCATTATCCTGTCAACATTGTCAGTGATCAGCCCATCATTATCCTGTCATCATTGGTGATCAGCCCATCATTATCCTGTCATTATTGTCAGTGATCGGCCCATCACTGTCCTGTCATCATTGTCAGTGATCAGCCCATCATTAACCTGTCATCATTGTCAGTGATCAGCCCATTACTGTCCTGTCATCATTGTCAGTGATCAGTCCCATCATTATCCTGTCATCATTTGGGATCAGCCCATCATTATCCTGTCATCATTGTCAGTGATCAGCCCCATCATTATCCTGTCATCATTTGGGATCAGCCCATCATTATCCTGCCTTCATTGTCAGTGATCAGCCCCATCATTATCCTGTCATCATTGTCAGTGATCAGCCCATCATTATCCTGTCATCATTGAAGTGATCAGCCCATCATTAACCTGTCATCATTGTCAGTGATCACCCCATCTTTATCCTGTCATCATTGTCAGTGATCAGCCCATCATTATCCTGTCATCATTGTCAGTGATCAGCCGATCATTATCCCGTCATCAATCAGCCCCATCATTATCCTGCCTTCATTGTCAGTCATCAACCCATCATTATCCTGTCGTCATTCTCAGTGATCAGCCCATCATTATCCTGTCATCATTGGTGATCAGCCCATCATTATCCTGTCATCATTGTCAGTGATCAGCCCCATCATTATCCTGTCATCATTCTATGTGATCAGCCCATCATTATCCTGTCATCACTGGTGATCAGCCCCATCGTTATCCTGTCATCATTGTCAGTGATCAGCCCATCATTATCCTGCCTTCATTGTCAGTGATCAGCCCCATCATTATCCTGTCGTCATTGGTGATCAGCCCATCATTATCCTGTCATCATTGTCAGTGATCAGCCCACATTATCCTGTCATCATTGTCAGTGATCAGCCCATCATTATCCTGTCATCATTGGTGATCAGCCCATCATTATCCTGCCTTCATTGTCAGTGATCAGCCCCATCATTATCCTGTCATCATTGTCAGTGATCAGCCGATCATTATCCTGTCGTCATTGAAGTGATCAGCCCATCATTAACCTGTCATCATTGTCAGTGATCACCCCATCTTTATCCTGTCATCATTTGGGATCAGCCCATCATTATCCTGTCATCATTGTCAGTGATCAGCCCCATCATTGTCCTGTCTTCACTGGTGACCAGCCCATCATTATCCTGTCATCATTGGTGATCAGCCCATCATTATCCTGTCATTATTGCCAGTGATCAGCCCATCATTATCCTGTCATCATTGGTGATCAGCCCATCATTATCCTGTCATTATTGTCAGTGATCAGCCCATCACTATCCTGTCATCATTGTCAGTGATCAGCCCATCATTAACCTGTCATCATTGTCAGTGATCAGCCCATCACTGTCCTGTCATCATTGTCAGTGATCAGCCCCATCATTATCCTGTAATCATTTGGGATCAGCCCATCATTATCCTGTCATCATTGTCAGTGATCAGCCCCATCATTATCCTGTCATCATTTGGGATCAGCCCATCATTATCCTTCCTTCATTGTCAGTGATCAGCCCATCATTATCCTGTCATCATTTGGGATCAGCCCATCATTATCCTGTCATCATTGTCAGTGATCAGCCCCATCATTATCCTGTCATCATTTGGGATCAGCCCATCATTATCCTGCCTTCATTGTCAGTGATCAGCCGATCATTATCCCGTCATCAATCAGCCCCATCGTTATCCTGCCTTCATTGTCAGTCATCAACCCATCATTATCCTGTCGTCATTCTCAGTGATCAGCCCATCATTATCCTGTCATCATTGGTGATCAGCCCATCATTATCCTGTCATCATTGTCAGTGATCAGCCCCATCATTATCCTGTCATCATTCTATGTGATCAGCCCATCATTATCCTGTCATCATTGGTGATCAGCCCCATCGTTATCCTGTCATCATTGTCAGTGATCAGCCCATCATTATCCTGCCTTCATTGTCAGTGATCAGCCCCATCATTATCCTGTCGTCATTGGTGATCAGCCCATCATTATCCTGTCATCATTGTCAGTGATCAGCCCACATTATCCTGTCATCATTGTCAGTGATCAGCCCATCATTATCCTGTCATCATTGGTGATCAGCCCATCATTATCCTGCCTTCATTGTCAGTGATCAGCCCCATCATTATCCTGTCATCATTGTCAGTGATCAGCCGATCATTATCCTGTCGTCATTGAAGTGATCAGCCCATCATTAACCTGTCATCATTGTCAGTGATCACCCCATCTTTATCCTGTCATCATTTGGGATCAGCCCATCATTATCCTGTCATCATTGTCAGTGATCAGCCCCATCATTGTCCTGTCTTCACTGGTGACCAGCCCATCATTATCCTGTCATCATTGGTGATCAGCCCATCATTATCCTGTCATTATTGCCAGTGATCAGCCCATCATTATCCTGTCATCATTGGTGATCAGCCCATCATTATCCTGTCATTATTGTCAGTGATCAGCCCATCACTATCCTGTCATCATTGTCAGTGACCAGCCCATCATTAACCTGTCATCATTGTCAGTGATCAGCCCATCACTGTCCTGTCATCATTGTCAGTGATCAGCCCCATCATTATCCTATAATCATTTGGGATCAGCCCATCATTATCCTGTCATCATTGTCAGTGATCAGCCCCATCATTATCCTGTCATCATTTGGGATCAGCCCATCATTATCCTGCCTTCATTGTCAGTGATCAGCCCATCATTATCCTGTCATCATTTGGGATCAGCCCATCATTATCCTGTCATCATAGTCAGTGATCAGCCCCATCATTATCCTGTCATCATTTGGGATCAGCCCATCATTATCCTGCCTTCATTGTCAGTGATCAGCCCATCATTATCCTGTCATCATTTGGGATCAGCCCATCATTATCATCATCGGTGATCAGCCCATCATTATCCTGTCATCATTGTCAGTGATCAGCCCATCATTATCCTGTCATCATTGTCAGTGATCAGCCCATCATTATCCTGTCATCATTGGTGATCAGCCCATCATTATCCTGTCATCATTGGTGATCAGCCCATCATTATCCTGTCATCATTGGTGATCAGCCCATCATTATCCTGTCATTATTGTCAGTGATCAGCCCATCACTATCCTGTCATCATTGTCAGTGATCAGCCCATCATTAACCTGTCATCATTGTCAGTGATCAGCCCATCACTGTCCTGTCATCATTGTCAGTGATCAGCCCCATCATTATCCTGTAATCATTTGGGATCAGCCCATCATTATCCTGTCATCATTGTCAGTGATCAGCCCCATCATTATCCTGTCATCATTTGGGATCAGCCCATCATTATCCTGTCATCATTGTCAGTGATCAGCCCATCACTGTCCTGTCATCATTGTCAGTGATCAGCCCCATCATTATCCTGTCATCATTTGGGATCAGCCCATCATTATCCTGCCTTCATTGTCAGTGATCAGCCCATCATTATCCTGTCATCATTTGGGATCAGCCCATCATTATCCTGTCATCATTGTCAGTGATCAGCCCCATCATTATCCTGTCATCATTTGGGATCAGCCCATCATTATCATCATCGGTGATCAGCCCCTCATTATCCTGTCATCATTGTCAGTGATCAGCCCATCATTATCCTGTCATCATAACAGTGATCAGCCCCATCATTATCCTGTCATCATTGTCAGTGATCAGCCCCATCATTGTCCTGTCTTCACTGGTGACCAGCCCATCATTATCCTGTCATCATTGGTGATCAGCCCATCATTATCCTGTCATCATTGTCAGTGATCAGCCCATCATTATCCTGTCATCATTGTCAGTGATCAGCCCCATCATTATCCTGTCATCATTGTCAGTGATCAGTCCCATCATTATCCTGTCATCATTGTCAGTGATCAGCCCCATCATTATCCTGTCATCATTGTCAGTGATCAGCCCATCATTATCATCATCGGTGATCAGCCCCTCATTAAACTGTCATCATTGACAGTGAACACCCCATCATTATCCTGTCATCATTGGTGATCAGCCCGTCATTATCCTGTCAACATTGTCAGTGATCAGCCCATCATTATCCTGTCATCATTGGTGATCAGCCCATCATTATCCTGTCATTATTGTCAGTGATCGGCCCATCACTGTCCTGTCATCATTGTCAGTGATCAGCCCATCATTAACCTGTCATCATTGTCAGTGATCAGCCCATTACTGTCCTGTCATCATTGTCAGTGATCAGTCCCATCATTATCCTGTCATCATTTGGGATCAGCCCATCATTATCCTGTCATCATTTGGGATCAGCCCATCATTATCCTGTCATCATTGTCAGTGATCAGCCCCATCATTATCCTGTCATCATTTGGGATCAGCCCATCATTATCCTGCCTTCATTGTCAGTGATCAGCCCCATCATTATCCTGTCATCATTGTCAGTGATTAGCCCATCATTATCCTGTCATCATTGAAGTGATCAGCCCATCATTAACCTGTCATCATTGTCAGTGATCACCCCATCTTTATCCTGTCATCATTGTCAGTGATCAGCCCATCATTATCCTGTCATCATTGTCAGTGATCAGCCGATCATTATCCCGTCATCAATCAGCCCCATCATTATCCTGCCTTCATTGTCAGTCATCAACCCATCATTATCCTGTCGTCATTCTCAGTGATCAGCCCATCATTATCCTGTCATCATTGGTGATCAGCCCATCATTATCCTGTCATCATTGTCAGTGATCAGCCCCATCATTATCCTGTCATCATTCTATGTGATCAGCCCATCATTATCCTGTCATCATTGGTGATCAGCCCCATCGTTATCCTGTCATCATTGTCAGTGATCAGCCCATCATTATCCTGTCATCATTGTCAGTGATCAGCCCCATCATTATCCTGTCATCATTGTCAGTGATCAGTCCCATCATTATCCTGTCATCATTGTCAGTGATCAGCCCATCATTATCCTGTCATCATTGTCAGTGATCAGCCGATCATTATCCCGTCATCGATCAACCCATCATTATCCTGTCATCATTGTCAGTGATCAGCCCATCACTGTCCTGTCATCATTGTCAGTGATCAGCCCCATCATTATCCTGTCATCATTTGGGATCAGCCCATCATTATCCTGTCATCATTGTCAGTGATCAGCCCCATCATTATCCTGTCATCATTGTCAGTGATCAGCCGATCATTATCCCGTCATCAATCAGCCCCATCATTATCCTGCCTTCATTGTCAGTCATCAACCTATCATTATCCTGTCGTCATTCTCAGTGATCAGCCCATCATTATCCTGTCATCATTGGTGATCAGCCCATCATTATCCTGTCATCATTGTCAGTGATCAGCCCCATCATTATCCTGTCATCATTCTATGTGATCAGCCCATCATTATCCTGTCATCATTGGTGATCAGCCCCATCGTTATCCTGTCATCATTGTCAGTGATCAGCCCATCATTATCCTGTCATCATTGTCAGTGATCAGCCCCATCATTATCCTGTCATCATTGTCAGTGATCAGTCCCATCATTATCCTGTCATCATTGTCAGTGATCAGACCATCATTATCCTGTCATCATTGTCAGTGATCAGCCGATCATTATCCCGTCATCGATCAACCCATCATTATCCTGTCATCATTGTCAGTGATCAGCCCATCACTGTCCTGTCATCATTGTCAGTGATCAGCCCCATCATTATCCTGTCATCATTTGGGATCAGCCCATCATTATCCTGTCATCATTGTCAGTGATCAGCCCCATCATTATCCTGTCATCATTGTCAGTGATCAGCCCCATCATTATCCTGTCGTCATTGAAGTGATCAGCCCATCATTATCCTGTCATCATTGTCAGTGATCAGCCCATCATTATCCTGTCATCATTGTCAGTGATCAGCCCACATTATCCTGTCATCATTGTCAGTGATCAGCCGATCATTATCCTGTCATCATTGTCAGTGATCAGCCCATCATTATCCTGTCATCATTGTCAGTGAGCAGCCCATCATTATCCTGTCATCATTGTCAGTGATCAGCCCACATTATCCTGTCATCATTGTCAGTGATCAGCCGTTCATTATCCTGTCATCATTGTCAGTGATCAGCCCATCATTATCCTGTCATCATTGGTGATCAGCCCATCATTATCCTGCCTTCATTGTCAGTGATCAGCCCCATCATTATCCTGTCATCATTGTCAGTGATCACCCCATCTTTATCCTGTCATCATTGTCAGTGATCAACACCGTTATTATCCTGTCATCATTCTATGTGATCAGCCCATCATTATCCTGTCATCATTGTCAGTAATCAGCCCATCATTATCCTGTCATCATTGTCAGTGATCAGCCCCATCATTATCCTGTCATCATTGTCAGTGATCAGTCCCATCATTATCCTGTCATCATTGTCAGTGATCAGCCCCATCATTATCCTGTCATCATTGTCAGTGATCAGCCCATCATTATCATCATCGGTGATCAGCCCCTCATTAACCTGTCATCATTGACAGTGAACACCCCATCATTATCCTGTCATCATTGGTGATCAACCCGTCATTATCCTGTCAACATTGTCAGTGATCAGCCCATCATTATCCTGTCATCATTGGTGATCAGCCCATCATTATCCTGTCATTATTGTCAGTGATCAGCCCATCACTGTCCTGTCATCATTGTCAGTGATCAGTCCCATCATTATCCTGTCATCATTTGGGATCAGCCCATCATTATCCTGTCATCATTGTCGGTGATCAGCCCCATCATTATCCTGTCATCATTTGGGATCAGCCCATCATTATCATCATCGGTGATCAGCCCCTCATTATCCTGTCATCATTGTCAGTGATCAGCCCATCATTATCCTGTCATCATAACAGTGATCAGCCCCATCATTATCCTGTCATCATTGTCAGTGATCAGCCCCATCATTGTCCTGTCTTCACTGGTGACCAGCCCATCATTATCCTGTCATCATTGGTGATCAGCCCATCATTATCCTGTCATTATTGTCAGTGATCAGCCCCATCATTATCCTGTCATCATTGGTGATCAGCCCATCATTATCCTGTCATTATTGTCAGTGATCAGCCCATCACTGTCCTGTCATCATTGTCAGTGATCAGCCCCATCATTATCCTGTCATCATTTGGGATCAGCCCATCATTATCCTGTCATCATTGTCAGTGATCAGCCCCATCATTATCCTGTCATCATTGGTGATCAGCCCGTCATTATCCTGTCAACATTGTCAGTGCTCAGCCCATCATTATCCTGTCATCATTGGTGATCAGCCCCATCATTATCCTGTCATCATTGTCAGTGATCAGCCCATCATTATCCTGTCATCATTGTCAGTGATCAGCCCCATCATTATCCTGTCATCATTGTCAGTGATCAGCCCATCATTATCCTGTTATCATTGTCAGTGATCAGCCCACATTATCCCGTCATCAATCAGCCCCATCATTATCCTGCCTTCATTGTCAGTCATCAACCCATCATTATCCTGTCATCATTGTCAGTGATCAGCCGATCATTATCCTGTCATCATTGTCAGTGATCAGCCCATCATTATCCTGTCATCATTGGTGATCAGCCCCATCATTATCCTGTCAACATTGTCAGTGATCAGCCCATCATTATCCTGTCATCATTGTCAGTGATCAGCCCATCATTATCCTGTCATCATTGTCAGTGATCAGCCCATCATTATCCTGTCGTCATTGTCAGTGATCAGCCCATCATTATCCTGTCATCATTGGTGATCAGCCCATCATTATCCTGTCATCATTGTCAGTGATCAGCCCCATCATTATCCTGTCATCATTGTCAGTGATCAGCCCCATCATTATCCTGTCATCATTGTCAGTGATCAGCCCCATCATTATCCTGTCATCATTGTCAGTGATCAGCCCACATTATCCTGTCATCAATCAGCCCCATCATTATCCTGCCTTCATTGTCAGTCATCAACCCATCATTATCCTGTCATCATTGTCAGTGATCAGCCCATCATTATCCTGTCATCATTGGTGATCAGCCCCATCATTATCCTGTTATCATTGTCAGTGATCAGCCCATCATTATCCTGTCATCATTGTCAGTGATCAGCCCATCATTATCCTGTCATCATTTGTGATCCGCCCATCATTATCCTGTCATCATTGTCAGTGATCAGCCCATCATTGTCCTGTCATCATTGGTGATCAGCCCATCATTATCCTGTCATCATTGGTAGTGATCAGCCCATCATTATCCTGTCGTCATTGTCAGTGATCAGCCCATCATTATCCTGTCATCATTGTCAGTGATCAGCCCATCATTAACCTGTCATTATTGTCAGTGATCAGCCCCATCATTATCCTGTCGTCATTGAAGTGATCAGCCCATCATTATCCTGTCATTATTGTCAGTGATCAGCCCATCATTATCCTGTCGTCATTGAAGTGATCAGCCCATCATTATCCTGTCATCATTGTCAGTGATCATTGTTGGTGATGACCCCTATCTCTGTCATACTATTGTTGTATGTTATAGGCCCCATCACTGTTGTGTCATCATGAACATCACAATGTGATTCCTTGGGTGTTTGGCCATGCAGTCCGGTACCACCAGACTATGAAGCAATGGGCTCAGCACACAACCATGGGGTTGGAGCACCCATCTTGAAGATGATGAGGAGGGAGGAGTGTTGGTGCATCCTGACAATCTGCAGTCGGCTTCTTAGGAAGCACCATACCCAGTTGCACCGTGGTTTATTTAGACCTAGAAGGAGGAGTTTGTTCAGCAAGGTGTGGGACAACAATGTTGAATGCCAAACTGAAATCCAGTAACAGCATTCTGACATAAGTGTCCTTGTTGTCTAGGTGTGTCTGGGTCAGGTGCATGGCAGATTTTATCACATCTGTCGTAGAGCAGTTCTGTCGGCTAGCATATTAGTGTGGCAGGAATGGAGATCTTGATGTGTGTCATTATCAGCCACTGTTGCTGGGCGGTAGTCATTTTGTTCTGAAGGTGTAAAACTTTTTTGTACAGCAACGATGGTGGCTGATTTGAAGGAAGTGGGGACAGCAGCCTGGATGACTGAAGTGTTGAAGTTGTCTGCGAAGACGTCAGTGAGCTGGTGTGCACACTCTGAGAGTACTCAGTGAGAGGAGATGAGGTAGGAATCAGTATGAGAGCACAATAGCACATTTACAGTTGTCATAGAAACAGATATCTTCCAAAACTGTAATTTTTAATAACATAATGTTGTAATTATATCACAATAGAATGAAAATGGTGAACTCTGTATTTCTCCATATGCTGACTGCGTGACATTGTAACTGAACCGTTAACTGTCGATCAAGCAGTGTTGGCATTGTGGGACAAACCTCCGAGCTGCGAAACATTTCAATATCAGCAATCGAATGGAAGGACTCGGAGGGACTGGCAGCATCTGCGGGAGAAATGAATTAGACTCACAGAGTAATACAGCATGGATATGGGCCCTTCAGCCCAACCAGTCGATGCTGACCACAGTGACCACCCAGCTAGTGACAAATTCCTGCATTCGGCCTGTATCCATGGGAAGCACTGTAGCCTAGCGGTTGGTGCAATGCATTTCTGCACCAACTGTATGATCAGTGTTCAATTCCCGCCACTGTCTGTAAGGAGCTTGTACATTGCCCCACGACTATGTGGGTTTCCTCCGGATGCCCTGGTTTCCTCCCACATTCCCAAGATATACTAGTGTCAGTGAGGTGTGGGCATAATATGTTGGCACCAGAAGCGTGTCTACACTTGCGGGCTGTCAGACACAATCCTCATTCATTTGATTTGACACAAATAATGTATTTCACTGTATGTTTTATGTACGTCAAATCAAATCAAAGTACATTTATTATCAAAGAATGCATAAATTATGTAACCTTGAGATTCGTTTGCTTACAGGCAGCCACAAAGCAAGGAACCCAAAAGAACCCAGTTAAGAACAAATAAAATAAAATAAAGACCAACACATGATGTTCAGAGAAAGGGGGAGAAAAACACAAATCATACAACATTCTGAACCAAATTGAGTCCTTAGGTCCGAATCTCAGAGTAGCTCGGAGTAGGCCCGAAGCCTTGCTATCTGTCCATCATAATATCAGGCACAGAGCACAACAGCCAGGACAGTCTTCATAACCTCAGCGCCATGGAGGGATTAGGGAACATCACAGAAAAGTGAGCAATGTCTTTCCTATCTATCTGGGCCAGCGTTTAAATTGTCCAAACAGCATATTGTACCTTGTACTAGGACCCAGGTATTGCCGCAGCAAAATGCACCGGCCTAGCCCACGCCAACCAGCGACTTGCAATTTTGCCACCTGAGTCCAAAGCCGCTCTCAGTTTTTCTAAATCGGCTCAGGGTCCAGAGCAATCCAATCTCACACCTGAGCCAGTTGTACAGGCATTGGAGCTCTTCTACCTCGACATCTCCTCTCTGAAAGGCTCGCTCCATCTACATCAATTCTGCAGTGGACCAGCATGCTTCATCCCTCAAATTTGCTTCCCCTTCGCTCACCTCTTCATTGTTTGTGGTGATAACTTACCACAATTTCCTCAGAAAACTTGTTACGAGTAATGTTTTTAGTCACATTTCTTGCCTTTTGAACTACCAGTAAGCTGTCACACACGTTTGATAGCGCCATTTTAAACTGGAGGTTACGTGTGACAAATAAGTATATAATCTATAATATTTTAAAAACGGTTCTCCTCTCAGCTGCACCCCTCCATGTTCTTCTTAAATGGTGCTATCGTACGTGGCTCAACCACTTCGTCTGGCAGCTCGTTCCACACACTCATCACCACTGTGTGAAAGGTTTCCCTTAGGTCCCTTTTAAACCTTTTCCCTCTCACCCAAAATCCATGCCTCATAAAGAGGGAAAGACTATTACCATCCCCCTTATCTGTGCCCTCATGATTTTGTGACCTTTCTCTGCTTTACCCCTTACTGCCCTTTGCTTTGTATTTTTGGTTTGTTAGCACTTTCTTATCTTTTATGACTTCTCAAGACAGTTCCTTTAAATCAGGAGTTCCCAACCTTTTCTATGCCGTGGACCCTACCATTCACCGAGGAGTCCATGGACTCCAGGTGGGAAGCCCTGTTTAAAATCCTGTGTTGAACTGAACAGTTTATTTTGTCTCTGAGCTGCACATCTCCCCTCTCCTGTATCTACTGTTTCCGGTGCTGTTCTGGGGCCGGAACAGATGACTGAATGCCTGACCGTGTCCTTGATGAAGTGAGGCACATGAACCAATGAGAACACAGGAGGAGGCCATTCGGCCCATTCTGTCTGCTCCACCATTTGGATAGACCATGGGGGAACTGCTTGCAGCTTCAGTTCTGCATTCCTACCTACCCCTGGATCAACCGTTTCACCAACCGTCAGGCTGGTCAACACCTCCATCCATGAACTCACCCCACCACCCAGTACATGCACATCACCTACCATCACTTTATGTACAAACTTTATTTGTTCATTGAGATACAGCATGGAATTGGCCCTTCGATTCTCACTGCCCAGCAATCCCCTGATTTAATGCGAGTCTAATCACAGGACAATTTACAATGTATACAACAGTTACGGGTACATTGCATTCTATAGGACTGCCTTTATATTTCTATGTATTGTGTTAATTTATTGTGCTCTTTATGCTTTTTGTGTTATTTTTATGCTGCTTCGTATCCGGAGTAACAATCATCTTGTTCTCCTTTACACTCACGTACTGAAGAATGACAATAAGTAATCATGAATCTTTAACTACTTACGTTCCGAACACAGGGGATCTGCAGATGCTGGAATTCCAGAGTAACAAAACACAAAACACAAAACTTCCAGTTTAAGATGCCGCTGGTGAAGCGCAGCGATGACTTGCTGGCAGGAAAAACAACTACTTATTAAAAAAAGGATCCAGTACTTTCCCGGCATACAGGACAAATAAACTCTTCTTGGGCTTCCGGCCGGGCGCAGGTATCGATTATAACCAACATTTCCATGACGAACTCCATCCCTTCATTCTTGATGAACTTCATCTCCAATGAAGATGACAGATTTTGTCACTGAAACATCGGTTATTATTAATACCTGTACCCAGCTGGAAGCCCAAGAAGAGTTTATCAAATTACTAATTACTTTATTTATCACCCTCCTTCTCGGAAACAATCACTGCAATCAATAGCCTGTAACTTCCTTTTCAGAGTTGATCTACTGAACTGCCCATGTAACCTGGCATTTTTGCAGCATGAACTGAAATCTTAAAGGTGCAGGATGGTTGTGGAGTGGTCTGCATGGGCAGAATTGAGGTGGCTTGGCCTGGCCCAAGAGCAGAGATCGACCCTCTGTTCGGCTGATTTATGTGCCAGGCCAGATTGTGAAGGACGGGGTGTCGGGGCCAGAGGTGAGGGAGAGGCCAGTGTTCAGCTGGCTGCTCCACAAGGTTTACTTGTCTCTGTGCTGAAATGAGGCTGTGGCCTGCAACTAACAGACTCCTGGATTGGCTGCAGTGATGACTGGCTTCCTGGCTGTAGAGTCACTTTCCTGAATTTTTTTAAATTAAGCTGTACCACATGCATTGTTTTACATGGACTGGAATTGCACCACAATCTTGTTGTCTTGAGCAATGACAGTAAAGTCCTATCAGTTCTACCTACCTGTGATGCCACTTTCAAGGAACTATGGATCTGTATTCCAATGTCCCTTTGTTTTTCCACACTCCTCAGTAACCTACCACACACTGTGTAATTCTACCCTGGTTAGTCGTCCCAAAGTGCAATACCTCACACTTATCTGCATGAAATTCATCTGCCATTTTTCAGCCCATTTTTCCAACTGGTCAGATCCCAGCTGTAAGCTCTGATAGTCTTCCTCAGTGTCCTCTTGGCTTTCATTTATGAAGGCTAATGTGCCAAAAGCTCTTACAACCCTATCAACCTGTGACACCACTTTCAAGGAATTGTATTCCCAGATCCCTCTGTTCTATTGCACTCCAAGTGCCCTACCATTCACTGCGTAGGTCCTATCCTTATTTGTCCTCCCAAAGTGCAGCACCTCACACTTGCCTGTACTACTGTGGTGGCCCAATGTTAGCATAATGCTTTACAGTGCCAGTGACCCAGGTTCGATTCCCTGTGCTGTCTATAAGGAGTTTATTGTTCTCCCCAAAACCGTGTGGGTTTCCACTGGTTGCTCCAGTTTCCACTTATAACCAAAGACGTGCAGGTTAGTAGGCTAATTGGTCACATGGGTGTAATTGGACAGTGTGACTCAATGGGCAGGAAGGGCCTGGCAATGTACTGTATCTCTAAATAAACAGATAGAATAAGTTCCATCTGCATTTTTCCATCTGGTCCAGATCTGCTGCAGGCTTTGATAGCCTTTGCTGTAAACTTCCCTCCTCCCTTCCTACTTCTCTCCTCACGCCCGCTCCTTCCACCCCAACTCCACTACCACTATCCCCTAACTCTTTCATCTATAATTTCGACATTTGGTACCAGCCATTGCCTCCTGAGACGTCTGTTGTTGCCAATGTGAGATGCACGGTGTAGTTTTAATGAGTGGTTAAACCCTGCCTGCCAGTTCAGCTGTGTAACAGGAGAGTAATTTACTCAGGAGTGAATCTGTATGAAAAGAGCACATTTCACATTCATTGTTTCTTAATGAGAAGTTAATAGATCGCCAAGAGCAGGCTATGTTTTAACAGGTGTTATGTTCATTTGCACAGAATCACAATTCCATGAGTTTGCTCGGAAGTAAACATCTGTGCCTGGAATTTCTCTCACATAACATCCCTTCAAATTACTGAGCAAAGAAGCGTATAGTGTTGGCCTTCATCAGCTGGCAAGATTGAGCCGCGAGATAATGCAGCTCTGTAAAACTGGCTAGACCATACTTGGAATATTGTGTTCAGTTTTGGTCTGTCGTTATTTATTTTTATGTATATTTTATTTTTTTTTATTTTAGTGATACAGCCCTTCCAGCCCTTTGAGCCAGGCAGACAATCCCTGAAGAGTATTGGTAATGGCTGGGGCTCACCCATCTTGTAAAGACACTGCCCAGAGGAAGGCAATGGCAAACCACTTCTGTAGAAAAATTTACCAAGAGCAGTTATGGTCATTGACCATGATCACACATGTTATACAACACTGCACATAATGATGAAAATGATGCATACTTTGATAATAAACTTACTTTGAACTTTCAACATTTTAAACTTTGATATATTAGGGACATTGAAGAGAATCTTGGATATGTGCATGGATGATACAAAAATGAGGGCTATGTGGGAGGGAAGGGTTGATCGATCTTAGAGTGGGTTAAAATGTTGGAACAACACTGTGGAGTGAAGACCCTGTACAGTGCTGTAGTGTTCTATGCTCTATGAACTATTTATGACCTGCAGAGACTATTGTTTAGAAGTGTGAGATAAAAACAATGTTTTCTTGGCTGCAGCATTTGAGGGAGGCGTTTTGGCTTGTGATTAATCTTCAATTCATTCCTCGGCTTTCAAAGTAATATAAAAATACAGCAATATTGTTTGAATCAGAATCAGATTCAGGTTTAATATCACTGGCACATGTTCTGAAATTTGGCTTTATACAGCAGCAATACATTTAAATACACAATCAGAAAAAAAATGTACGTTACTATATATATAATAATATTAAATAAGTGGTGCAAAAAGAAAGTGAAACAAGATAAAAATATTGAGATAGTGTAGGAGGGTTCATTGTCCATACAGAAGGGGAAGAAAATGTTGAGTGTGGGTCTTCAGGCTCCTGTACCCACTCCCTGATGGTAGCTTTGTGAAGTGAGCATGTCCTGTTTGGGTATTTAATACTTCAGTAGTATTTGAGTAATAGTGTAATGTATTGTTTGATATTGTTTACATAATGCATTGGGGGTTATCTGTAAAAGTACGGAAATGGCATACGTCATCACACCATTGCTTAATACTTCTGCACCTCGCTTAAAGTAACAAGCAACAAAGTTAGACTCACATTCCCAGTCGGTGTCTTTCTTTTAATTAGTTTAATATTTTGGAATTACAAAACATGACATGCCGAGTGATGGGTGTCCTTAATGACAGATGCTGCCTTCTGAATGCATTGCCTTTTGAAGATGTCCCAGATGTAAGTAAACAAACAGCAGAGGGGTGAATAACTCTGTCCACTGATTCGGCCTGAACCGTTGAGTGTTTCAATCTGCATCTGCAGATTTTTTTTTATTTTTCTTTCATTATGCCTTTGTACTTGCTCCAGTGAAACTTAAATTCAGACAGAACACCATTCAGAGTGGATTAGTTATCCTATGATCTCTTCAATGGATCAAAACAGTGAGATATACTCCAGCAACAGATTGGTTCTGGTAATCTGATTTATCAAAGTGCATTCATGCCAAAGAAGGAATATTTTGTCAAACTAGGTGTTATTCAAATATGCCATGGATAGTCCCAAACCTGGCTGCTGAAGGAGGAGGGATGGACATGGGGCTAGCAACCCCATCACATAAAAACCCAGAGCTACAGAAAGGCCAACAGAAGCTCCAAAGCCCTCATCCCTGGGAGAGGAAGGATCGTCACCCAGAAGACATGAAGTCACGTAGTGAAAGTGGAATCAACCTTCTATTAGTCTGGGACAGGGGACTCTGGCAAGCTATGGTCAGCGGCAAATCCTCCAGAAGGGGTGGTGGGACTAAGTCAGTAACTAGGTAGGTGTTATTTGGAAGAGATTCAGATTCAGATCCAGCTTAATCACATGTACATCGAAACATACAATGAAATGTGTCATTTGTGTTAACAACCAACACAGCAAGGATATGCCGGGGACAGCCCACAGGTATCACCACACATTCTGGGACCAACATAGCATGCCCTCAATGTTCAGCAAACCATCACAAGCAACAGCAACAACACAACAAAACAATAACAGCAAAACAAGCCCCCTTTTTCAACTGCACACACGCAGATAGGCTCCATCAACAGGCCTCTATTCCTTAGCCCTGGACTTGCAGATGTCAGGCCTCCAACTCTCTTGGATCTTGCCGATCGTAGGACATTTACTCTTGGGCCTCGACCACAGGACTTTGACCTTTGGGCCTCGAACTCCCATCTCACTGATTGCAGGGCTTGGTGCACATTTGAGGCACCATGGTAACGTAGCAGTTAGAACAACACTATTAGAGCTCAGTGCATCAGAGTTCAGAGTTCAATTCCAGTGCCCTCGGTGAGGAGTCTGTACGTTCTCCCCATGAACATGTGGGTTTCCTCGAAGTGCTCCGGTTTCCTCCCACAGTCTAAAGACATAACGGTTCGAAGGTTAATTGATCATTGTAAGTTGTGCTGTGATTAGGCTAGGGTTAAATTGGTGGGTTTCAGCCTGCTGGGTCAGGAGGACCTGTTCCCAGGCTGTATCACTGAATAAAATAAATGATTCCACAGTACTGGATATGAGTGGTTAATGTAGCAGGAAAAGAACTGAAAATGATGTGTAGTAGATGCAAGCGTTGTGTGGAAAATGGACGATATTATCATTGACGGTAAAGACAGCTGCTGAGACAAAGAGAATGAACAGTTGCTATTACAAGCAGTAACTCAGCATTATTTTATCTTTTTTAACATCTGTTGTAATTAAAAATAATTATGTTTAATCTTCACTTGGTGTAACTGAGTAAATATAGTGGTGGAAGGGTTTCCATTCTCAAACCTATGGCTGTGTTTTTAACAAATCTATATTTAGAAAAATATCTATCTCAGGCGTGATCTTCCCTGCTGGTTCACTCTAAATGCTCGGCTGCTTGCCTGGAGCAAGACCCAGGTGCAACATGGGCACAGTACCACAAGACCATAAGATATACGAGCAGAATTAGGCCATTCAGCCCATCAAGTCTGCTCCACCATTCCATCACAGCTGATTCATTATCCCTCTCAACCCCATTCTCCTGCCTTGTCCCCATAACTTTTGATGCCCTGACTAATCAAGAACTTATCAACCTCCTCTTTAAATATACCTAATGATGGCCTCCACAGCTACCTGTGGCAGTGAATACCACAGATTCGCCACCCTCTGGATATAGAAGTTCCTCCCTGTATGGTGGGGTGACACGGGAGCATAGCGGTTACTGTAATACTTTACCACGCCAGCTGTAAGAGCAGGATTCAGTTCCCACTGCTGTCCGTGAGGTGTTGCTTACATTCTCCCCATGACCACATGGACTTCCTTCAGGTGTCTGGTTTCCTCCCAGATTCCAATGGTGTACAGGTTAGGGGTAGTGAGATGTGGGCATGCCATGTTGGCGCCAGAAGTATGGTGACACTTGCAGACTGCCCCCAGCACATCCTCAGATTGCTGGTCATTGACGCAAATGATGTGTTTCATTGCATGTTTTGATGTTTTTATTTACTGTACATGTGACAAATAAATCTAATCTTTCTTTAACCTCTCAATAGAAAGCCAACTCCCAGGGAGGTGCCAAGGAGCATGGGGTCTTCCCAACTGCATTTAGAAACCCTGATCACAGTCTGCTTGGGGAGCTGGTTAAGTCCCACTCACAGTTTGAATGACTGTCAAACCTGCCAATGAGGAAGCTTGCTTGTGCATGCCACAAACAATCAACATGCTTTCCTAGATTAATTTCTTTATCATTCACTTATTTATCATATCTACTTCAAAACATACAGCACTCTGCAAAAGTCTTAGACACACATGCTTAGCTAGGATGGCCGAGACTTTTGCACAGTACAGAATATGTCAACGTGGAGTGCAGGGCGAGTTTGTAAATCTGGCAGGAGTAAAGGAGTAACGGCTCACTGACCTGTGTCATTGACCACACGGATTGCTGGTCTTCATCCTCAGTGCCAGCTGAACTGGCATCTGTCCACGGAGCTCTCTAGCCTTTGAACATGGAACTATCTGACCTGAGCTCCAACCACCGGCTCCTGCCCTGATTCATTAACCATATAACAATTACAGCACGGAAACAGGCCACCTCGGCCCTTCTTGTCCATGCCGAACTCTTACTCTCACCTAGTCCCACCGACGTGCACTCAGCCCATTCCTTTCCTGTCCATATATCTATTCAATTTAACTTTAAAAGACAACATTGAACCTGCCTCAACCACTTCTGCTGGAAGCTCGTTCCACGCAGCTACACTCTCTGAGTAAAGAAGTTCCCCCTCATGTTACCCCTAAACTTTTTCCCTTTAACTCTCAACTCATGTCCTCTTGTTTGAATCTCCCCCATTCTCAATGGAAAAAGCCTATCCACGTCGACTCTATCAATCCCCCTCATAATTTTAAACACCTCTATGAAGTCCCCCCTCAACCTTCTACGCTCCAAAGAATAAAGACCTAACTTGTTCAACCTTTCTCTGTAACTTAGGAGATGAAACCCAGGCAACATTTTAGTAAATCTCCTCTGTACTCTCTCAATTTTATTGACATCTTTCCTATAATTCGGTAACCAGAACTGCACACAATACTCCAAATTTGGCCTTACCAATGCCTTATACAATTTCAACATTACATCCCAATTCCTATACTCAATGCTCTGATTAATAAAGGCCAGCATACCAAAAGCTTTCTTCACCACCCTATCCACATGAGATTCCATCTTCAGGGAACTATACACCATTATTCCTAGATCCCTCTGTTCTACAGCATTCCTCGATGCCCTACCATTTACCATGTATGTCCTATTTTGCTTAGTCCTACCAAAATGTAACACCTTACATTTTTCTGCATTAAACTCCATCTGCCATCTTTCAGCCCACTCTTCTAACTGGCCTAAATCTCTCTGCAAGCTTTGAAAACCTACTTCATTATCCACAACTCCAACTATCTTAGTATCATCTGCATACTTACTAATCCAATTTAGCACCCCACCATCCAGATCATTAATATATATGACAAACGACATTGGACCCAGTACAGAACCCTGAGGCACACCACTACACATCTATTCATCTATCCTGATCTCATCCTGTCCCTAAACCTGATCTCTAACTCATGAATGGCATGTGGTGGTCTGGAAGGGCTTTTTCCTCACTGTATCTCTAAATAAATGACACCATTAGACCCTATTTATTAATATTAGCCCTATTAATTTTACTACAATTAATTTTAGATAGTGTCCAAGAAAGCAAGAGAAGTATGCCTTGTGTCTGTTGACTGAGTTGGATGCAAACTATGTTTATTATCTAAGTATGTATATAGAATACCACTCTGAGAGTCGTCCTCCCGCAGGCTAATGGCTGTAATTATAAAATAATTCCATTCCTGCTACATCGTGCTGCAGGGATACATGAATATTCATGTTTTAACAATTCATATCTTCTATTTATTGATTTATTTAGATAGAGATTGCAGAACGAGCCCTTCCTGCTCAATGAGCCACATCGCCCAGCAACCCACCTATTTAACCCCAGCCTAATCACAGGAGAATTTACAATGACCAATTAACCTACTAACCGGCAAGTCTTTGCATTGTGGGAGGCAACTGGAGCACCTGAAGGACACCCACACAGTCACAGAGAGAACATACAAACTCCTGACAGACACAGTCACAACTCAACTCTGAATTCTCACACCCTGAGCTGTAATAGCATCACACTAACTGCTACTTTATCATTTCACAAAACCCTGTACTGCATTGACCTTTCAGACTGACATCTATCTGCTCTCAGATGACTGTACTGCAGAGGAATGAAACTCCAAGCCAGAGTGGAAAGTTTTGAAAGGATTAGCCAAGGCTGTTTCTGTTCTCCTTTCTCCAGTGAATTTCATCATCATGCTTCCCACAAGGAAAGGCAGAAATGGCTGTTAGGCAGTGCGTTTCTAACATCATTCAATCCTGCCGCCACTGTGAAACTTCCTGAGGTGCAGACATTGTTGCAAGGAAGGAAGGGAGATAGTTAATTTGGGCACAGCATGATCCCATAAACAACAATATACTCATGTCATGAAAATAAAATGTTTAAAAGTCTTTGCAAAAAGGATGACTATTTGCATTGGGACCCAAAAGATATTCCTTGTGCTTCTTCAGAACAGTGCCACAGGAATTTGTGACAATCTGTATGTCAGGGTGGATGCTGGCAGGACTGAACCCAGGTGTGGAGGAACGGCGTACTTTATCACAGTGAGGTGTCATAACTCACACGGTGGGTTGTTACCAGTCTAGGTGTGGAGGAACAGCAGACTCCCATGTAGAGATAGAAACAAGAGGCTAGACAGGAATACCAGCAGAGCATCAGTGGCACCAACAAGTGACACTATAAGACAAATCATTCTCCACACACACATAAGGACTCCAATGAGTGCTAAACGAGAGTCTGCTTTAAATAATCATAGAGAGCAGAAAGCCCGTGACAGTCATAATTTACTTGACCAGATTAAACAGAAAGCACTGTTTTCATTGAGATAACAATAAGTAAATGCAGGTGCCCAAGAAACTCAGCTGCCTGGCACTCTGCAAACCACAGAAGCCTGCGGGGCATGTCACCATGACAGCAGACAGCCCCACCATTTAACACTCCACTTCAAATGATGTAACTCTGCTGTGATATAATCCCTGACGGTAAGAATTATACTACAGTTCCCAGTGTTAATGCCATTACCACACCTTTCGTTTTGAAGAGTAGCTCTCTGAGGAGGTGAGAGATAATTTAGAAATAAAAGTTTTCTTTCCATTTAGCCTTTTCCCTGTTTCACTTGAGATTGATGTGAATTAATCAGGAGCTTGAGGGGAATTGGTGTATCAACAAAGACTCTAGCAAATTTCTACAGATGTACCATGGAGAGCATTCCAACTGGTTGCGTCACTATTTATTATGAAGGGGCCATCGCCCAGGATCTGAAAAAGCTGCAGAAATTTGTATAGTCAGCTACCTCCATCATGAACACTAGATTCCCCAACACTGAGGACACCTTCATAAGGCGATGCTTCAAAAAGGTGACATCCATTGTTAAGGATCCTATCACCTAGCACATGCCCTCCCTGTGACCATCAAGAAGGAGGTACAAGAGCCTGAAGATGCACACGCAGGAGCTAGCTTACCCATGAAATCTTCAGTAGGAGGTGTCTCAATAAAGTGGCATGCATCAGTAAGGATCCCCATCACCTAGGACACATAGGTGTAGAAGATGATGAGAGCCATTGATCGTGTGGATAGTCGAGGCTTTTTCCCAGGGCTGAAATAGCTAGCATGAGAGGGCACAGTTTTAAGGTGCTGAGGAGTAGGTACAGAGGAGATGCCAGGGGTAAGTTTTTTACACAGAGAGTGGTGAGTGTGTGGAATGGGCTGCTGGCGATGGTGGGGGAGGCAGATACGATAGGGTGTTTTAAGAGACTCCTGGATAGGTACATGGAGCTTAGAAAAATAGAGGGCTATGGGTAACCCTAGGTAATTTCTAAGGTAAGGACATGTTTGGCACAGCTTTGTGGGCCGAAGGGCCAGAATTGTGCTGTAGATTTTCTATGTTTCTATGCTTCTATGAACTCAGCAGGTCAGGCAGCATCTATGTAGAAGAATAAACAGTTAATGTATCGGCCGAGACTCTTCATCAAGACTGGAAAGGAAAGAGAAAGAAGCCAGAATAAGAAGGAAGGGAAAGGGGAAGGTAGGTGAAATTAGGTGGGTGGGGGAGGGGGAGGGGGAAATGAAGTAAGAAGCTGGAACATGACAGGTAGAAAAGGTAAAGGGCGATGACTGTTCTTGACAAATTTTTCTGCAGAAGTCGTTTGCCATTGCCTTCTCTGAGCAGTGTCTTTACAAGACGGGTGACCCCAGCCGTTATCAATACTCTTCAGAGATTGACCGCCTGGGCTCAGTGATCACATCAGCAGGACGTGTGATATGCACCAACTGCTCATACGACCAGGCTGTGTCACTCTCTAATATGGGGGGTGGGGGCTGTGCAACTGCACAGGATCAAAAGAGGCTGCAGAAAGTTGTAAAATTGCTCAGCTCCATCATGGGTACTGGTCTCCATCGTACGCAAGGCGTCTTCAAGGAACGATGCCTCAGAAAGGCGGCTTCCATTGTTAAGGACCCCAACACCCAAGACATGCCCCCTTCTCATTGTTACCGTCAGGAAGGAGGTACAGAAGCTTGAAGGCACACAATTAGTGATTCAGGGACAGATTCGTCCCTTCTGCCATCCAATTCCTAAACAGGCATTGAATCCATGAAAACAACAGGAATTCTGCAGATGCTGGAAATTCAAGCAACACACATCAAAGTTGCTGGTGAACGCAGCAAGCCAGGCAGCATCTCTAGGAAGAGGTGCAGTCGACGTTTCAGGCCGAGACCCTTCGTCAGGACTAACTGAAGGAAGAGTGAGTAAGGGTATTTGAAAGTTGGAGGGGGGAGGGGGAGATCCAAAATGATAGGAGAAGACAGGAAGGGGGAGGGATGGAGCCAAGAGCTGGACAGGTGATAGGCAAAAGGGATATGAGAGGATCATGGGACAGGAGGTCCGGGAAGAAAGACAGGGTGAGGGGGGGACCCAGAGGATGGGCAAGTGGTATATTCAGAGGGACAGAGGGAGAAAAAGGAGAGTGAGAGAAAGAATGTGTGTATAAAAATAAGTAACAGATGGGGTACGAGGGGGAGGTAGGAATCCATAAACACTACCTCACTTTCTTTTATATATTATTTCTTGTTTTTAGATTGTTTTTAATTGAACTATTTACTATACATATACAGTATATACTTACTGTAATTGACATATTTATTTTTAATGACTTTAGTGTATTCATGTATTACATTGTACTGCTGCTGCTAAGATATTAAACCTGACTCTGGAACTGTCTAACTTGCTATGTCGCAGTGATTCAGACCCTTGTGCTTATTAATTGGCCTGCAGGGAAATTCTGAGTTTAATTTAAATGTCTTCAGGTTGTAACCAATATTCAATGTTCTAAGGTTTCCTTGCTCTCTATGCCCTATGTATCTCTAACAAATAAGAGAAAAAGGATTGTGTTTGTGAGTTTGGTTTGGAGAATTAACTGGCACTTAACCTGCATTGTCAAAGCAAGTAATTTAGGCCAATGAATAACTCAGACTCTCACTATTTATTGAAAGTGATGGTGACATTTATCTCTCACTCCATTGAATTCAATAAATCATTCTTTTGAAAGCAGCTGACAGCGAGAGTTACCAGCAAACTAAATTTAAAACTACTTTGCTGCCACAGAAAATTTTTAAATATATTTTTTGCATTTCTCCGAGTGCGTTAGAACGATAAAGTATTTGGCTGGAGTATGGAACAAGTATTTGCTTTGCGTCTCTGATCAGAGAGAAAAACTCAAAGGAGTTGCATTTGAGCAGATCAATATGCACATCAAACAAATGCATTTTCCTGGATTTTCATTCTCAGTACACTGGCCCTCTGTTGGGGAGCTGTGTATTTAGAGTTGTACACTCACGATCCTTGAAATCCAGGAGTGCTTTGGTCTGGAGAAGAGAAGGTTGAAAGGTAGAATAACACTTTAAAACTTTAAATTTATGGGAATTTTTAATCGAGTGTATGCAGAACACATTCACATTGGGTGCAGAGAGAGCTAAACTGGAGGCAGATAATATAACACTGTTAGCAAAAATTCATCCGTGTCATTAAAAACAAAAACATACAAAAAGGATTTTGGAACCCAAGGATCTATAGTTTCTAGATCCCCTTGATTTCTAAGATGCATAGGAATATTCATTAACCATAAGAAGATACACCATAAGAGATAAAAGTAGAATTAGGCCATTTGGCCCATAGAGTCTGCCCCACCATTACATCAGGGCTGATTTACAGCTCACTCAACCCTATTCTCCTACCTCCACCCCATAACATTTAACACCCTTACGAATCAAGAACCCATCAACCTTTACTTAAGTATACCCAGTGCAACCAGAAGCAGCGACTGTCACTGTTCGGCGCTGAGACATGGAGCCAACTGCCTCTCTGACCGCGGCTCCTGTATGACCATGACCGCCACACCGGCACTCCCCTTGCTCCACACAGGGAGGGCTGGGAAGAGTTGGAGTGTTCGGAATTGCAACGAGGCTGGGTTTCCCTCCCTCCCAACCTGTGGCTCGAGTCCACACTTACTTTCTCCATCTTTCTCCACGCGTTTTTAATTTTAATTTTGATATTTAGGTGTTTTATTATCTCTGGCAACTGCTAGACCATGCATTTTTGCACTTTTAATATTTTAGTGTACTTTAATTTATGTTTTGGATTTTGATTCTGATATTTTTTCGCGACAGCGGCCATTTTAAAAAAAAACCCAGTCACCAGTGAATTTGGAAGACTTGTGTGGATTTTACACTGCGTCATCACATTGTCTCTGTTTTGGACCGTGGACTACCTCACTTTATTATGTCCTACTGTAAACCTACATTATACCAATCTTCATGCTACTTATGTTCAGGATAAGTAGTGTTAGTCAGCTTTCAATTTCTGCTCTGCATTTTGTGGAACACTGGACTGCACCAGTTGTTGTTTCTAATAACCTGATTCTACAGACCTTGGTGAGTCAGTTCCATGTTTTGAACTCCAGTCATCGACCACTCTTCTATCAAGTTATCAAGACAAACTTTAATAATCACTCTTGCATCAGTGTTGCATGGCTTCTTATGTTAGCTGGTGATGTTGCTGTAAATCCGGGACCGGCTTATCAGCCTAAGTACCCTTGTCAAGTTTGTAAAAAAAAGCAGCTAAATGGGGACAAGCATGCCTGAAATGTGACCATAGTCAAGAATGGTTTCACATTCAGTGTTTAGGCATGAATAGAAATATTTACCAAATTCTCGAGCAACGTTCCTTGTACTCTTGGGTATGCTGTACATGCCGACTGCCAAATTTTGAGTTTTCATATTTTGGATCTTTGAACAAGTTTAGTGACTCAAATATTTATAATTCGCTCTCAAGTATTGATAGCCTGCCGTTGGACATGAACTTCAGCAAACCAGCATTGGCATCTAGCCCTAACAAGAACGCTGCTGAGTCTAATGGCAATAAAACATGCTAAATTAAGTCTTACAAAACTAAACGATCGCTCTCTCAGATAATAAATGTTAATTGTCAGAGTGTACGTGCAAAGCTCTCTGGTTTCCAGCACATCCTCCAGGAAGAAAATCCTGATGTAGTTATAGGCACAGAGTCTTGATTGCACACCAATATTACCACTGGGGAGATTTTTCCATCAAATTTCCAAATTTTTTGCAAGGATCACAGCGAAGAAAGGAATGCACATGGTGGTGTCTTTATAGCTGTTAAAGACAATTTAATTGCACAGGAGGAAAATGAATTAGATCAGCCTGACAGTGAAATGAAATGGATCAGTATTCATGTGAGGGGTATCACACCCATTTATATTGGCGCCTTCTATCACTCTCGGAAGACTGGAATTGACTATATGCATCAACTTGAAAGTTCCGTTGAAAAAAATCCCTAAGCATGCCTCCATCTGGTTATTAGGGGATTTCAACATGCCAGATGTTAATTGGAATTCCAATAGCTTGTTGCCTTGTGGAAGATACCCTGGTCCAAGTAAGATGATGATTGAAATAGCACTTGATCATAATCTTCATCAAGTTGTTATTCAGCCGACAAGAGACCAGAGTCTACTTGATCTGTGTTTCACAAACAACCCAGCTTTTGTTAATAAAATAGAGGTCAAACCAGGGATTAATGACCATGATATTGTTATTGTAGATGCCTCAACCAAACCAAAAGTAGTTAAAAAAAAACAAAGCGTAAAACCTTCATTTATGCCAAAGCCAATTACCAAAACACATCTGAGGACCTCAGCACCCTCAACAATCAGCTTGCTGATGATGTCATTGTGAACTCTGATATTGACAGTTTATGGACTAAGATTATTAAGACAATACTGTCACAATGGTGGGGCATGGGGAGCAAGGGTGGACCCAAATGCAAGACACATCTTGTGAGGTTAATTAAATTTAGTTTATTGTTTGATACCAGGAGAGCAAGACAGGAGCAGGAATAGCGAACTGAACAAGGACTCAGGACTACGACCAGGCTGGGACAAGGGTCTGGGCTAGGACTCGGAATCGGATCCCAAAACTAGAGGTGACATGAAGAGGCTACGGTATGGACTCTGAGCCAGGGACTGGGCAAGGACCCAGTACCTGGGTCTTGACTCGGGCTTGGACCCCAGAACCAGGCATGTACATGACATGGTCTAGGGAGAGGAGGAACATGGAAAAACAGAGCCTCGGTCTCGGGGAGCAGGTACATGGAACCATGGACACATACACAGAACACAGAGTCGGGACCCCTCCTTGGGTACAGGACATAGGGCCAGGACTCACACACAGAACAGAGAGCCAGGACCCCTCCTTGGGTACAGGACATAGGGCCGGGACTCATGACCCCCCACGGGGCAACGGCAAGACAGCCTGACTTACCTGATGGAGGTGAGGACAAGATGTGACAAGACGTGACAAGACATGACACCCTGCAGGGCAACGGCAAGACAGCCTGACTTACCCCACGGAGGCGAGGACAAGACAAGACCAACACGAAAGAACACCAGACAGTACCTGTCTAGCTCCGGTGATAGAACTAGACCAAGGTGCAGACGAGGGCTGCAGAAGAGGGCTAGAGGCGAGAGGGGCAGAGAAGGGATTCAGATGGGGGGGGTAGGACAGGAATCACAGACCGCCAGGGCCAGGACTTGACTCGGAACTTGGACGCCGCCAGGACCAGGACTTGACTCAGAACTTCGATGCTGCCTGGGCCAGGACTTGATTCGGTACTCGGATGCTCCCGGAGCCAGGACTGAACCAGCCTCCAGGTAGTGGTGGGCTCTCGACTCGGCCCAGGAACAGTAGACAGCGGTTCTTGATTCCCTCTGGCGGGCTAACTGACGGACCCACCTCGGTGAGGAAACTTTGCAGGCTCGCTTTGGCAAGGTAACTTGACAGGGTTGCTCCGGTGAGGAAAGGCGAATTACCGGCACTCGCTTCAAGCGGAGACTAGGCTTGCTGCGGCCAGATGACATTGGCACACCGTATCTTGGTGACTTTGCAAACGCTCCCGCGCCGAACAGCTGAAAGCCAGAGACTATAAATTACTGGTTCAGCTGAGAGTAAATTTCCTCTAATCACCAAGGCCGAAGGACACGGGAAAACAGGGAACCAAAGGGAAACAGGGAGTCAATGGTCCGGATCGTAACATAAACAAAGTAAATTTAAAGAGACCCCAATCCGGACCATGACAAATACAGAAGTCTATGGATGCCAACATTCCTCACAAAATGAACTCTACCAAACCAAGCTTACCATGGGTTAATGCTTCAGTTAAGAGGAATATTAAGAAGAAATGTAAGCTGTATAATCGTGCCAGAAAGACAGGTGATTTTTCTACTTGGGATGAGTCTAAACTCCTTCGGAGAAAGGTTGACAGGCAGAAGAGAAAACTTCACTGTGATTATGTGTATGATATTGGAACAAGTCTCCAGAGTGAAAATATCAAACCTTTCTGAAACTACGTGAAAGCTATACGTCTGGAAGTATTTGGTGTCTCCCCATTATCATCTATGGGAAGGATTGTTTCCAGTGCAAAGGAGGAAGCGGAAGTACTCAACCAACAGTTTTGCTCTGCTTTCACAAGAGACATCTCATCAGTACCAGATTTAGGACATAGTAGTGTTCCAAATATGCCAGATATCAACATTACCACTGCAGGTGTTGAAAAGTTACTGAAAAACCTCCAGGCCCACAAAGCCACAGGACCTGATAAATGTGCCAGCTCATATTCTCAAAGAATATGCTGCTAGTGCTGCTCCAATACTCCAAACAATCTATCAAAAGTCTTTGTCTACTGGAACCTTGCCTAAAGACTGGCTCAATGTCAATGTCATACCAATCTACAAGAAAGGAGACTGGCCCTCACCATCTAACTACCGTCCTGTGTCACTTACTTGTATTGCAAGCAAGCAGTTAGAACACATTATTCACAGCAATATCATGGGTCATCTGGAGAGATTCTCACTCCTCTCCGACAGACAGCATGGATTTAGGAGTGGACTGTCTTATGAAACACAGTTAGCTGGACTTGTTAATGACCTAGCCCAGATTCTGGATGCAAAAAGTCAAGTTGACCTTTGCATAATGGATTTTAGTAAAGCTTTTGATACTGTACCACATCAACGCTTGTTAGCTAAACTTGACCATCTTGGCATCCAAGGCTCTACCAAGGATTGGATCAAAAGCTTTCTAACTAAACAGTACCAGAAGGTATTAATCGACGGGCAATCCTCATCCATCTGTCCAGTGCTTTTGGGAGTACCACAGGGCACTGTCTTGGGCCCACTACTTTTTTTAACCTATATAAATGACCTTCCAACTTGTGTTACATCTGAAGTCAGACTATTTGCAGATGACCTGATTCTGTACTGACCCATAAGTTCTCCGAATGACTGCAATGCCCTTCAACAAGACATTAACTCGCTGTGCAAGTGGGAATCCTCCTGGCAGATGAAATTTAACATCTCAAAGTGCTACATTATGAGAATGACCCAGAAGAAAAATTTTTACCATCATCAGTACTTCATGGGAAACGTTGCACTCCAGGAAGTAAAACATCACCCCTACTTGGGCATTGAACTGTCAGATAACCTTAGCTGGGCAAAACACATCAACCAAACCATTTCAAGTTCCAACAAAATCCTTAGCCTTCTACGGTGTAGCTTCTGGAATTGCTCAAAAACCACAAAAGAAATTGCTTGTAAAACTCTTGTCCGTTCAAGACTTGAATACTGTAGTGTCATTTGGGATCCCTACCAAACCATTCACATCAATAACCTCAAAAAAGTCCAGAGAAGAGCTGCCAGGTTTGTAAACAATGATTACAGAAAGACCAGCAGTGTTACAGATATGCTTCTCGACCTCAACTGGGATACCCTCCAAAAGCGCCACACATTAGCCAGGCTTACTACAATTTATAAGGAAAGTTATTCATTAACACCTCCAACAATAGTCACCTTTCGTGCAACCAGAATAACAGAGCAGCAATCTGACAAAACCAATCCCTGAACTACAAGACCATTCAGACCAACAAGGATGGCTACCGTTACTCACTGTACCCTAGGAACATTCCAGTTTGGAACTCCCTGCCGCCACACATTAAATCTGCCGCTGATAGTAAAACTTTCAAGTTGCTGCTCTTAAACACTTCAACTTACATTACAACTGCATGCATGAGGGACTGCATGTTTATAGCCCAGCGGCGGCGGTTGGTGCAGTATGGACAAGACAAGACAATGACTTGACCACCACTGCCTCCTGGGGCTATGAATTCCACAGATACTGCCCTCTGCCTAAAGAAATTCCTCCTCATCTCCATCCTAAATGGACTTCCCTATATTCTGAGGGTGTGCCTTCTGGTCCCAGGCTCCCCCACTAAATGAAACCTCCTCTCCGCATCCACTCTATCTAGGCCTTTCAGTATTCGATAGGTTTCAATGAGATCCCCCCACCCCTGTTCTAAACTCCAGTGAGTACAGGCCCAGATCCATCAAACGTTCCTCCTACATGACCTCAGTGATGATTGATTGAGGACTGGTGCTGTAAAGCAATTGCACTAATGTAAGGGGATTTTGTCTTTTATGTTACTGCGTAGGCTAATTAAAATGGCTTCTTTGTTATGTTATACTTGGGAATGCTTCTCTGTTATGTTAAACGCTGAGAAAGTTCTTGCGCTAACAGCTTGTTTTGGGTTAGACTGTGATAAGAAGATGTTACGAACCAATTGGGATAGTTGTTATGTTTTTGGTGTATCTGAAGATACTGTATGCGCAGGGTTTTGGGGCAGAAGGTGGGAGAGAGAGACAGAGGATGGACCAGGTGCTGTGAGTCCGCTAACAGGGTCGGACTCCAAGCCGGTCATTCGGTGAGGAGAGGAGACAGAGATGGACTCGTGTGGAGCGTCTGGTCGACCACCATTGTTGGCCCCAGGTGGCCGGTTGAGGTGACCCGAAGGGTCGCAGGGTGAAGAAGAAGGGTCCTGAGCTCCAACTGTTTGTGCATGAAGATATTGAACTTTGATAAGTGTGGCACCTTTTATTTTCCTTTTATATTTTATTCTATTAATTATATAGTTCCAGTAAGATCTATAAACTGTAAATCATTTAATTGCATCTGGTGTATTGTCTGTTATTTGAGCAGGGTGGGGTACATCACACAGCATCTGCACAAACTAATTACCCAGTTTGCCGGGGCCGAGGGCTGTTCCCGTAGACGACAGGGAGCCGAGCGACCCTGAGGCTGGCCGGGGGGCTACAGTAACCTCTGTGCTACCATGTTGCCCACCCAGGGGTGGTGCACACAATCCTGTCTCCATCAACAGTGTTGAGTTTGAAAGGGTTGAGACCTTCAGATTCCTAGGAGTGAGCATCACCACTAGCCTGTCCTGATCTAACCATATAGACACCACGGCCAAGAAAGCTCAACCAAACACCTCAACTTCCCCAGAAGATAAAGAAAACCAGCATGTCATCACAGACTCTTTCCAATCTTAATTGATGCTTCATAGAAAGCATCCTAACCAGATACACCACAGCCCGGTACAGCAATTTCTCTGCCCACGACCACAGGAACTTACAGAGGGTTGTGGACACAGCTCAGCAAAGTTCAAAGGTTCAAAGTTCAAAGTAAAATTTATTATCAGAGTACATACATGTCACCACATACAACTATGAGATTCTTTTTCCTGCTGGCACACTTAGTAAATCTATAAAACAATAACTGTAAACAGGATCAATGAACAACAAACTAGGCAAATGCAAATACAAATAAATAGCAAGAAATAACATTTGTTATTTCATTAAAGTGAGACGATTGATGTGGGAACACCAGAAGTAGAATGAGTGTAGTTATCCCATTTTGTTTAAGAGCCTGATGGTTGAAGGGTAGTAACTGTTCTTGAACCTGGTGGTGTGAGTCCCAAAGCACTTGTACCTTCTACCTGATGGCAGCAATGAGAAAAGAGCATGGGCTTGACATAGTGAGGATTCTCAATGATGAATGCTGCTTTTCTACGGCAATATTTCATGTAGATATGCTCAATTGTTGGGTGAGGGGTGCTTTACCCATTATGAACTTGATTAAATCCATTACCTTGCAGGATTTTCTGCTGTGCTTGTTCCCATTCCAGGCCAAAATGCAGCCAGTCTGCATACTCCACCACACATCTCTAGAAGTTTGTCAAGGTTTTTGATAACGTGCTTAATCTCCGCAGACTCCTGATGAATTAGAATCGCTGTTGTGTGTTCTTCACAACTATATTTATACTATGGGTCCAGGACAGGTCCTCTGAGATAGTGACACCCAGAAATTTAAAGTTACGGACCCTCTTCACCTTTGATGAGTACTAGCTCATGGTCCTCAGGTCTTACTGACATTGAGTGAGAGGCTGTTGTTATTACACCACTCAGCCAAATTTCCGATCACCCTCCTGTATGCTGCTTCATTACCACCTTTGATACGGCCCACAACAGTGGTGTCATCAGCAAACTTATAAATGGTGTTGGAGCTGTACTTAGCCACGCAGTCATAGGTGTAAAGTGAGAAGAGCTGGGGATTAAGCACATATCCCTGGGGTGCACCTGTGTTGATGGAGATTGTAGAGGAGATGTTTTTGCCAATCCAAGCTGACTGGGGTCTACAAGTGAGGAAATCCAGAATCCAATTGCATAAGGGGTAATTGCACCAGCTTTTCGAGACACTTCATCGCTGTGGCTGTAAATGCCAGTGGGCGATAGCTGTTCAAGCAAGTTACCACACTCTTTCTGGGCGCAGGTATGACTGAAACATGCTTGAAGCAGGTGCGTACCACTCACTGCCTGAGTGAAAGGTTTAAGATATCCATGAACACACCAACCAGTTGGTCAGCACAGGTCTTCAGTACTCGGCCAGGCCGGATGCTTTCCTTGGATTCACTCTCTGAAAGGCAGCCCACACATCATCTTCAGATACTGAGACCAAAGGATCATTGGGAGACAGGGGGGTGTGCAATGATTCCTCCCTGTTCTGGTGGTCAAAGTGGGCGTTGAAGGCATTGAGCTCAACTGGAAACGAAGCTCTGCTGTTCCCTATGTCACCAGATCTAACTTTGTAGATGGCTATGGCATTCAAACCCTGCCACAGCTGTTGAGCATCCCTCATTGATTCCAGTTTAGTCCAAAATCTCCACTTCACCTGTGAGATGCACATCATGGAAACCTAACCCTCATCCATAGACTCTCCACTTCTCCCTCCCTCACTAAAGGAGCCAGTATGATCAAAAATCCACCTCACCACCAGACATTCTCTCTTCTCCCCATTACCATGAGGCAGAAGGTACAAAATCCTGAAAGCACATAGGGCTGAAGGACAGATTCTACCTTGCTGTTGTAAGACTATTGAATGATTCTCTGGTATGGTAAGACAGACTCTGGACCTCAGGATCTACCTCATTATGTCTTGCATCTTATTGTCTGCCTACACTGTACTACATGGAGGAAGAACTACAAAACTTCATTGATATAATTGTTGAAGAAAGTGCAAAAATGGGTCTATCTATCAATTGCAAAAAGACAGAATATATGGTGATATCCAAAAAGAAAGAGAATCCTATCTGAAGGCTGAGAATAAACGGGGAAGACATAAAACAAGTACAGAACTTTTGCTACTTAGGAAGCTGGGTGACATCAGATGGCGTGTGCGACTTGGACATCAAAAGAAGAATAGGGATGGCAAAAGACACCTTTACGAGAATGAAGAGTATACTGACCAATACTAAACTAGGCATGACAACCCGCCTCAGAGTACTGAAATGTTACTTTTATCCAGTTATGTTATATGGCTCAGAATGTTGAACAATATCTAATAACATGAGGAAGCGAATTGTAGCAACAGAGATGTGGTTTTTGAGGAGGATGCAAAGAATATCATGGATGAAACGAATATCTAACGAGAATGTCATGAACACAGCAAACGCTAAAAGAGAAATAATGTATGAGATCATGAAAAGGCAATGTAACTTCATTGGACATGTGATTAGGGAAGAGGAGTGAGAATGCACAGTAATTTTGGGAAAGATTGAAGGGAAGAAAGCAAGAGGAAGACAAAGACAAATGATGATGGAGACAGCTGCCAGAGAACTGGAAATGAATAGCAATGAATTGATCCACTTGACCCAAAACAGGAGTGTGTGGGCCATGGCAGTCAAAGCTCAAACTGGGCACGGCACCTGATGATGATGATGATGGTGATGACACGGCACTTCCCCTGTATCTGTTACACTTCATTCTGCATTCCGTTATTGCTTTACCTGGTTCTACCTCAATGCACTGTATAAGAAGCATGCAAGGCAAGCGTTTTACTGGTGTACAAGACAATGATAAACAAATTCCAATGCAGTCAAAGTTAATGTCAAAGTAAATTTATTATCAAACTATATACATGTCACCAAATACAACCCTGAGATTCATTTCCTTGCAGGCATTTACAGGAAAATAACAACTACAGATTTAAGATTCAAGATAGTTTATTGTCATTCTTCATTATTTGAGTATAAAGGACAGTGAAATGATTGTTACCCCAGATCTGATGGAGCATAAAAAAAAACACAAGAAGAATAAAGAACACTATAAATATAAATTTCAAAGCAATCCTATAAAACACAGTCTATGTTTTTGAATGCAGGGAAGGTGAAGGGCCCTGACGGGTGGTCGAGAGGACTAGCTGATGTGTATGTAGTGATGGTGGAGTAAGATAATGAGGGAGCCTGACAGTTTAGAAAATAAGGCATAAGACCATTTGACATAGGAGCAAAATTAAGCCATTCAGCCCATTGACTGTGCTCCACCATTCCATCATGGCTGATTTAATATCCCTTTCAACCACATTGTCCTGCCTTCTGCCTGTAACTGTTGACTACCTTGCTAATCAAGAACCTATCAACCTCTGCTTTAAATATATTTAATGACTTCGTCTGTGGCAATTAATTCCACAGATTCACCACCCTCTGGCTAAAGAAATTCTTCCTTTTGTTCTTCTGTTATAAATGGACATCCTTCTATCCTGAGGCTCTGCCTTCTGGTCCAAGACTCCCCCACAATTGGAAACACCCTCTCCACACTCACCACCTAGGCCTTTCAATATTTGATAGGTGGAGTCAATGAAATCCTCACCACTAATTCTTCTAAACTCCCTCAAGTACAGGCCCAGAGCCATCTCTCATCGTACATTAACCTTTCATCTCTAAAATTATTCTCATGAACCTCCTCTGAACCCTCTCCAATGTCAACACATCTTTTCTTAAATAATGGATCTAAACTGCTCACTATACCCCAAGTGCTGTTTGATCAATGCCTTATAAAGCCTCAGCATTAAATCCTTGCTCTCATATTCCAGTCCTCTTGAAAGGAATGCTAACCTTGCATTTGCCTTCCTTAGCACTGACTCAATCTACAAGTTAACCTTTAGAACTCCCAAGTCCCTCTGCACCAAAGATTATTGAATTCTCTCTCTGTTTCTCCCTGTTTCGGGAAGGAGTATTTTTTTCAGTCTGGTGGTGGTGTGGATGTTATGTAGCCTCTTTTCTGATAGGAGAGAGACAAACAGTCTATATACAGAGTGGATGGGGGCCTTTATGATATTGCTGATCTTGTTCTGACACTTTTCTGTGGATATACAATAAAGAAATACAATAGAATTTTGTGTCGGTATCCATGTCCAAGACTAGTCAGTTTTGCCCTCAAACTTTATCACTTCAGGACAACAGTTATGGTCCTTCACTTGACAATGCACAATGCCAATTAAATGGGGCGAATGCACAGTTAATCATTAGTATCCCTTCAGAAACCACCTGATAATACTGACAAATGGTGAATAATGCTGCTGTTTGTCTGACTCACAGACACATCATCAGTGACACCTTCTGGTGCTACCCATTAGCATCAATATTCCAAGATATTAAAAGCGCCAAATGCTTTCACAGAACACCTCTGAGTCGCCTATTTTAGTAATAGCTCTGGATGGGCTGCAGACTGGTTGTGATATTTTCTTATCATTTTTTTGTAAAACAGCTTTCACAGAGTGAAAAACAAAGAGACAGTTTCCGTTATTTAACACCTGACTGCATAATCGTGACATAAATTAATTCCCTGTCACGGTGTGCACTGGCAAAGATTGAATCCAAGTGTGGAAGAAAGGCAGACCCTCATTTAGAGATGGCGACAAGGGCTAATTCCTAAGGGTTCCAATAAAGCATCAGTGGCTCGGCACAGCAACGCCGTGAGGCGTAACGTCCTCAAAGCTAGGAGCCCACGCTAAGAGCTAGTTGGGAGTCCGCTTACATAATCACAGAATGCAGAAAACCCATGCCTATCAAAATAAACTTAACAAGATTAGACAATGATTAACGACTTACTAAAACAAAAATTAACAAATTCAGGTGCTCTACAAATCTCGGAGCCCAACACTCTCTGGCTCCCTGCAGCGGTCTGAAGTGCTCATTACGTTCCCATGCTTCAGTGACCACATGGACATGTGGAAAGATCTGGTTCACCCTGAGGACACCAGAGCTGGGCTATAACTACTTTTCTTGTCAGCAACAATCACCTCCAGTGAAGAATTTTTAAATTATTCCAGTCAATTGCTTTTGATGACCAATTAAATTTAGAATGTGTGAGCCACGTAATACTTTGCAGACTCTCATCCATTTTTAGGTACCAGGAATCTGGAGTCCAGCGTTTCTGTCAGTGTGTAACTCCCTTATTACTCACTGTTTTTAACAACATCATAGTATTTACTAATTCTGGCAATGTGTACACCTCCCTCATCCATAAGCAATGTCTCATAAAAGACCAAGCATCATTTTATCATACACATCATGCAGACACAATTCGTTTGGGCATTCTTCAGGGCGCCCACTAGTTTTCACAAACATTTCTTAGATCCCCAGTACTACGATGCATGCACTATCACAGGGAATCCAATCCATCCAATGTTTATAAACTGTATTTATCAATGTATACTAAAAATATATATCCTACGGTGCACAATTAAGCAAACACTACAGATGCTGAACTGTGAGACCAAATGAGATTGTAGACAGTGTAACACTAGCTCGGTCTCCCTCATTCTGTACTGCATCACTCCCACAGTACTCCCCCTTATTTTTACAAAACTACAAAACTTTCTTCACACAAAAATACATGAAATACAAACATCAAGTATTTACAAGACAGTGAACAAATTCAAACTAAAATATGATTATTACTGTTTATAAAACAATCGATACCCTGGTATTGGGGGCGGGGGGGGGGTGACCATTCTCAGAAATCCCCTCTGTACCCATTGTGACCGCATGTTCCCTCTCCAAGGACACCCGGGCACAACCTTATCCTCAGAAGAGTGGCAAACAGTCAGCCTGGTCAGAGCCCTTCAGCACAGTAATCCCCTCTCACAGCATGACCCACCCACAGTTCCACCTCTCCCCACAGTGTGACACTCCTTCCATACTGCCCCCTTTTCTTTGTACAAATGTACAAAACTTTATTCAAATACAAAACACATACACAGGTGAGAGATAACAATACAATTCGCAAATTCAAATTAAAATGCAGTTATTACCATCTATAATACACTCAACTCCCTGGACGGTGTGGAGACACTGTTCCGGAAATCTCCCAGTGAACTCATAATTATAGTGTGCTGCCTCTCTAAGGCACGAATGTAGCCCTCAACAGCCCACTGCCTGAACCCATGAACGGCCATCTTGGCAAGGCCCAGGAGCAAGCCTACCAGGAGTGCAGGACTGAAGTGCAGCCAGTACGTGAGGTGCAGTCTCTTCAGGTATTCAGACAGGGACGGCAACCTCTCACAGTCCATGTAGACAGGGTACACTGACTCCTCCCATCCACAGAGAGGACAGGTGGACGGGGCATCAGTGTACCTGCCCAGGGATCTGTTATACAGTAATGCCCCATGCAATACCCTTCACCCCAGGTCCCCAATGTACAGGGGGAAACCCTCTGCATAAAGGGACTTCCACTGGGTGTTTCCCTCACCGCCTGACGGTAAGAGACTGCCATACACCAGGCAATGAAGTGAAAAGTGTGCAAGAGCAGCCCATGTAGGAAGTGTCTAGGCGAGTTGCAGAACAGCACAGTGGGTTTCTCCACAAGGCAGCTCATACTGTATTATGACCGGCTCCCGAAGCAGATCTCGAGCTTTGGGTCCCATGAGCATCTCCAGCAGAGCAGCAGGTCAAGGGCCATACCCCATCACCCACCACGACAGGATGAGGAACGACCTCTCCTGTGACCCAAATGCTGCTCCTTGTAAGTGCGGGAGCACTCTGACCAAAGGAGACCGTACCCCAAACCCGCAATAGCTCTCAGTAAAAACCTGCAGCTCCCGCATAGTGGCACTGCTAATACACACCACCAGGAACCGTGTGCTCTCCGGAAGGCAATGCCCTCAGTGAAGAAAGTGTTTTACCAGTGCATACCACCTTGGAGAACGCTCAGTGTATGCGTATCTCTATAGGGTCCTGAGGTGGAGAGCTGCCAGCTTGGTACGTATGCACACCAGTGACTGACCGTCTTCCGCAGTCAGAAGACCCAAGGCCACACTAGAGTCCCAGTGCCTCCAGTTGCCCCAGAAGAAGTCCACCAAATTCCTCTGTGTCTTGGCAACAAATACAGTGGGCAGGACTAAAGAGACCATCTGGTACCAAAGCATGGAGGCTACCAGCTGGTTCATTACCAACTCCTTGCCCTGGTATGAGTTTACACAGAGTAGATTGACCAGCATTCCAGCCAGGCCAAGACTTTTGTCTCTAAGTCCCTAGGTCCTGATGAAGGTTCTTGGCCCAAAACATTGACTGTTTACTCTTTTTCATAGATGTTGCCTGGCCTGCTGAGTTCCTCTAGCCTTTTGTGTGTGTGTGTTGCTTGCATTTCCAGCATCTACAGATTTTCTCTTGTCTCTAAGTCCCACCAGTTTGCCAGCCAAGGCTCTGCTGTGGAATTTAGATCGAACCCATAGGTAGAGAAGGTGCGTGGTGTTCCATGCATACAGTCTAGCTCTTCTGCCAGGAAGTCCATCTCCCACAGTTGACCATGGCAGATGAGGTGTCTGAGAAGACCGGCTGGCAGTCTCACATCATGGGGCATGAGTTGAAAGGACTACCTTCATCTTCAGATCACGCAGAACCAGATCAACCAACTGCTTCCAAAAAAAGGCACAGGAAAGGCTCTACACAGACAGAGTACAGTTATCCCAACATCGGGCAATCCTAACACACCCACCTCCCAAAGCAGAGGGACACCACCCAGGACCTTGGTGTAGTCAGCACACATCTCAAAAGGCCCTGAGGAATTCTACAATCAGCCCGTCGTGCTCCATGGTTAAGGGTGCTGGTCAGTTCCTCCAGCGATAGGGGAGAGTCCAGAGGCTGGACAGCCTCAGGGCTGACCTTTGGCAAGTCCTCCTACAGCACTCCCTGCGCCTCCTCACTTGATGGACAGGGTTGCATAAAATGAGCAAAATTCTTTCATGGATCCATCCTTTACCAGCAGCTCCACGAGTTGCCCTAGCACATCCCTCCATTTCTCCAGAGTAAAAGAGGTCTGTTACAAGGCAGGTCTTGTAACAGCTAAATCCTTGACCTCACAACCCTTTGAGCTGCAGATCCCTCAACCGGTTGATACTGGACCACTGGAAAATTATGTTGGTGAGGTAGTAATGGGGGACAAAGAAATGGCAGATGAATTTAATGAGTACTTTGCTTCAGTCTTTACTGTGGAAGACACTAGCAGTGTGCCAGAGGTCTGTGAGTGTCAGGGAGCAGAAGTGAGTGCCATTGCTATTACAAAGGAAAATGTACAAGACAAACTCAAAGGTCTTAAGGTGGATAAGTCACCTGGACCAAACAGATTACATCCCATACTCCTGAAAGAGATGGCTGAAGAGATAACGGATGTACTGGTCATGATATTTTAAGAATCACTTTATTCTGGCATGGTCCCAGAGGAATGGAAAATTGCAAATGTCACTCCAATCTTTAAGAAGGGAGGAAAACAAAAGAGAAGAAATTATTGGCCAGTTAGCCTAACCTCAGTGGCTGCAAAAGTATTGGAGTGCATTATTAAGGATAAAGTTTCAGGGTACCTGGAAACTAATGATTAAGTAAGTCGAAGTCAGCATAGTTTCTGGTTAAGGTAAATCTTGCCTGACAAATCTGTTAGAATTCTTCGAGGAAGTTACAAGCAAGGTGGACAAAGGAGAGGCAATGGATCTCATTTACTCAGATTTTCAAAAGGCATTTGATAAGGTACTTCACATGAGGCTGCTTAACAAGATAAAATCCTACGGTGTGACAGGAAATATACTCACATAGATAGAGGAATGGCTGACAGGCAGGAAGCAGTGAGTGCGAATAGAGGAGGTCTTTTCTAGTTGGCTGCCCATGACTAGTGTGTTCCTCAGGTGTCAGTATTGGGAACACTATTTTTTACATGGTTTGTCAAAGGTTTAGATAGTGGAATTGATGATTTTGTGGCAAAGTTTGCAGATGATACGAAGATAGGTGGAGGGGTAGGTAGTGCTGAGGAAGCAATGTGATTGTAGCAGGACACAATTGGAAGAATGGGCAAAAAAGTGGCAGATGGAATACAGTGTTGGGAAATGTATGATCATATATTTTGCTAAAAGGAACAACAGTGCAAACTATTATCTAACTGGGGAGAATATTCAAACATCAGAGATGTAAAGGCACTTAGGAATCCTCGTGCAAGACTCCCACAGGTTGAGTCTGTGTTAAAGAAGGCAAGTGCAATAGAAACATAGAAACATAGAAAATAGGTGCAGGAGTAGGCCATTCGGCCCTTCGAGCCTGCACCGTCATTCAGTATGATCATGGCTAATCATCCAACTCAGAACCCTGTACCAGCCTTCCCTCCATACCCCCGATCCTTTTAGCCACAAGGGCCATATCTAACTCCCTCTTAAATATAGCCAATGAACTGGCCTCAACTGTTTCCCGTGGCAGAGAATTCCACAGATTCACCACTCTCTGTGTGAAGAAGTTTTTCCTAATCTCGGTCCTAAAAGCCTTCTCCTTTATCCTCAAACTGTGACCCCTCGTTCTGGACTTCCCCAACATCCAGAACAATGTTGGCATTTATTTCAAGGCGAATAGAATATCAAAACAAGGAAATAATGCTGAAGCTTTATAAGACACCAGTCAGGCTGCACTTGAATTATTGTCAAAAGTTTTGGGCCCCTTATCTCAGAAAAGATATATTGTCATTGGAGAGAGTCCAGAGGATGATTCCGGGAATTAAGGGGTTAACATATGAAGAGTGTTTGGCAGCTTTGGGCCTGTACTCATTGGAATGTAGAAGAATGCGGGCAGATCTCATTGAAACCTATCAGCTGTTGAATGGACCAGATAAGGTAGATGTGAAGAGGAGGTTTCCTATGGCATCCAGAACTAAAGGGCACAGGCTCAAAACTGAGGGGCAATCTTTTAGAACAGAAGTAAGGAGGAATATTTCTAGCCAAAGGGTAGTGAATCTGTGGAATTTGTTGCCACACGCAGCTGTGGAGTCCGTCTCTATGTATATTTAATACAGAAGTTGATAAGTGCTTGAATTGTCAGGGCATGAAGGGATACAGGGGGCAGGCAGGAGATTGGGGCTGAGAGGAAAAATGGATCAGTCGTGATGAAATGGCAGAGCAGAAAATGAGCCAAATGCTCTAATTCTGTTCCTATATCCTAAAACAGTGCTACATTTCTTTTATTTCCTTAGGAATCTTTGGAGATTCGGCATGCCATCAAAAACCTCAGCAAACTTTTATAGATGTGCGATGGAAAGTGTGCTGATTGGCTGCATTACAGCCTGGTATGAGAACATCAATGCTTTGGAGCAGAAAATCCTGTGAAAGGTAGTGGATTCAGCCCAGTACATTGCAGGTGTAACCCTCTCAACCATTGAGCACTTCTACATGAAACATTACCGTAGAAAAGCAGCATCCATCATTAAGATTCTCACCACCCAGGTCAAGCTCTTTTCTTGCTGCTGCCATCAGGTAGAAGGGACAAGAGCCTCAGGACTCACTCCACTAGGTTTAAGAACAGTTGCTACCCCTCAACCATCAGGCTCTTGAACAAAAGAGGGTAACTACACACTTTCTTTGGCTCCCCCCACTTCCTTCAAACAAAAGGTGTGGCCAGGTGGACTAGCATGGGCCCCAGCTAGCCTGCCTTTTTGTCAGCTACATGGAACGGTCTATGTTCCAAGCCTACAGTGGTGTCACTCCCCCCACTTTTTCTATGCTACATCGATGATTGCATTAGTGCTGCTTCCTGCATCTATGCCGAGCTTGTCAACTTCATCAACTTTGCCTCCAACTTCCACCCTGCCCTCGAATGTACCCGCTCCGTTTCTGACACCTCCCTTACTTCTCTGGATCTCACTGTCTTTATCTCTGCAGACAGCTTATCCACTGATGTCTATTATAAACTCATGGACTCTCACAGCTACCTGGACTATACCTCTTCACACCCTGTTATTTGTAAAAGTGACATCCCCTTTTCTCAATTCCTCCTTCTCCACTGCATCTACTCTCAGGATGAGGCTTTTCATTATAGAATGAAGGAGATGTCCTCCCTTTTCAAAGAAAAGGGCTTCCCTTCCTCCACCATCAATGCTGCCCTCAACTGCATCTCTTCGATTTCACCCACATCTGCTCTCACCCCATCCACCCACCACCCTAGCAGGGATAGGGTTCCTCTTGTCCTTACCTACCACCCCACAGAACCCAGAACATAATTCTCCAAAACTTCCGCCATCGCCAACAGGATTCCATCACTAAGCACATCTTTCCCTTTCCCCTCAACCCTACACGTTATGCTATATGCAGGTATCGCTCCCTATGAGACTCCCTTGTCCATTTGCCCCTTCTCACTGATCTCCCTCCTGGCACTTATCCTTCCAAGAAAACAAGTGCTACACTTACCCCTACACGTCCTCCCTCTATCATTCAGAGCCCCATACAGTTCTCCCAGGTGAGAAGATACTTCACCTGTGAGTCTGTTGGGGTCATATACTGTGTCTGGTGCTCCCGGTGTGGCCTCCTGCATATTGGAAGACCCGACAAATTGGGAGACCATTTCACCAAGCACCAATGCTTCGTCTGCCAGAAGAAGCAGGATCTCTCAGTGGCAACCCATTTTAATTCCACTTCCCATTCTCATTCTGATATGTCAATCCATGGTCTCCTCTTCTGTCCTGATGAGGCCACACCCAGATTGGAGGAACAACCCCTTATATTCCATCTCGACAGCCTCTAACCTGATGGCATGAATATCGATCTCTCAAACTTCTGGTAATGGGCCCTCCCCTTTGCTGTTACCCATCCCCTTTTCCCTCTCTCACCTTATCTCCTTGCCCGCCCATCACCTCCCTCTGGCGCTCCTCTCCCCTCTTCTTTCTTCCATGGCCTTCTGTTCTCTCCTATTGGACTCCCCCTTCTCCAGCCCTGTATCTCTTTCACCAATCAACTTCCCAGCTCTTTACGTCATTTCCCCCCCACCCCACCCCAGTTACACCTATCACCCTGTGTTTTGCACTCCCCCTCCCCACTTTTTACATCTACTCCTCACCATTTTTTCTCGAAACCTGCAGAAGGGTCTCGGGCCGAAATGCCGACATTCCTCTTTTCCATAAATGCTGCCTGGCCTGCTGAGTTCCTCCAGCATTTTGTGTGTGTTGCCCGGATTTCCAGCAGCTGCAGATTTTCCTTTGTTTGTAACTACGCTCATTCTACCTTTGGTGGTCCCACAACTGATGGTTTTACTTTAAGGATTCTTTATCTTGTTATTTCATGCTCTTGTTATTTATTTATATTTGCATTTACAAAGTTGGTTGTTCGTTGATCTTATTTAATTTACTGTTTTATAGATTTGCTGAGTACGTCCGCAGGAAAAAGAATCTTAGGGTTGTCTGTGTTGACATGTGCGTACGCTGAGAATAAATTTTACATTGAACTTTTGAACTATGAATTTTGATCTCACCGTAAGACAATAAAAAGTAGTAGCAGGATTTGGCTATATAGGCCATCAAATCTGATCTGCCATTCCATCATAGCTGATTTAGCAATCCTCTCAATCCTATTCTCCTGCCTTCTCCCCATAGCCTTTGATGCCCTGACTAATCCAGAACCTATAAACCTTCCCTTTAAATATACTCAATGACTTGGATTCCACAGCCATTTGTGGCAATGAATTTCACAGATTTGCTATTACCTGGCTAAAGAAATTCCTCCTCATCTCCATTTTAGATGGATGTCCCTTTAATCTGAGGCTATATCATCTGGCCCTAGACTCACCCACTATGGGAAACATCCTCTCCACATCCACTCAATCTAGGCCTTTCGAAATTTGATTGGTTACAATGAGATCCCCCCTCATCCTTCTAAAATCCAGCAATACTGCAAGTGCAGTCTGACCAATGCCATATAAAGACTCAGCTTTACATCCTTGCTTTTGTATTCTAGTCCTCCTGAAAGTAATGCTAACTTTGCATTTGGCTTCCTCACTACAGATTCAACCTGCAAGTTAACCTTTAGGGAATCCTGCACAAGGACAGCCAAGTTCCTTTGTACCTCAATGCTTTGTACTTTCTCTCCATTTAAAAAATAGTTAACCCTTTCGCTTGTTCTACCAAAGGGCATGACCATACACTTCTCAACACTGTATTTCATCTGTCCATTCTCCCAATCTGTGTAAGTCCTTCTGTAGACTCCTTGTTTTTTCAGTACTACTTGCCCTTCCATCACCTTCATATCGGCCACAAACGTGGCCATAAAGCCATCAATTCCATCAGCCAAATCACTGACATATAACGTAAAACAAAGCGGTCCCAAAACTGACACCTACAGAACACCACTAGTCACTGGCAGCCTACCAGAAAAGACCCCCTTTGTTCCTACTCTTTGCCTCTTGCTAGTCAGCCAATCTTCGAACCATGCCTGTAATACTATGAGCTCTTATCTTGTTAGCAACCTTATGTGCTGTACATTGCCAAAGGCCTTTGGAAAGTCCAAGCAAAAACATCCACTAATTCTCCTTTGTCTATTCTGCCTGTTATTTCATGAAAGAATTCCAGCAGATTTGTCAGGCCAGATTTCTCCTGAAACCATGCTGACCTTGATCTATTTTATCATGTAAAATACCCCAAAACCACATCTTTAATAATGAACTCTAACATCTTCCCAACCACAGAAGTCAGTCTGAAGGCCTATAATTTCCCTTTGTTTGTCTCCCTCCCTTCTTAAAGAGTGGAGTGACAAGAGTGGGTGTAATGGGGTGGTCAAATAAGAAGCTGGGAGGTGATAGGTGGAAGAGGTAACGGGTTGAAGAAGAAGGAATCTAATTGGATTATGGGAGAAAGGAAAGGAGAAAGACACCAGAGTGAGGTGTTGGACAGTTGAGGAGATGAGAAGGGGTGAGAGAAAAGTGTAAGAACGAGGGAGAGGATTAGGAATTACCAGAAGTTAGAGAAATCAGTCTTCATGCTGAAGAAGATGGAATCTGATAGAAGAGCACAATGGACCAAGTGAGAAAAGGAAGGAAGAGGGGAGAGCCTGTTGATAAAGCTGTGGTAACAACTCAGTTGGTTAGATGGTTAGCAATCACCTACACAACACATTAATTGAGTTGGTGAAGAAAAGTATATTTTTTAAAGAGCAGCATAATTCCTCTAAAAAATTTAGTATGAACACTTGAGTCGAGTATAATGTTCTCCTAAGCAATTATTCCCTTAATAGAGAACGCCTGTAAGTGACTTTGTTTAACGTGGGCAGCTATACACGATCCCTGACAGATCAGGGCTAAGCAGCAAATGCAAAATACTAGAGGAAGTCATCAGGCCAGGCAGCATTTATGGAAAAGAGAAAACAGTCGATGTTACTGGCTGAGACCCTTCATCAGGACTGGAGAAAAAATGAGAAGTCAGAGTAGGAAGGTGGGGAAATGAGAAGAAGAAATACAAGGTAGTAGGTGATAGGTGAAACTGTGAGAAGGGGAGGGGTGAAGTGAAGAGCTGAGAAACCAACTGGTAAAAGAGTTGGAGAAGGGGGAATCTGATGGGAGAGGACAGAAGGCCAGGGAAGAAAGGGAAGGGGGAGGAGCACAAGAGGGAGGTGATGGGCTGGTAAGGAGATAAGGTGAGAAATGGAAATGGGAATGCGGAATGGGAAATGGCTGGGAGGGGTGCGTGAGGTTACTGGAAGTTCGAGGAGTTGATGTTCATGTCATCAGGTTGAAGGCTACCCAGGCGGAATATAATGTGTTACTCTTTCCTGAGCGTGGCCCCATCACAGCAGTAGAGGAGGACATGGAAAGGGATTGAGAAATAGAATTAAAATGGGTGGCCACTGGGAGATCTTGATTTTTTGTGCTTGGCAAAGCAGTCTCCCAATCTATATCCGGCCACACCAGGAGCACCAGATACAGTAGGTGACCCCAACAGACTCACAAGTGAAGTGTCGCCTCACCTGGAAGGACTGTTTGGGGCCCTGAATGGTATTGATGGAGCAGGTGTAGGGGCAGGTGTAGCCTTTGTTCTGCTTGCAAGGATATGCACCTGAAGGAGATCAGTGGGTAGGGATGAATGGACAAGGGAGCTTTGTGGGGAGCAATCTCTAAGGAAAGCAGAAAGAGGGGGGAGGAAAAGATGTGCTTTGTTGGTGGGATCCCGTTGGAGATGGCAGAACTTATGAACAATTACATGCTGGACACGGAGGCTAGTGGGGTGGTAGGTGAGGACAAGAGGAACCCTATCCATGGTGGGGTGAAGGAAGGATGGGTTGAGGACAGACGTGCGTGAAATAGAAGAGATACGGTTGAGGGCAATGTTGATGGTGAAGGAAGGGAAGTCCCTTTCTTTGAAAAAGGAGGACATCTCCTTAGTTCTGGAATGCAACGCATCATTATGATGGCAGAGGTGGCGGAGATGGGAGAATTGAGCGAAGGGGTAGCATTTTGGTCAAGGCCTAGTGACATGACATGCAAGTTAATTGGGGACCCTTCACTTCTGTTGTCTTCCTCCGCCTTCTCTGCTACTGTGATGTGTCATTATCTATTGTCAATGGATATTGCTGCATCACTGCCTGGGATGGGAACTGTACTTCCCTCAATCGCAGGATTCTGCAGAGAGTGGTGCAGACAGCCCAGCGCATCTGTAGGTGTGAACTTCCCACTATTCAGGGTATTTACAAAGACAGGTGTGTAGAAAGGGCCTGAGGGATCATTGGGGATCCAAGTCACCCCAACTACAAACTGTTCCAGCTGCTACCATTCGGGAAATGGTACCACAGCATAAAAGCCAGGACCAACAGGCTCCCGGACAACTTCTTCCACCAGGCCATCAGACCGATTAATTCACGCCGATACAACTGTATTTCTATGTTATATTGACTGTCCTGTTGTACATACTATTTATTTTATAGGCATCTGTTAATCTCATGAGACCATGGATTTGCGCCTTGGAAGGTTTCCAGGACCCAGGCCTGGGCAAGGTTGTATGGAAGACCGGCAGTTGCCCATGCGCAAGTCTCCCCTCTCCACACCACCGATGTTGTCCAAGGGAAGGGCATTAGGACCCATACAGCTTGGCACCGGTGTCATCACAGAGCAATGTGTGGTTAAGTGCCTTGCTCAAGGACACAACACGTTGCCTCAGCCAAGGCTCGAACTAGCAACCTTTAGATCACTAGACGAATGCCTTAACCACTTGGCCACGCGCCAGCACTATTTGTAACTATTTATTACAAATTAGTATAAGTTGCAGATTGCACATTTAGACGGAAGCATCACGTAAAGATTTTTACTCCTCTTGTATGTGAAGGATGTAAGTAATAAAGTCATTTCAATTCTTGTGCCAGCTCCATCACTGAGTTGTTGGTTGGGCCGTTCTTTGTCTGGAACCTTCTTCCTCACCTTTCTGCCGAGGGTGACCATACCAGGAGCTCAGCTCCAGACTGCATTGCTCTCGGTATCTCAGGAACTTACAGCCACTTCACCATGACAAGGCGATGATCGTCAGGGAAGTATTAAACACATTCTGGACATATTCAATGACTAGAGAGCAGTTGCAGAGGAAATATCTGCATCACGTTAAATTCAGGAATACAGCAAACTAGAACCAGAACCCGAGTCGGGTTTAATATCACCAGCATACACAATGAAGTCTGAGGTTTTGTGGCAGCAGTACATTTCAACACATAAGCATAAAAACTAGAAATTGCAATAAGAAATACATATATATAATTAAATTAAATAAGTAGTGCAAAAAGAGCAAAAAAAAATGAGGTAGTGTACATGAGTTCATCATCCATCCTTAAGATCTGATGGCTGAGGGGAGGAAGCTGTTTCTGAAACATTGAGGTGTGTCTTAGACTCCTGTACCCACTCTCCGAAGGTTGCAAAGGAAAACTGAGAGTCAACAACACACTACTTGGCATAACAACATCATTATATATTCCTGATTGCCATTTCTGTTCCGTCCCCATGAATGCTGGCTGGACTTCTGAACCAGTTCGGTTGCATTTTACCATCGTCGGTGTCGACATCTCTGTTGCTGCTAATGAGGTTGTAGGAGTTACAAGGCTAACATAGGGAAGGATGTCAGGGGTAAGCTTTTTACACCTTCCTCCCCCATGGCCCTCCATTTTTCTATCATTAATTTGCTAATCTTAGTCTCTTAAAAGTCTCTAATGTGTCTGCCTCCCACCACCCCTGGGAGCACATACCACAGACTTACCACTCCTTGTGTCACAATCTTATGTGAAACTCTTTTACTGTCTATAAGAAGTTTGTACATCCTTCCCGTGAGGGTTTACAGGTACTCCAGTTTCCTCCGGTCCAAAAACGTACCAGTTATTAGGGTAACTGGTCATTGTAAATTGTCCTGTGATTAGGCTAGGTTTAAATCAGTGGGCTGCTGGATATCTGGCAAGTATGTCTAAATAAATAAATAAATAAACAAACCGTAAGCTAAAAAAAACTACAGATGCTGGAAACCCGAAATAAAACCAGAAAACATTTGAGTTTGAGGACTTTTACTCCAAAGTGTGAAACAATATCTCTGTTACTCCTTGCAGATGCTGCCTGGCTTATTGGGCTTTTTCGGCAATTGCAGTTCCTCAGAAAGCAAGCCTCCTTGAATCATATTTGAAGAAAGCATTTAGCAGCTTTAGTTTGACATTTTCCTTAAGAGTGGAGATGATAGGGAAGGCAGTTTTTTCCTTATCATCCGTTACCTAGGAACACTCCCGTTCTCTCATTGCTATGGCAACAGGCATGATCAAATTTTTGATGAAAGCTTTTTTTGCAGAAAAGGAGCACAAATGGATCACTTTGAATATATTTACTACTGACAATTATTCACCTCAGTGCAACAGTTTATATTTATATCACATCTCTAACACTGTAAAATGCCCCAGAGAACTTCCCACAAATGTGATAGAGTCGTAGACTTAATGGGCAATTTATTAGGTTCACCTGCATACCTGCTCATTAATGGAAATATCTAATCAACCAAGCATGTAGCAGCAATTCAATTCATAAAAGCAAGCCAGCATGGTCAAGAGGCTCAGTTGCTGTTCAGAAGAAACATCACAATCCTCCCTCTTCTCTCTTTTTCTCTTACCCATTCGGATTCCACTTTCACCTCCCCATCACCTCCCTCTGATAACAGTCCTCCTCCTTTCTTCCATTGTCCACTGTCTTCTCCAATCAGGTTCCTTCTTCATCTCTTCTTCCTATTATCTCCAGCTTCTCATTTCATCCCCCCTCCATCCACCCATCTTTCCCCTCACCTGGCCTCACCTGTCACCTCCCAGCTTGTGCTTCTCCCCTCTCCCTACCTCCATATTCTGGCTTCTCCCCTTTTCCTTTTCAGCCCTAATGAAGACTTTCAACCTAAATTATTTACTGTTTATTCCCCTCCATAGATGCTGACTGACTTGCTGAGTTCCTCAAATATTTTGTGTGTGTTGCTAAAGATTTATAGTGTCTGCAGAATCACTTGTGTCTATGATTTACAATTTAGTAGTTTAATTTATGTTTAACCTACAGTACGTGTAATTGATGTTTTTCTTGTGAATGTTGCTTTATCTAATGCTCCGTGCCCATGGTGCTGCTGGTGTTAGGATTTTCATTGCATTCATGTACTTGTGCACTTGACTATAAACTTAACTGTGGCTTTGACTTGGAGTATTGAGTGCGTTTCTGCTTGCTTAACTATAGGGAGGATGTCATTAAGTTGGAAAGAGTGTGGAGAAGATTCATGAGAGCATTACTGAAGTGATTGTGTTACAGGGTGAGACTGGATAGGTGATCTACAAGGAGTGCTGGCACAAGAAAGCAGGATCCATCATCAAGGATGTCACCATTCAGGCCATGCTCTCTTCTCACTGCTATCATTGGGAAGGAGGTCCCACACCACCAGGTTCAACAACAAGCTGCTCTAAAGAGCCATCCCATAGGCAATCAACAAACTCACGCTCCTGAGATCCATTACTAACCTGATTTTCCCAATCGACCTGCATGTTAATATCTCCCATGACTACCATAACATTGCCCTTTTGACATGCCTTTTCTATTTCCCGTTGTAATCTATAGTCCACATCCCAGCTACTCTCCTTTTACCCTTGCAATTTCTTAACTCAACCCTCAAGGATTCAACATCTTCTGATCCTATGTCACATTATTCTTCTGATTTGATGCCATTCTTTACCAGCAGAGCCACACCACCCCTTCTGCCTACCTCCTATCACTCCGATGTAACGTGTAACCATGGCAATTCAGCTCCAAACTATAACTATCCTTCAGTCACGATTCAGTGATGGCCACAACATCATACCTGGCAATCTGTAATAGTGCAACAAGATCATCCAACCTATCTCTTATACTCCATACATTGAGATATAACACTTTGAGTACTGTATTTGCTACCCTTTTTGATTTTGCATCCCTGATGCACTGATGGCTGCAATTTTGTCCTATCATCTGCCTGCCCTTCCTGACAGTCTGTCTGCACGCTATCTTAGCTTGTTTACCATCCGTCCTATCCTGAGTCCATTCACTCCAGCCAAATGAGTTTAAACCCTCCCCAACAGCTCTAACAAACTTGCCTGCAAGAATATTGGTTTCTCTCGGGTTCAGGTGCAACCCATCACTTTTGAACAGGTCATACCTCCCCCAGAATAGATCCCGATGACCCAAAAACCTGAAGCCCTGCCCCCGGCACCAGCTTCCCAGCCATGCATTTATCTGCCAACTCCTCCTGTTTCTCCTCTCACTGGCATGTGGCAGAGGTAGAAATCCAGATATTACTATCCTGGAGGTCCTGCTTCTCACCTTTCTATCTCGCTGTCTAAAATCTCTTTTCAGGACCTCTTTGCTTTTCCTTCCTATGTCATTGGTACCTTTATGTACCAAGACATCTGGTTGCTCTCCCTCCCCTTTCACAATGCTGTGGACATGATTGGTGATGTTCCTGACCCTGGCACCTAAGAGGCAACACACCATCCTAGTGTTCTGTTCGTGTCCACAAATCTTCTGTCTGTCCCTCTGACTATTGAGTCCTCTATCACTACTGCTCCCCTCTTCTCCCCCTTCCGTTCTGCACCATGGACCTATGCTCAGTGCCAATAACCTGGTCCCTGTGGCATTCCCCTGAGAGGTCATCCCCCACAATGGCATCCGAAACAGTATACTTATTACTGAGAGGAATGGTCACAGGGGTGCTCTGCGCTAACTGCGTGTTCACATTTCCATTTCTCCTGACAGTCACCCAGCTACTCGGCTCCTGAAACTTTGAGGTGACGACTTCCTTGTAAATCTGATCAATTATCTGCTCACTCTCACGTACAAGCTGAAGGTCATCCAGCTGCTGCTCCAGATCCCTAACACGGTCTTCAAAGAGCTGCAGCTGGATGTACTTCACGCAGATGTAGTTCCCCGAGAGACTCTGGGCGAAGAATGAAGAACACACGACAGCCATTTACTACACTAGGTACAGTAAGAGAGTAAAAGGGAACTTTAACAGAAACATATCCAGAGCCAATGCCTCTTTCAAGCCAAAACTTCCTTTCAGCCAAAGCCTTATACCTCTATTCTCACCACGGCCTGCTCCCAACAATGGCTGCCCCGCTTGTCCATGCTGTAATTTTAAACAAGCGAGAAACCTCATTGCTGTGACCTGCCCCTGCCACTGATTGGGCCATCGGAATGAGCCTGAATGCCCGCAAAGGGGTCCTTTTAAACAAGCATCACCAACCGGTGAGAAACCTCACCGTTGTGGCCTGCTCCTGCCGAAATGCCCAGAACAATCAAGAATTTAGCCTCTGCCTTAAATATTTGTAAAGACTTTGCCTCCACTGCTGCCTGTGGCAGTGAGTTCCACTGATTCACCACTCTCTGGTTAAAGAAATTCCTCCTCATCTCCATTCTAAAAGGGTGCCCCTCTATTCTGTGTCCTCCGGTCTTAGAATCTCCCACCGTAGAAAACATGCTTTCCACCTTCACTCTTTCAAAACCTTTCACCATTCGGACGATTTCAATGAGGTCATCCCTCATTCTTTGGAATTCTAGTGAATACAGGCCCCAGAGACATCAAGTGCTCTTCAAATGATAAGCCGTTCAATCCTGGAATAATTTTCATGAACCTTTTTTGAACCCACTCCAATGTCAGCAAATCCTTTCCTAGATAAGAGGCTTGAAACTGCTGACAATACGCTTCACCAGTGCTTTATAAAGTTTCAACATTACATCCTTGCTTTTATATTCCAGTCCACTAGAAATGAATGTTAACATTGCATTTGCCTTCCTCACCACAGGCTCAACCTGCAAATTAACCTTTAGGAAATCCTGCCCAAGAACTAACAAATCCCACTGCATCTCAGATTTTCAAATTTTCTCTCCATTTAGAAAATAGTCTTCTCTTTTATTTCTTCAACCCAAGCGCAAGATCATACACTCCCCGATACTGTATTCCATCTGCCATTTCTTTGCCCGTTCTCCTAATCTGTCTAAGTCCTTCTGTAGCCTCTCTACTTCTTCAAAACTACCTGCCCTTCCACCTATCTTCATATTGTCTACAAACTTTGCAACAAAGCCATCAATTCCACCATTCAAATATAAGTACTTGTTTCTTTATGATCCTAAATAAAACAGGTGCTTGACTGGAGTGGAGGAGTAGAGAGCCACTATAATAAGCTGAAACTGAATTACATTTGGAGCTTTGCGTCAGTTTTTTCTGAGCTGAACAGTCCATGTCAGGGGTGCGTAAAAGAGCTACTTTTAATCCGGACGGCGATCAACATTTTAAAGGCAAAGTTTTGCGGCAGTTTCTCTGAGTTGAGGTGTGATCAACCAGAAAGAGGGATTCATTAGAAAGGACCAATGAAAAGAATTGAAGTGAAAGTGGAGGGCCATTCTTTTGGAGTGTGCCAGTGTTTCAAGTGGCTTTGGCTCTCAGGCCTGGGCAAGGTAAACTGGTTTTTAAGTTTCTCTCTCTGTTCTGATTTGTTCATTCCACATCTGTTAGGACACTGTGGTTTAGTGAGAATGACTCCAGGGACGCTGTTTTGTACTGTGTGGGGGATGTGGGAAGTCTGGGAGACCTCCAGTCTCCCGGATAAACACATCTGCACCAGGTGCACGGAGCCGCAGCTCCCGAGAAAGTGTAGTAAGGAACTGGAGCTGCAGCTCAATAACCTTCAGCTCATATGGGAAAATGGGGAGGCGATAGACAAGAGCTACAAGGAGGTAGTCACTCCTAGGTTGCAGGAGACAGGAAACTAGGTGGGTGTCAGGAGTAGGAGGGGAAATGCACTGCCAGTGCAGACTACACCTGTGGCTGTTCACCTCAGTAATAAGTGTACAACTTTAGATACTACTGAGAGGAACAAGCTACCAAGTTGAACCCTAATAGTGACTGGGTCTCTGGCACTCAGTCTGGTGCTGTGGCTCAGAGAGCAAAGAGGTGGAGAGGACTGCTGTGTTGATAGGAGATTCCTCGGTCAGAGGAATAGAGATGAGGTTCAGTGGGCACCCAGAGACACCTGGATAGTGCGTGGCCTCACTGGTGCCAAGATTAGGGATGTCTCAGACTGGGTCCATGGCATTCTCAAGGTGAAGAGTGAGCAAACAGAAATCGTGGTGTATATTGGCACAAAAGACCCAGGTAGACAAGCAGAGGAAGTCCTGAAGAGAGATTTTAGGGAGCTAGGTAGAAAGCTGAAAAGGTTGTAATCTCTGGATTGCTACCTGTGGCACGTGCCGGTGAGGGTAAGAATAGGATGATTTAACAGGTGAGTGCATGGCTGAGGAACTTGTGCAGGGGTCAGGGGTTCCGATTTATGGACATCGGAAGCTCTTCTGGGGAAGGTTTGAACTGTACAAAAGGGAAGGGTTACACCTGACCTGAGGGGGTCCAATATCATCGTGTGCAAATTTGCTGACATTGGTTGGGAAGGTTTAAACTAATTTGGCAGTGGGATGGGAACAGACAATAGACAATAGACAATAGGTGCAGGAGTAGGCCATTCGGTCCTTCGAGCCAGCACTGCCATTCACTGTGATCATGGCTGATCATCCACAATCAGTACCCCGTTCCTGCCTTCTCCCCATATCCCTTGATTCCACTATCATTAAGAGCTCTATCTAACTCTTTCTTGAAAGTATCCAGAGAATTGGCCTCCACTGCCTTCTGAGGCAGAGCATTCCGCAGATCAACAACCCTCTGGGTGAAAAAGTTTTTCCTCAACTCTGTTCTAAATGGTCTACCCCTTATTCTTAAACTGTGGCCTCTGGTTCTGGACTCCCCCAACATCGGGAACATGTTTCCTGCCTCTAGCGTGTCCAATCCCTTAGTAATCTTATATGTTTCAATCAGATCCCCTCTCATCCTTCTAAATTCCAGTGTATACAAGCCCAGCCGACTCCAATCTTTCAACATATGACTGTCCTGCCATCCCAGGAATTAACCTCGTGAACCTCCGCTGCACTCCCTCAATAGCAAGAATGTCCTTCCTCAAATTTGGAGATCAAAACTGCACACAATACTCCAGGTGTGGTCTCACCAGGGCCCTGTACAACTGCAGAAGGACCTCTTTGCTCCTATACTCAACTCCCCTTGTTATGAAGGCCAACATGCCATTAGCTTTCTTCACTGCCTGCTGTACCTGCATGCTTACTTTCAGTGACTGATGAACAAGAACACCTAGATCTCGTACTTCCCCTTTTCCTAACTTGCTACCATTCAGATAGTAACCTGCCTTCCTGTTCTTGCCACCAAAGTGGATATCCTCACATTTATCCACATTAAACTGCATCTGCCCACACACCCAACCTGTCGAAGTCATCCTGCATTATCTCAACATCCTCCGCACATTTCACACTGCCACTCAGCTTTGTGTCCTCTGCAAATTTGCTAATGTTACTTTTAATCTCTTCATCTAAATCATTAATGTATATTGTAAATAGCTGCGGTCCCAGCACTGAGCCTTGCGGTACCCACTAGTCACCGCCTTCCATTCTGAAAGGGACTCGTTAATCCCTGCTCTTTGTTTCCTGTCTGCCAACCAATTTTCTATCCATGTCAGTACCCTACCCCCAATACCATGTGCCCTAATTTTGCCCACTAATCTCTTATGTGGGACCTTATCAAAGGTTTTCTGAAAGTCCAGGTACACTACATCCACTGGCTCTCCCTTGTCCATTTTCATAGTTACATCCTCAAAAAATTCCAGAAGATTAGTCAAGCATGATTTCCCCTTCGTAAATCCATGCTGACTCGGACCGATCCAGTTACTGCTATCCAAATGTGCCACTATTTCATCCTTTATAGAAACACAGAAACATAGAAAATAGGTGCAGGAGTAGGCCATTCGGCCCTTCGAGCCTGCACCGCCATTTATTATGATCATGGCTGGTCATCCAACTCAGAACCCTGCACCAGCCTTCCCTCCATACCCCCTGATCCCCGTAGCCACAAGGGCCATATCTAACTCCCTCATAAATATAGCCAATGAACTGGCCTCAACTGTTTCCTGTGGCAGAGAATTCCACAGATTCACCACTCTCTGTGTGAAGAAGTTTTTCCTAATCTCAGTCATAAAAGGCTTTCCCCTTATCCTCAAACTGTGACCCCTCATTCTGGACTTCCCTAACATCGGGAACAATCCCCCTGCATCTAGCCTGTCCAATCCCTTTAGGATTTTATACGTTTCAATCAGATCCCCCCTCAATCTTCTAAATTCCAACAAGTACAAGCCTAGTTCATCCAGTCTTTCTTCATATGAAAGTCCTGCCATCCCAGGAATCAATCTGGTGAACTTTCTTTGTACTCCCTCTATGGTAAGGATGTCTTTCCTCAGATTAGGGGACCAAAACTGCACACAATACTCCAGGTGTGGTCTCACCAAGGCCTTGTACAACTGCAGTAGTACCTGCCTGCTCCTGTACTCAAATCTTTTCACTATAAATGCCAGCATACCATTTGCCTTTTTCACCGCCTGCTGTACCTGCATGCCCACTTTCAATGACTGGTGTATAATGACACCCAGGTCTCGTTGCACCTCCACTTTTCCTAATCAGCCACCATTCAGATAATAATCTGTATTCCTATTTTTGCCACCAAAGTGGATAACCTCACATTTATCCACATTAAATTGCATCTGCCATGAATTTGCCCACTCACCCAACCTATCCAAGTCACCCTGCATCCTCTTAGCATCCTCCTCACAGCTAACACTGCCGCCCAGCTTTGTGTCATCCACAAACTTGGAGATGCTGCATTTAATTCCCTCATCCAAGTCATTAATATATATTGTAAACAACTGGAGTCCCAGCACTGAGCCTTGCGGTACCCCATTAGTCACTGCCTACCATTCTGAAAAGGTCCCGTTTGTTCCCACTCTTTGCTTCCTGTCTGCTAACCAATTCTCTATCCACATCAATACCTTACCCCCAATACCATGTGCTTTAAGTTTGCACACTAATCTCCTGTGTGGGACCTTGTCAAAAACCTTTTGAAAATTCAAATGTACCACATCCACTGGTTCTCCCCTATCCACTCTAATAGGTACATCCTCAAAAAATTCTATGCGATTCGTCAGACATGATTTTCCTTTCACAAATCCATGCTAACTTTGTCCGATGATTTCACCGCTTTCCAAATGTGCTGTTATCACATCTTTGATAACTGACTCCAGCAGTTTCCCCCACCACCAACGTTAGGCTAACCAGTCTATAATTCCCCGGTTTCTCTCTCCCTCCTTTTTTAAAAAGTGGGGTTACATTAGTCACCCTCCAATCATCAGGAACTAGTCCAGAATCTAACGAGTTTTGAAAAATTATCACTAATGCATCCACTATTTCTTGGGCTACTTCCTTAAGCACTCTGGGATGCAGACCATCTGGCCCTGGGGATTTATCTGCCTTTAATCCCTTCAATTTACCTAACACCACTTCCCTACTAACATGTATTTCGCTCAGTTCCTCCATCTCACTGGACCCTCTGTCCCCTACTATCTCTGAAAGATTATTTATGTCCTCCTTAGTGAAGACAGAACCAAAGTAATTATTCAATTGGTCTGCCATGTCCTTGCTCCCCATAATCAATTCACCTAATTATAATTGACTCCAGCATCTTCCCCACCACTGATGTCAGGCTAACTGGTCTATAATTCCCTCTCCCTCTTTTCTTAAAAAGTGGGATAACATTAGCTACCTTCCTGTTCTCAGGAACTGATCCTGAACCTATAGAACATTGGAAAATAATTACCAATGCATCTACAATTTCTGGAGCCACCTCCTTAAGTCCCTGGGGTGCAGACCATCAGGCCATCAGGCAAAAGCAGTGATAGGGCTGAGGATAGCTGGTTTATGAACAGAGGGAATGTATAGTGAGACTTCGAGCAAGGAGAAGACGATGATAGGACAAAATTGCAGTCGACAGGATGAGTCGTAATGTAAAAGGCAGGCCAAATCGAAATGGGTAAATACAGGACTGAAGGAGCTGTATCTGAATGCGCGTAGTATATGAAATATGTAGATGAACTTACAGCACAGATGCAGATTGGCAGATATGGTGTTGTAGGCATCACTGAATCATGGCTGAAAGATTATAGCTGGAACTTAATGTCCAAGGATGCACACTGAAAAAATCAGGTTGGTGCTGGATTACAGGAGGGGGATTTCTTAGAGTTCCTACAAGGTGGCTTTTTAGAGCAGCTTATGGTTGAGCCCTCTAGGGGATCAGCTATTCTGGATTGGATATTGTGCAATAAACCAAAACTGATCACAGAAAAAATCCTTGGAGGCAACTTGTCATAATATGATCGAATTCATCCTGAAATTTGAGAAGGAGAAGCTAAAGTCAGTATTACAGTGGAGTAAAGGGAATTGCAGAGGCATGAAAGAGGAGTTGGCCAGAATTGATTGGAAAACACTGGAAGGGATGATGACAGAGCAGCAACAGCTGGAATTTCTGGAAGCAATTCGGAAGGTGTAGGATATATACATTTCAGAGAGGAAGAAGTATTCTAAAGGAGAGATGATGTAACTGTGGCTAACAAGAGAAGTCAAAGGTAACATAAAAGCCAAAGAGAGGGCATATAATAAAGCAAAAATTAGTGGGAAGCTGGAGGATTGGGAAGCTTTCAAATACCAACAGAGGACACCGAAAAAAGTCATTAAGAAGGTAAATTTGGAATATGAAAGAAAGAAAAGTATTAAAGAGAATATCAAAAGCTTCTTCAGATACATAAAGTGTAAAAGAGAAGCAAGAGTGGATATCTGACCACTGGAAAACAATGCTGGAAAGGTAGTAATGGGGGACAAGAAACTGGCAGATGAACTGAGTAAGTATTTTGCATCATTTTTCACTGTGGAAAACACTAACAGTAAGGCAGAAGTTCCGGGTGTCAGGGGTCATGAAGTGTGTGAAGCTACCAATATAGAAAGAAGGTTCTTGGGAAAATGAAAGACCTAAAGGTAGATAAGTCACCTGGACCAGATGGTGTACACCCTAAGGTTCCGAAAGAAATGGCTATAAGAGATTGTGGAGGCATTAGTAATGATTTTTCAAGAATCATTAGGTTCTGAAATGGTTGTGGAAGACTGGAAATTTGCAAATGTCACTCCACTCTTCAAGAAGGGGGAGATGCAGAAGAAAAGAAACTAAAGGCCAATTAGTCTGACCTCAGCGGTTGGGAAGATGTTGGAGCTGATTATTAAGGATGAGGTTTCACAGTACTTGGAGGCAAATGATAAAGTATGCCATAGTCAGCTTGGTTCCCTCAAGGAAAAATCTTGCTCGACAAATCTGTTTTAATTCTTTGAAGAAATAACAAGCAGGATAGACAAAGGAGAATCGGTTGATGTCGTGTGCATGGATTTTCAGAAGACTTTTGACAAGGTGCCACACATGAGGCTGCTTAACAAGCTGTGAGCTCATGGTATTACAGGAAAGATTCTAGCATGGCTAAAACAGTGGCTGATTGTCAGGAGACAAAGAGTGAGAATAAAGGGAGCCTTTTCTGCTTGGCTGCCTGTGACTAATGGTGTTCCACAGGGGTCTGATTCTTTTTAAGATGTATATCAATGATTTTGATAATGGAGTTGCTAGCTTTGTTGCAAAATTTGCAGACAATACAAAGATAGGTGGAAGGGCAGGTAGATTTGAGGAAGCAGAGAGGTTACAGAACGATTTTGACAGATTAGAAGAATAAGCAAAGAAGTGACAGATGGAATAAAGTGTTGGGAAGTGTATAGCCATGCATTTTGATAGAAGAAATAAAAGGGTTAACTATTTTATAAATGGAGAGAAAACACAAAAATATGGGGCACAAAGGGACTTGGGAGTTCTTGTGCAGGATACCCTAAAGGTCAATTTGCATGTTGAGTCTATGGTGAGGAATGCAAATGTGATGTTAGCATTCATTTCAAGAGAACTAGAATATGAAAGCAAGGATGTATTGTTGAGACTTTATAAAGCACTGGTGAGGCCTCACTTGGAGTACTGTGAGCAGTTTTGGGTCCCTTATCTTAGAAAGGATATGCTGACACTGGATAGAGAGTTCAAAGGAGGTTCATGAAAATAATTCCAGGATTGAATGGTTTGTCATATGAAGAATGTCTGATGGCTCTGGGCCTATATTCACTAGTACTCAGAAGAATGAGGGGTGATCTCATTGAAACTGATGGAATGGTGAAAGCCCTTGATAGACTGGATACGGACAGGATGGAGGGAGTGTCTAAGACCAGAGGACGCAGACTCAGAATAGATTGTCCTTTTAGAACAGAGATAAGGAGTAATTTCTTTACCCAGAGAGTGGTGAATCTGTGGAATTCATTGCCACAAGCAGCTCTAGAGGCCAAGTCTTTGTGTATATTTAAGGCAGAGGTTGATTTATTCTTGATTGGTCAGGACATGAAGGGATACAGGAAGAAGACAGGAGATTGGGGTTGAGAGGATAATTGGATCAGCCATGATGAAATGGCAGAGCAGTTTCGATGGGCCAAATGGCTTAATTCTGCTCCAATATCTTATGGTCTTGTGATCTTATTTACATTTGAATGCAGCCATGATAAATCAAATATGTTGCTGCAATGTATTCTTTTACAGGCTGCTCCCACGTCACCTGTCCTGAGTATGGCTCAGACAATGCACAGATTTCGTGCTTTTTTTTATGTGTGGGGAGGGACATTTGACTGTCATTGTGCCTATTCTATTTTTGGTTTTTTTTGGGCGGGGTGGGAGGAATTTGGGGGTTGATGATCATACTGCCATTCTTTTTTTTTCTTTCTTTGTGGCTATCTGGAGAAGACGAATTTCAGAGTTGTATACTTTGATAATAAATGAACCTTTGAAGCTTGAGGAGATTTCCTTTGGAAAGCGTTAGGAAAACTCTGTGCAAAGCATATGACAGGAGATTCCTCTGAGCACCTCCTGCAACTAAGGAACCAGTTGCATAGAACCTGGATTATCAACGGAGCAACACACACAGAATGCTGGATTAACTCCGCAGTTCAGGCAGTATCTGTGGAGAGGAATAAACAGTTGAAGTTTTGAGGACTTTTCTTCAGGAATGGAAAGGAAGGGGGGAGAAGACAGAATAAGAAGGTAGAGAGAGCAGAAGGATTACGAGCTAGAAGGTGATAGTGAAGCCAGGTGGGTGGGTGAGGTGAGATGAAGTAAGAAGCTGGGAAGTGATAGGTGGAAAAAGTAAAGGGCTGGAGGAGAATGAACCTGATGAAACCTTAAGTTTTTCACTTTTCACTCTTAACCCATGTCCTACTCAACCTCGGTGGAAAAAGCTTGCTTGCATTTACCCGATAGACACCCCTCATAATTCAAATGTTTTTATTTTAATATCAGAGAACGTACCACCTGAAATTATTACTCTTTGCAGACATCCATGAAAAACAGAAGAGAATCCCAAAAGAATTTTGCATCCCTCTATCAAATCTCCTCTCAATTTTCTATGCCCAAAGGAATAAAGTTGTAACCCATTTAATCTTTCCTTATATCTCTAGTTCTCTAGTCCTTGTAATTTCCTCTTTCAAACTTCTTTACATCTTTCCCGTAGGTAGGTTACCAAACTTGCACACAATACTGCAAGTTAGGCCTAACCAATTTCTTAAATAACTTCAACATAACGTCCTATCTTCTGTACTCAATACTCTGAATTATGAAGCCTGTCCTGGGAAGCACAGAGCACCTGGTGAATGGGAGACACAGTAGCTTAGCGGTTACTGCAACTCCAGCAACCTGGGTTCAAATCCAGCAACTGTCTGCAAGGAGTTTGTATGTTCTCCCCATGACTGCCTTGGTTTCCTCTAGGTGCTCCGGTTTCTTCCCACATTCCAAAGGTGTATGGTTAGTAGGTTAATTGATCACATGTGTGTAATTGGGCAGCACAGGCTCATTGAACCTGCTACCATGCTGTATCTCAAATTAACATAAACTGCAGTACCAAACACTGGAATAAGAACAGAAAACTTCAGAACACTCAGCAGGTGAAATAGCATCTGTGGAGATCGAAAAGGGGCTGATCTTTCAGACTACACATTGTTCATCTGAACTGCCTCACCTGTTCAGTGTTTCCATCCAGCAGGTTCTGAATTCACTACAGTGCATTGTAATGAGTCAGTGTGCGCTTCTGCGAGACAGAGGGAGAGCGGGCTGAAGAAGCAAGAAATGTAGAGAGACAGAGCAGTGTGTGTGTGAGTGAGAGATCAGTGAATGTGCGTGAAAGACAGAAAGAGACAGAGAGAACGAAAGAGCAGTGTGTGTGTGTGTGTGTGTGTGTGTGAGAGAGAGAGAGAGCAGTGCATATGACTGTGAAAGAGAGTGTTTACGAGAGAGAGAGAAACTGTGTGTGTATTTGAGTGTGTGAGAGAGAGAGAGAGAAAGAGCAGTATGTGCATCACTGTTCTGTTACTAATGTGTGTGTGTTTTATTCCTCCTCCCACCCCCTCCCTTCTTCCTCCCTACCTCCATTTTTTCTGTAAATCCCCCTCTCCAAGCGCCAAGTTCCTCTATTCTCCCACAAACACCACCTGTCCTGCAATGTTTCTAGAATTCCCGGCTGTGTTTATGAAAGGACAACTGTGGGATTTCTAATGATAAACTGCACTTTAGAAAGCATGACCTCCTGCTCCCAGAATCTACGGATTTGCTCAGCGGAAGTCACAGCTTGAAGCCACAATTTGCAGCACGTACTGCCCCAATTGTGGCCCTCATCAATGTTATATTTGCTCAGTTTCTTGTACATTGCTTTGCTGGCAACTTGCTCAAGATGAGGGCAGAACAGTAGAGTAGTGATTAGTGTAACACTTTACAACACTAGCGCTCACAAATCAGAATTAGACTCATGTTTAATACCACTGGCATATATCATGAGCGACACACACAAATTGCTGGAGGAACTCAGCAGGTCAGGCAGCATCTATGGAGAGGAGTAAACAGTTGAGACACTCCTTCGGGATGTGAGATTTGATGTTTTGCAGCAGAAATACATTGCAATACCTAATAAAAATATCAAATAAACTACAAAAAGAAGTATACATATAAAAAAATAAATTATATAAGTAGGAGGAAAAAATAGTGAGGTAGTGTTCATGGGTCTATTCGATCAATCCCTGCCTCACCATGTAAAGAATTTATAAATTCTCCCAACACACATCAAAGTTGCTGGTGAATGAAGCAGGCCAGGCAGCATCTATAGGAAGAGGTACAGTCAACATTTCGGGCCGAGACCCTTCGTCAGGACTAACTGAAGGAAGAGCTAGTAAGAGATTTGAAAGTGGAAGGGGGCGGGGGAGATCCAAAATGATAGGAGAAGACAGGAGGGGGAGGGATGGAGCCAAGAGCTGGACAGGTGATTGGCAAAGGGGATACGAGAGGATCGTGGGACAGGAGGCCCAGGGAGAAGGAAAAGGGGGAGGGGGGAAAACCCAGAGGATGAGCAAGGGGTATATTCAGAGGGACAGAGGGAGAAAAAGGAGAGAGAGAGAAAGAATGTATGTATAAAAATAAATAACGGATGGGGTACGAGGGGGAGGTGGGGCATTAGCAGAAGTTAGAGAAGTCAATGTTCATGCCATCAGATGGAATATAAGGTGTTGTTCCTCCAACCTGAGTGTGGCTTCATCTTTACAGTAGAGGAGGCCGTGGATAGACATATCAGAATGGGAATGGGATGTGGAATTAAAATGTGTGGCCACTGGGAGATCCTGCTTTCTCTGGCGGACAGAGTGTAGGTGTTCAGCAAAACGATCTCCCAGTCTGCGTCAGGTCTCGTCAATATATAAAAGGCCACATCGGGAGCACCGGACGCAGTATATCACCCCAGCCGACTCACAGGTGAAGTGTTGCCTCACCTGGAAGGACTGCCTGGGGCCCTGAATGGTGGTAAGGGAGGAAGTGTAAGGGCATGTGTAGCACTTGTTCCGCTTACACGGATAAGTGCCAGGAGGGAGATCAGTGGGGAGGGATGGGGGGGACGAGCGATCCCTGCGGAAAAATTCTCCCTGTGGAAAAATTCTCCCTGTGGCATTGTGGGTTTCCTCCTAGTGCTCCAGTTTCCTCCCACGTTCCAAAGACACACGGGTTAGGGTCAGTAAGCTTGGGCATGCTGTGTTGGTGCCAGAAGCATGGCAAAACTTGCGGGCTGCCCTTTGACACATCCTTACACTGTTTTGGTCCTTGACGCAGATTTCCTGTTTCACTGTTTGTTTCAGTGGTTCGATGTGCGTGAGGCAAATAGAGCTCATCCTTAATCTTTATCTTAAAGAGCATGTGTTGATTTTCATTTTTCCCTCTACACGCTTCCAGATTTTGCTCATATTGATGCTGTATATTTGTTTTATCCTATTAAATTATCCAGCACAATGGCTCCATCTAGTGGATGTCCAGTGCTCCCCTCTCTGAAAATTCACTGGGTAATCATTGAGAGAATTAATTAATCCTAATTGTTATTTGGAGGTCCAGATGCAGGCTGTCCTGCAGTTAGAAGACTCTCTCTGTGTGTGGATGGGTGGGAAAGGGGATTATTTTGCTGTTCTTATCAGGTTTTGCTGTTGTTGGTGCCTGCGTTGTTCTGTTGAACATTGTGGGAATGTTAATGCATGTGCCAACACTTGTGAGCTCTCCCCAGCACATCTTTAGGTTGCATTAAGACCCTAATACCGTAAGGATAAGGAGCTTAATTAGGTCATTCAGTCCATCGAGTCTGTTCTACCATTTCATCATGGCTAATTTATTATCCCTCTCAACTCCATTGACCAGCATTCTCGCCATAACCTTTGAGTAATCAAGAACCTATCAACCTCTATTTTAATTCTTAGGCAGTGTTGAATCTATGAGGGAGATTAAAAACTTGGCTGAGTGATGCCATAACAACAACATCTTATTCAACGTCAGGAAGACCAAGGGGCTGATTAATGACTTCAGGAGAAGGAAACCAGAGATACATGAGCCAGTCCTCGTCAGAAGATCAGATGGTGGAAAGAGTCAGCAACTTTAAACTCCCCAGTGTTATTATTTCAGGGGACCTGTCCTGCACTCAGCAGTTAAGTGTAATTACGAAGAAAACAAGGCAGTGTATCTACTTCCTTAGGAGTTTCTGAAGATTCAGCATGACATCTAAAACTTTGCCAAACTAGTATAGATGTGTAGTGAAGAGTATATTGACTGGTTTAACATGCATTAACCCTTTCGTTCCCAGAATCATTCTAGTGGTCCTCTTTTGGACCATCTCCAATGTAGACACTTCTTTTCTGAGATAAGGGGTTTAAAACTGATGGTCATACTCCATGTGCAGACCAACCAGTGCCTTATAAGGCCTCAGCATTACATCCTTAATAATATTCCAGTCCCTTCGAAATGAATACTAACATTGCATTTGCTTTCCATACCACCAAGTTAACCTGCAAGTTCACCTTCAGGGAATCCTGAAAATTGACTCCAATGTCCCTTTGCACCTCCAATTTTTGAAGTTTCTCCCTGTTTAGAAAATAGCCTACACCTTTATTCCTTCTGCAAAAGTGCATGACCATACACTTCCTTACACTATATTCCATCTGCCACTTCTTTACCTGTTCTCCTCATCTGTTTGTCCTTTTGCAGTCTCCCTGCTTCCTTAGTGCTATCTGCCCTTCCACCTATCTTCGTATCATCCGCAAACTTGGCCACAAAGCTATCAATACTGTCATCCAAATCATTGACAAATAATGTGAAAAGAAATGGTCCTAGCAACGATCTCTGTGGACACCACTAATAACTGGCAGCCAACCAGAAAAGGCCCCTATTTTCCCCACTCTTTGCCTCCTGCCAGTTAGCCAAATTTCTACCCTTGCTTGTATCTTTCCTGTGATACCATATGCTCTTATGTTGTTAAGCAGCCTCATGTGCTGCACCTTGCCAAAAGCCTTCTGAAAATCCAAGTAAATATCCATTGATTCGCTGTGCAGTTTCTTAACCTTACCCACAAAGGTTCTACATCTTCTGATCCTATGTCACCTCTTTCTAAGGATTTGATTTCATTTTTCACCGACAGAACCACCCACACCCTCTGCTTACCTGTCTGCCCTTTCAATACCAGGTGTATCCTTTGATGTTATTCTCCCAAAAATGATCATCTTTCTGCCATGACTCAATAATGCCCACAACATCATCGCTGCCCATCTGTAATTGTGCTACATCATCATCAGTGTGCTTTCAAATATAACCTCTCCAGACCTGTATTCATCACCCTTTTCAATTTTGCCCCCAAGACACCATTTTTGCCCTATCACCTGCCCGTCCTTCCTCACAATGATCCAGAAATCCTTAATGTTTGGGTTAAGTTTTTTTACGCAGAGAGTGGTGAGCGTGTGGAATGGGCTGCCGGCGACGTAGTGGAGGCAGATACGATAGGGTCTTTTAAGAGACTCCTGGATAGCTTAGAAAAATAGAGGGCTGTGGGTAACCCTAGGTAATTTCTAAAGTAAGTACATGTTCGGCACAGCATTGTGGGCCGAACGGCCTGTGTTGTGCTGTAGGTTTTTTATGTTTCTATGTTTCTAAATCTGAAACCCTGTCCCCTGCACCAATTTCTCAGCCAGGTACTCATCTGCCAAATCATCCTATTCTCACCTTCACAGGGATGTGGCACAGGCAGCAATGTTGGAATTAAACACCAAGCTCCAACGCCCTGAGCTGGAAAGGATCACACAAATTATGGAGAAAGGCAGATTCAGAGTAAAATTGAAACTTACAGTGCTGTTTGTGTTAACTACCAACACAAGCAAGGAAGTACTGGGGGCAGCCCACAGTTTCTGGAGCTAATTTAGCATGTCTACAATGTTCAGCAGAATAACACAAGCAACAACAACAACAACAACAACAGTAAAACAAACCCCTTTCCACCCACCACACAGACAATCCCCCAACCTCAGCCCCAGGACAGGTTACCTCTGGGCCTCCAGCCCTTAGCCCCAGGCTCTCAGAATCTCCTCACCTAGCAAAAACCTATCTTGTCATAGTTCTGGGTCAGGACAGATTCAGTTGACTGGTTGTTGGGTTGGCAGGTCTGTTGCAGATGGAACAGGACTGACATTTACTCTCCAGAAGATAAAAGAAAATAAGAGGTACCACCATCAGATTTATTTATCACAGGTACATCGAAACAGGCAGTGAAATGTGTCATTCGCGTTAACGACCAACACAATGCAAAGATGTGCTGGGGACAGCCCACAAGTGTGGCCACACACATTCCAGCTCCAACAACAATGCGTGCTCACCATATTCAGCAGAAAAACACAAACAGCAACAACAAAACAAAAGAACTAGCCCCTTTCCCATTCTCCCCCCCCCCCACTCCCGACAGCTCAGATAAACTGGCCTCCAGACCCAGGACAGTCACCTCTGAGCCTTTGGTCCTTGGCCCTGGACTCTTAGAATCTCAGATATTAGTCACGCTAGGCTTCTTTTCCCTGTAGTGAAAGGGGCTAAGAGGTGACTCAATAGGAATGTGTAAGGTTATCAGAGATATTAGGCAGCACAGGGAGGTTAGCTCAGAGCTTGATAGTACAGCCGACCTGGGTTCAATTCCCACCACTGCCTGTAAGGAGTTTGTACATTTTCCCTGGGACTGTGTGGGTTTCCTCTGGGTGTTCCAGTTTCCTTGCACATTCCAATGACGTACGATGGTAGGATAATCGGTCATTGTAACTTGCCCCATGATTAGGCTAGGAATAAGTTGGGGTTCAGTGGCGGGGGCAGCGTGAAGGGCTGCTTGGGCCTATTCAGCACTGTATCTCAATAAATAAAAGAAATGTAAAAAGAGCAAATAGTCAACATCTATTTTCCATGGCAGTGATATCAAAAAGAAGAGAATATAGGTTCAAGGCGAGAGGAAATAGTTTTAGATGGGATCTGAGCAGAAAGTTTGTTATGTAGAGAGTGGTTGATATCTGGAATGAAGTGTCATCCACCACACATTCACAAGAAAAACATCAATTATACATGACCTTTATGAGAAAGAACATTTATGAAAAAAATCCTATTTATTGCAAACTGATCAGAATAGTCATATTATTGCTGAAGTGTAGTGATTAGGGTTTGGACTGTTAGTTTTAAATCCAGTTGTTGAAGGGAAGTAGATGTTCCTGAACCTCATGATGTAAGACTTCAGACTTCTGTACCTCCTGCCCAATGGAATCTGTGAGATGGTGGCATGGCCCAAATGGTGGGGGATCGTTTAGTGATAGAATATTAGAACATAGAACAGTACAGCACAGAAACAGGCCCATCAGCCCACAATGTTATGCTGAACCAATTAAATTAATAATCAAATGGCAACCAAACTAATATCTTCTGTCTACACAATGTCCATACCTTCTATTTTCCTCACGTTCATATGTCTAAGCTTCTCTTGAATGTCTCCACACACCACCACTCCCTGAGTTAAAAAAAAACTGCCCCTAATATCTCCTTTAAAATTATCCCACTCACCTTAAATCCATTCCCTCCGATAGTAGACATTTCAACTCTGAGAAAAAGATACTTTCTGTCTATCTTCAACGAAGAGAAAATCTGCAGATGCTGGAAATCCAAGCAACGCACATGAGGTACAGGAGTTGGAATCCTGTCAAAAGGTCTTAGTCCAAAATATCGACTGTACTCTTTTCTATAGCTGCTGCCTGGCCTGCTGAGTTGCTCCAGCATCTTGTGTGAGTCTTGAGGCAATATCTCTCTGATGTTTTGGACTGAGACCACTACCCCTCTTCAAATTCTTACGTTCTTGTGCACTAGAAATGCCGTACAAGACCATGATGCAATCAGTCAGGAATATTTCAACCGTACAATTATGTAAGTTTAGTGGTGTGCTTGATGACAAACTGACCCAGCTTAACCTCCTAAGAGAGCAAAGATGCTTTCCTTGTGATTGGATCTGTGTGCTAGTCCCAGGACAGGTCAATAGATATATCTGGTATGATATACAGTCTCTTCGTTTCAGAGGAATTTAGATAGTCAGACACTGCAATAAGCAAGGCATGGAAGGACATGGTTGTACTGTGGGTAAATGGGGTTAATACAGATGAGCATCTATCTCTGATTTTCTGAAGTGTCTGCTTCATTGCTGTACAAGTCCATAACCCTACTTAGCTCTTCTTTCAGATCCCAGCTCTGTAAAAGCCACTATCAACAATGCCTAATGAATCTAGATTCCTCAACACTATTGAGTTTCTTGTACTTGGCTTCTGCTCTGCTCGATTGATGAGTTCCCAAAGACAATCTTAATAATCTTGATAAACCACACTAGATAAAATGGCTTTTTTTGTCACGTGCACATTGAAACATACAGTGAAATGCTTTGCTTGCATCAAATCAAATTGGCGAGGATTGTACTGGGCAAGAGTCACTATGCTTTTGGCACTAACATAGAATGCTTATTAACCCGTACGTCTTTGGAATGTGGGAGGAAACTGGAGCACCTGGAGGAAACCCACGTGGTCACAGAGAGAATATACAAACTCCTTACAGACAGGGGCTCGAATCAACCCCGATCTTACAGGTGCACGGTAGTGCTTCTGCGCCACGTCCATTTATTCATTTCCACTGATGCTGCTTGACCTGCTGAGTTCCTCCAACAATTTGTGTGTGTAGCCAGCATCTGCAGAATTCTCTTGAGTTCTTATTAACCCTGCTTGTTTGCTATTCTCCTTCAACTACTGAAGGCAATTGTAAACAAATTGGCAAGTAAAAACCAAAGATATTTTGTAGGTACATAGAGAAGAAAGATAATGAAAGAAAGAATGTAGCCTGGCCTACTGGAAACGGGATGGTATGCTGTGTTTGAAAGGAAAGGATTTGGGCAAGGTTCATTAATGATGGTTCCAGCAATGAAGATCTGAAGAAAAAAATTGATTTTGAGAGAAAATTTGTGCATAAGATCAAACCGTAGAAGTTTCTATCGATGGATGAATAAGGCTGGAAGCAGTGAAGGTAGTGTGGATTCTTCAGAGGAAAAATAACCAAACTAATAACAGGAAACTGAGTTATAGCAGAGAAGATAAATCAATGTTTTCATGTTTTCACTATGGGGAACACTGCCAATATTCCAAAGCTATGGTGGCTGTCCATCATATCCAACAATAACAGAAGACCTGTGTGAGAGAGTTTTTAAAGTGGAAAAACTGTTGCACTGGGGCAGTTCCACTCTCTTGATCTTGGATGTCTGGGTCTGTGGCACGAGTAGTCATCACAAGCTGGGGTCTACCTTGGTTGCTGTGAAGACTGTGACTTTGTCTGTGCCTTGTCATGCCCTTCACTCTGCACAGAGCATTGGATATTGGATCTCACTGTTAATCTCAACTGCCTAGTCTGCCAGAGCTGACTTCACATGCTAAGACAACCATATTCATCTTCAGAACTTCTGCTCAATGGATGTTCTTTTGTTTTTTGCACCAGTCTCTGTAAACTCTGGAGAACATTATGCATGAAAATCCCAGGAGATCAGCAGTTTCTGAGATACTCAAACCATCTCAACTGACACCAACAATCATTACACGGTCAAAATCACTCACATCACATTTCTTCCCCTATGCTGATGTTTGGTCCAAACAACAACTAAACTGCTTGAACATATCTGCATGATTTTAGGCACTGAGTTGCTACCACATGGTTGGTTGATTACAGAATTACTTAACTACTGATATTTGCATTAATGAGCAGGTGTGCAAATATACTTAATGAAGTAGCCATTAAGTACAGATGACATAGAAGCAGAATTAGGTCACTTGGCACATTGAGTATGCTCCACCATTCCATCCTGGTGAGTTAATTATCCATCTCAATCCCATTTTTCTGCCTTCTGCACATAACCTTTGACACCCTGACTAGTCAAGAACACATCAAACTCCGCTTTAAATATATCCATTAACTTGGCCTCTACAGCCATCTATGGCAATAATTTCCACAGATTCACTACCCTCTGGCATAAGAACTTCTTTCTCATTTCTGTTCTAAGGGTTCGTTCATCTATCCTGAGAGTGTGCCCTTTGGTCCCCAGCTCTCCGACTATTCGAAAGATCCTCTCCATTTCCAACCTATCTCGGCCTTTTAATGTACAATATGTCATGAAATATGTTGTCTTTTTGTGGCAACATACACTGCAAGGCATAAAAATTTACAAGTTACAATAAAAATAAATTATGTAAAAAAGAAATATTGAAGCAATGCCCATAGCTCATGGACTGCTCAGAAACCTGTTTGCAGAGGGGAAGAAGCTGTCCCTAAAATGTTGAATGTGGGTCTTCAGGCCCTTGTACCTCCTCCCCAGTGGGAGTCATAAAGAGGAGATCAAGTCCCAGATGGTGAGGGTCTTTAATGGTGAGGGGCTGATGAATAGGGAACATTAACTTGGATAAAGGGAGACAAAGGTAGTAAGAATACTGGGAAAATTTGGGAGAATGTTGTCAGTACATGAGGATTTGAGTTATAGAGAAAATTTGAACAGGTTAGAACTTTATTCCTTGGAATGTTGGAGAATTACAGGAGATTTGATAGAGGTATCATATTATTTGGGTATGGATAGAGTAAAAGCAAGCAGACTTTTTCCTGTTGTGAGTGTGGAATGGAAGTGGTAGTCATAGAGTCATAGAGCACAGAAACAGGCCCTTTGGACAGTTTAGTCCATGCTGAACTGTTACCCTGCCTAATCCAATCAACCTGCACCAGAAACATATTCCTCCATACCCCTCCAATCCATGTAGTGAGAGGGAATAAAAGGGGCCTTTTCCGCCTGATCGATCCTCCAGAACCCACTTTCTCTGCGGGCATAACAATGCTCATTCAGTGTCCAGAACATGTGTCTGAGGTCTATCATCTGACCTCCCATTTTATCTTCTCGTGCTGAGCATCAACTGCACATTTGAACTATACTATATAGCACATATAGTTACAATAGCAGAAAAATATACAGTCACAAAAAAAGTAATTTTGCTGAAGTCCTGAGTGGCGTAGTTTGTAGCTTGATGGTGCATGGGATATTGTTCTGATCCACAGGAGGGCAGCACCTACCTCTTTCATCCAAGCCCATTATCCACAGGATTGGAAATTCCAGGAGCCTGCTGTGTGTGAATCTGCCTTCAGATTTCACGATCAATCATCTTTCTCTGAAGCCTGCAGTTCTTTGAACTGTTTCCAACTGATGGTCCAACCCTGGTGGTTCCACCAACCATCGGATAGATTTTTTTTTAGATATAATACAATGTTGAAAGTTAGACTAAGAAACTTCATAACCCAAATAAACAACAAAACTCAAACGGGTGGAGTTTTTGCTGTATCTGGGGAGTGAAATGGCCAGTTGGCATTTTGGGTTTAGACTCTGCATCTAGAATAGACATATTTTGGTCACCTTGCTAGAGAAAAAATGTTATTAAACTACAAAGGTACACCCCTCCCCTCTTTACATCAGTGGCACAGCAGTGGAAACTGCAAGCGTTTTCAGACACCTGGGAGAGCACATCACAGGCAAGCTCATGTGGTCCCAGAACACATCCTACACAGTCAGGAAAGCTCACCAATGCCTTCACTTTCTGAGGAGGCTGAAAAGAGCTGGGCTTTGCACATCCATACTCCCACCATCCTATAGATGCGCAGTAGAGAGCATCCTAACGAACTGCATCACGGCATGGTATGGAAACTGCCCTGCGGCCGATGGAGGGCTCCACAATGGCTATTCAAAACTGCCCAACGCATCATTGGCACCAGCATACACACCATCAATGACGCGTTTATTTGTTGATACTAAATATATATGACCTATTGGGGTGGAGTAAGCATTTCCAGCCATGCCACTATAGTCATAGTCACAGTCATACTTTATTGATCCTGGGGGAAATTGGTTTTCATTACAGTTGCAACATAAGTAATCAAACAGTAATAAAACCATAAATAGTTAAATGGTAATATGCAAATTATGCCAGGAAATAAGTCCAGGACCAGCCTATTGGCTCAGGGTGTCTGACCCTCCAAGGGAGGAGTTGTAAAGTTTGATGGCCACAGGCAGGAATGACTTCCTATGACGCTCTGTGTTGCATCTCGGAGGACTGAGTCTCTGGCTGAATGTACTCCTGTGTCCACCCAGTACATTATGTAGTGGATGGGAGACATTGTCCAAGATGGCATGCAACTTGGACAGCATCCTCTTTTCAGACACCACCGTCAGAGAGACCAGTTCCATCCCCACAACATCACTGGCCTTACGAATGAGTTTGTTGATTCTGTTGGTGTCCGCTACCCTCAGCCTGCTGCCCCAGCATACAACAGCAAACATGATCGCACTGGCCATCACAGACTCGTAAAACATCCTCAGCATCGTCTGGCAGATGTTAAAGGACCTCAGTCTCCTCAGGAAATAGAGACGGCTCTGATCCTTCTTGTAGACAGCCTCAGTGTTCTTTGACCAGTCCAGTTTATTGTCAATTCGTATCCCCAGGTATTTGTGATCCTCCACCATGTCCACACTGACCCCCTGGATGGAAACAGGGGTCGCCGGTACCTTAGCTCTCCCCAGGTCTACCACCAGCTCCTTAGCAACCTCTGACAAAAACAATTAACCCTAAACTAGCTACAGAAGTACCTAGGCTTGGATGTAGGTACAGAGGAGATGTCAGGGGTAAGTTTTTAACACGGAGAGTGGTGAGTGCATAGAATGGGCTGCCAGCAGCGGTGGTGGAGGCAGAAACGATAGGGTCTTTTAAGAGACTCCTGGATGGCTACATGGATCTTAGAAAAATAGAGGGTATGGGTAAAGTCTAGGGACATGTTCGGCATAGCTTTGTGGGCCGAAGGGCCTGTATTGTGCTATATGTTTTCTATGTTTCTTTGTAACCATAGGACAATTTACAATCACCATGAATGTCTTTGGACTGTGGGAGAAAGCCCACACATTCCACGGGAAAGACAAAAAGAGGCTCTTACAGAATGGTGCCAGAATTGAACTCAAATCTCTGGAATGCTCCAGGCTGTATTAGCATTGTGTTAACCACTGTGCTAACAGAAAGGTGACGGAAAAGGGTCAGTAACATAAGAAAGATCCCAAATGCGCTGCCCATGGTCTGTTTGTTGCACTCCCATCAGGAGGAGGCTACATAGCATCCATGCCCAGACCACCAGACTCAAAACTGTCACTTTCCCCAAGCAGTAAGGCTGATCAACACCTCCACCCATTAGCTCTACCACTACATTATTATTTCATGTCATTATTATACACAACTTAGCATTGCTTTATGGACACACAATCGATCTATGTATACTGTGTAAGTTATCTTATATATTTAAATGTATTGCGTGTTTTATTATTACTAATATTATTATTATTGTGTTCTTTGTCTTATTGTGTTTTTTTGTGCTACATCAGATCCAGAGTAACAATAATTTTTTTCTTCTTTACACTTGTGTACTGGAAATGACATTAAACAATCTTGCATCTTAAATCTTGAAACAAACAAGAGAAATTCCTCCAGCATTTTGTGTTTGATGCTGGAAATCTGAGCAACACACACAAATTGCTGGAGGAACTCAGCAGGCCAGGCAGCATCTATGGAAAAATGTACAGTCAGCCTCTGTCTCTTGGTGAAGGAGTCAGAAGGCCAACTGTACTTTTCTACATAGATGCTTGCTGGCTTGCTGAGTTCCTCCAACACTTTGCATGTCTTGAATCTTGAAATGATTTACCGAGACATTGCCCGGACTTAGTGGCCAGAGTTACAAGTTGAGGTTGTGAAGATTAGGACTTGATTCCCTATAATGTAGGAAACAGAGGGATGACCTGTCAGAGGTATATAAAGTTGTACACATATACCTCTATCAGATACATAATACCTAATAGCAGTATATAAGCGTGACCTTATAAGCCTGTCTTGGGGCATTGACAAGGTGAAACTTTCTTCCCAGGGAGGGATGCTAAAAACAGGACAACATGGGTTTAGGATCAGAGGTAAGAGATTTAAAAGAAACATCAGAACAGCCTTTTCACACAAATGGTGGTGAGTTTTTGGAATGAGGTACCAGAAATAGTGATTGAGATGAACACACTAGTAACATCTGAAAGCCATCAAGATACTGTAAGTTTGTGGGTGGGAGAGGATTAGGAGCCTGTGGGTCAAACACAGGCAGATGGCATTAGCTCACTGGCAACACAGTCAGAATGGATGAGTTGGGCCAAAGATCCTGTTTCTGTGTTGTATCATTCCATGGTTCTATGATTCTACTTGGAGTGGAGCACAAATCATGATTGTAGATGCTGGGGCTAGTCACATATATTGCAATGTTATCACAGGGGACAGGCTCCTTCAAGAATAGCATTTAATAACTACATGTGGCAACCACAAAATGATGGCGGAACTCAACGGGTGAGGCATCTTCTGTGACACTTCACGTCAAGACCCTTCATTTGAATAATCACTTTGTTTTCACATGATTGGAAGAGAATTAAACACACACAAAATGGAGGAACTCAGCAGGTCAAGCAGCATCTATAGAGGGGAATAAACAGTCAACATTTTATACCGAAAACCTTCATCAGCACCTCATGAAGAGTGTTGGCCTAGTCCTAATGAAGGGTCTCAACCTGAAACATCAACTCTTCATTCCCCTCCATAGATGCTGTCTGACCTGCTGAGATCCTCCAGCATTTTGTGTGTGTTGCTCTTGATTTCCAGCATCTACAGAATCTCTTGCGTTTATGTAATAGAGCTAATTTTGTAGCTACACCTGGTTACAGTGGAGAACAGGTATTGACTTTGAAAGGATCAGGTCGACGTCTCCTACATGTGGAATCCAAGATGCCACAACTAATTACTAGGATGTGTAAATTGGTAAGTTAGTAAATTGATTCATAATTGCCACATATTCTGAAGTACACATGTGAAAAACATATGTATTTGGCTCATACAGATATATTCATTAGACTCAAGATTCAACACTGTTTAATGGCATTTCCAGTAATTATTGTAAAGGAGAATGAAATAATTGTTACTCTGGATCCAATGCAGCGCAATATGATAAAGAATACAATAATAATAAAAACACAATAAAAATAAATACATAATATAGCTTATATACATAGATTGATTGTTTGTCCATAAAGCGACATTTGGCACAGAAGAGTTTGTACATAAGGTGACTGACAGGAAATGATAACGTAGTGGTGCTTGGATGTGGAGGGGTGAGTTAGTGGGTGGAAGTGTTGATCAGATTTACTGCTTGGGGAAATCACTGTTTTTGAATCTGGTGGTCCTGGTGTGGATACTACGAGGGATGATTGATAAGTTCATGGCCTAAAGTAGAAGAAGGTGAGGTATACAGCTCTTGTTACATGCACATGCAGTTCAACTCTGAGTGAAAATGTAGGAAGTTTGAAATTTCTCCTCATCTCCTTCTACCTTAGGCCAGAAACTTATCAATCATCCCTGCTGTAGACCACTTCTGGAGGTCCAAGACACCAACTTCTACAAAGAAAGGATCCGTATGCTCCATGACCAATGGACTAAGTGTGTAAATGTAGGAAAATTAAATGTGCTAGGTTTTCTAAAATTGACTCCTTCTACCTTAGGCCACAAATTTATCAATTACCCCTCGTATGTAGCCTGCTCCCTGATGGGAGAGGGACAAACAATCCGTGAGTAAGGTGGGTGAGATCCTTCATGATGTTACTGGCCCTTTTCTGCAACTTTCTGTATATATGTCCTAGATGCCAGTGCCACAGGCTGGTGCCGGTGATGCATTGAACAGTTCTGACTATCTGATCTCGAGCCTTCCTGTCTGCCGCAGTACATTATATTTACAACAGTGCATTGACATAGTACAGATTTAACAATAACAGAATGCAGAATAAAATGTTGCAGTTACAGACATTAAGGTACAAGATCATGGTGAGATGGGTTTTGAGATCGAGAGTCCATCTTATCTTATTAGGGAACTGGTCAGTAGTCTTATAATAATGGGGTAGAAGCTGTCATTGAAATTAGACCATAAGACACAGGAGCAGAATTAGGCCATTCAGCCCATCGAGTCTGCTCTGCCATTACTTCATGCTTGACTTAATAGCCCATCCATTTCAAGGTTCGATGTGTTTTGTATTCAGAGTTGCTCTTCCACACACCACTGTTGTAACGTATGGTTATTTGAGTTATTATCATCTTCCAGTCAGCTTGAACCAGTCCAGCCATTCTCCCCTGACCCCCCTCATTAACAAGGCATTTTTGCCCACAGAACTGCCACTCACTAGATGTTTTTTTTTGTTTTTCACATGACTCTCTGTAAATACTAGAGACTGCTGTGTATGAAAACCCCAGGAGATCCACAGTTTCTGAGATACTCAACCCACCCTGTCTCGCATCAACAAGCATTTCCATGGTCAAATTCACCTAGATCACATTTCTTCCCCATTTTGATGTTTGATCTGAATAAGAACTGAACCTCTTGACCATATCAGCATGCTTTCAGACTTTGTGTATCTGCCACATAATTGTTTGATTAGATATTTGCATTATCAAGCAAGTGAACAGGTGTACTTAATAAAGTGGCCTCTGAATGTACAATAGCATAAAACCATCGGACATAGGCGCAGAGTCATGCCATTCGGCCCATCAAGTCTGCTCCTACATTCGACCATGGCTGATTTATTATACCTCTCAACCCCATTCTCTTCCCTTCTCCCCATATCCTTTGACACCTGACTAATCAAGAACTTAGCAACTTCTGCTTTCAAAATATCCAATAATTTGGCCTCCCAGCCAATTATGACAATGAATTCTACAGATTCTCCACCCTCTGGCTAAAGAATCTCTGATCTACGTATGTATCCTGTGGTATCTATTTTCTGGGAGGTTTCGTAAACCATGCAGATTTAGGTTGGGAGCCACGTGCCTGTGTGGATTGGATGTCTCAGAAATAGTAGATTAGTTTAATTCATTATTGTCACATTTGCTGAAGTACAGTGAAACACTCACTTTGCATACCATTTGCGCAGATCAGTTCATTCAACGGTGCATTAAGAGAGTTCAAGGGATATAGTATGGTGGTTGTGTCTGTTGTATCTGACAATGACAGGAGACCTGTGCAGGAGGGTTTTTAAAGTGGAAAAGCCATCCCATGGGGGAAGTTCGATTCTCAACCTGGGAAGTTCGGGGTCTTCCTTGGTTGCAGTGGATGACCATGATGTATTCAGTGCCCTGTTAGGCCCCTTGCTCTTCCTGGCCATTGGATCTCACTGTAGAGCTCATTACCCAGTCCACTGGAGCTGACTTCACTTGCTAGGACAGGCGTGTCCCTATCTGGCCGGGGCATGACGCCCACCAGCCACCCTCACCTGGTTTAGCCCACCTGTCCATGCAAGTGAATTAGTGGTGTGGCCACTGACGCATATAGACAACTACTTGGAGCCACAGGTGAGGGTGAAGTGTCTGATGGGGAACAAAAGTGAGTGACCTGCCCCAGAATGGACATGACAAACACCATCACCAGTGGTGCTATCCTTCCCTGGACACCCCTTGCTGCACCCAGTTCAAGGAATAACAATAACAGAGTGCAGAATAAAGTGCTACGGTGACAGGGAAAGTGCAGTACAGGCAGACAATAAGGTGCAAGGATATAATGAGGTAGATTGTGAGACCAAGAGTCAATCATATGGTACCAGACAACCATTAAGTTCCATATCACTCAGGGCACCCATAATACAATGGAAGTGGAGGCTTTGGGGAGGATGTGGAAGAAGTTTGCCTGGATTAGGATGGTGGTATGTGTTTTAAGGAAACATCAGACAAACTAGAACTGTCTTTTCTGGAGTGGTAGAGACTGAGTGGAGATATTTTAGATATTTATAAGATTGCGAGAGGCATAGATAGAGCAAGCAGCTGGTACCTTTTTGCCAGGACTGAAATATTTAACACTAATGGTGTGCACTTAAGGTGAGAGGGGGAAAGTTCAAAAAGATATGCAGGACAACAATGTACACAGAGAGTGGAGGGTGCCTGGAATGCATTACCTGGGGTGGTGATGGGGAACATCTGGGGACAGGTGTTTAAGACGCTCTTAGAATATGAAGAGGATGTAGCGATGAACACATATGATGAAAATTTGGTCTATGCTCACAACCTTCTCCAGATACACAGTGGAGAGCATCCTAGCATGCTACCTCATCATGGCAGAAAAGGAGGCCATGGACCTCATGTTGGAAGGGCAATGGGGATAGGAATTAAAATGATTGGTCACTTGGAAATTCCACTTCTTTGAGTGTTCTGCCAAGGTACTTGCACGTGTGGTGAGGGCTAATGTTCACTCACTCACTCCACCTAACGCTCAAGGAGAGAGTGAAAACCATGCTTCTCAGCTTCTCCCCCCGCCCTAGTAAGCAGCATCGCTGCATGGCACGGAAACTGCAGTGCCGTGACCAGAAAGAGTCTACAACGGGAAGCCAAACTGCCCAGTGCATCACTAGTACCAGTCTACCCACCATCAAGGACATATATACAGAAAGGTGCTGGACAAGGGCCAGTAACATCATGAAGGATCCCGCCCATCCTGCGCATCGACTGTTGGTCCCACTCCCATCAGGAAGGACAATACGTAACAACTGTGCCAGGACCCCCAGACTCAAAAAAAGTTACTTTCCACAGGCAGTAAGGTTGATCAATACCTCCACCCACTAACCCACCCCTCCACTCCCCCAACAACCACTATATACAGATCACCAAGTGTCACTCCATGTACATACAATCAGTCTGTGTATATAACATTACTGGTACACTCTGTTTTATAGGACTGTTTTTATATTTATTGTGTTCTTTATACTTTGTGTTTTTTGTGCTGCATCAGGTCCAGAATAACAATCATTTTGCGTCTCCTTTACTCTCGTGCTCTGAAGATGGACGAATAATCACGAATCTTAAAACTCAGAGCAACACAACAAAATTTTGGCAGAACTCAACGGGTCAGGAAGCGTCTATGGAAGGAAATAAAAAGACAATGTTTTATATTGAGAGATATGGACCACATGCAGCCAGAAAGAATCAGCTGTGATTAAAATTATGAGAAAATCTGCAGATGCTGAAAATTCAAGCAACACACACAAAATGCTGGAGGAACTCAGCAGGCCAGGCAGCATCTATGGAAAGAGTAAACAGCCGACATTTTGGGTCAACACCATTCATCAGGACTGGAAAGAAAGATAAGAAATCGGAGTAAGAAGATGGGGCTAGGGGAAGAAGAAATACAACGTGGTGGGTGATAGGTGAAACTGGGAGAGGGGGAATGGGTGAATTAAAGAGCGAGAAAATTGATTGGTGAAAGAGATAAAGGGCTGGAGTAGGGAGAATCTGATAGGTGAGGGTAGAAGTCCATGGAAGAAAGAAGGGGGAGAAGCCCCAGAGAAGGTGATGGGCAAGTAAAGAGATAAGGTAAGAGAGGGAGACAGGAACAGGGGATAGTGAAGGGATGGGGAGTAATTACTAGAAGTTTGAGAAATCGATATCTATGCCTTCAGGTTGAAGGCCACCCAGATGGAATATAAGGTGTTTCTCCTCTAACCAAAGTGTGGCCTCACTGCAACAGTAGAGGAGACCACAGATGGACATGTCGGAATGGGAACAGGAAGTAGAATTGAAATGGGCGGCCACTGGGATATCCTACTTTTTCTGGCGGATGGAGCCTAGTGCTCGTGAAGCAGTCCCCCAATCTACAGCAGGTCTCAATGATTTATAGTAGGCCACACTAGGAGCACCAGATACAGTAGATTATCCCAACAAACTCACAGGTGAAGTGTCGCCTCACCTGGAAGGTCTGTTTGAGTTGCTGAATGGTAGTGAGGGGGAGGTGTAACACTTGTTCTGTTTGCAAGGATAAGTGCCAGGAGGGAGATCGGTGGGGGGGGGGATGAGTGGACAAGGAAGTCGCGTAGGGAGCAGTTCCTACAGAAAGTGGAAAATGCGGGAGGAGGGAACGATGTGGTTGGTGGAGGGATCCTGTAGGAGATGATAATGAATATAATTAACTCTACACAATATTGTTGGCTGAAGGGTCTGTTCCTGCCGAGGTATGGTGCTTAACTTCCACCTGAGAAGAGGAGGCACTCTATATGGAGGGGAAGTTAAATTGAACAAACCATGGTAAATGAAGCCAGGAAACTGAGAATCAGATGGCTAGAGATGTAGTTCACTGAAGTTCAGAAAGTACAGGGTTACTAGTCTGGACTCTGCCAAAGTATTGAAGCTGTCAGCCACACAGTTTACAGAAGGCTTGTAACTCTGACTCAGCTGGGATCGAGTCCATGTGAACTGGATTAAATTCCTTCCTTATCAAGGCATCCCTCAGCACAATTTTAAAAATGTCCCTTGTGAATTGGTTTTGCCGTAATGGAAGAAAAATCACAATTCCTGTTGGAAAAGGTCAACAACAGTGAAGAGCGATGCCCTTTGCTTGTCACTCGCCTGGAAGCAGAACTCATTTGTCCAAGGTATCTTATGTGCCATTTTCAGCAGGTGTCAACGCAGTGAAATGCTCCCTTTGGTCTGCCGGGAACCTATCGATCTTCTGGTACAACGAGATGTTCGTAAGGGAATGTTACTGGCACAGTCCGAGCTGCCCAAGTACACGCTGAGGGATGTACCGAAAATCAGTGTAATCAAATTCAAGGCTTTAGAACACAGAACACAGAACACAGGACATAGAACACAATCCCTTTGGTCCACAACGTTGTGCCAACCTTTTAACCTAATCTGTCATAAATCTAACCCTTGTCACCTATATAGCCCTCCTTTTGTCTATCATCCATCTAAGAATTTCTTAAGTGTCCCTAATGTATCTGCCTCTACCACCACCTGGCAGGGCTTCCCACACGCCCACCACTCTAGGTGTGAAAAAAGCTACCTCTGACATTCCCCCTATACTTTCTTCCAATCACCTTTAAATTACACCCCCTTGTATTCACCATTTTTGACCTGGGAATAATTCTCTGACTATCCACTCAATCTACACCTCTTATCATTTTGTACATCTCTACCAAGTCAAGCAGAGACATTTTGCTTTGTGGGGAAAGACTTCAGTCCTTCTGCCATTGAGCACTGAGCAGTGGACTCTTGGGTAGCCAATGAAACCCCACTGGTTTCCTTGGCTGTGTAAGTCTAGGGAAGACACACTCTGGTTCCACTAAACTCATGAGGTTGAGATGGCTCTCCCACCTCAAACCCCGGTTTGTGTGGTTGCTGAGTGCCAAGAAATAACAGACAGCACACTGCATACGATTAAAGAAATTATATTTATGAAACTTAACTTAATAAAAGTGTTAATAAAGAAAAGAAATATAAAAAAAACAAAAAGTGCTCATTTTAATTAAACAGTGAAATGTGATCAAGTTGGAGCTCAACTCTTCCAAAAGTCACACACATTCACTGATCCTCAGTAGACCCCAGCACCTTGCTCCATTGAATCACGGTCCCCCACTGGGTCGTACCCTACAACCGGTTCTCTCCAGCGTTTTCTCTCTTCATCTTCTGCCAAACCAAAAATAACCAGAACCATCCTTAGTGTCCCTCACAAAACCTCCCAGTGCCACCATTCTAATTGGATGACACAATTCCTCAGCATCCCTTATCTTCAACAATAACCCAAACAGGCTGAAAGCAGAACAGACTGCTCTTACAGAACTGGTAAAATGAAATACCTACAGCACAGCAGTAAAAATGTGAACCAGGTTGTTACACAACCTTTAACAAAAATGTCAAAATGTCTAATAGAACATTGAACATAGGACAGTACAGCACAGTACAGGTCCACAATGTTGTGTTGGCCTATATAAACCTACTTCATGATGACGCTAACTCTTCCTTCCGACACAGTCCATAACGCTCATTTCATCCATCTGCCTGTCTCTTAATTGTCCATGTTGTACAGCATCTACAGGGCATTCCAGACACTGACCACTCTCTGCATTAAAACACTTACCTTTGATATTTCCCTAATTTTTCCTCTACTGACCTTAAACAGGCAATCTCTGCTATTGCCATTGCTTGCAGGTGCTGGCAGTCCACTTGATTTATGCTCCTCTTCATGGTATATATCCCAATGTTACAGGACATTCATGTAAGGTGAGAGGGGCTAAGTTCAAAGGAGATGTACAGGACAACTATTTTGTACACCTCTTCGAAATGCCTGGCATGATAGAGCATGCAAATATAAGTAGCTTGCATGCCATCCATACAGATCAAAGTTCAAAGATCAAAATAAATTAAAGTACCAAATATCGATATGTCACAATCTACAATCCTGAGATTTATTTTCTTGCGGGCGTACTCAATAAATAATATTTCGGGATGGCATGGTAGTGAGGTGGTTGGCACAATGCTTTGCTGTACCAGTGACCCACGTTCAATTTCTGCCACTGCCTGTAAGAAGTTTGTAAGTTCTCCCTGTGACTATGTTGGTTTCCTCTCACCATCCAAAAACATACCGGTTGGTAGATTAATTGGTCATTGTAAATTGTTCTGAGATTAGGCTAGGATTAAATCAGGAGATTGCTGGATGGCATGGCTCGAAGAGCTGAATGGGCCTACTTCACACTGTATCTCAATAAATAAGATGCTCTTCGATAGGTGTGTGAATGTGCAGAAATTGGAGGGATATGGGATATGCTGAGGGATTTAGTTTAGTTAGGTGTTTAATTCTTAGTTTTAATTAATTCAGTACATCACAGTGGGGATAAAGGTCTGTTCCTGTGCTGTGCTGTTCCATGTTTTTCCTACTCAGACACCTGAAGGATGTGTTGTTCCAACAATGTGCATGTGTGTTAGCGGCACTTTGTACATACACTAAGTGGCCACTTTATTAAGTAGACCTGTACACCTGTTCATTAATACTAATCAGCCAATCGTGTGGCAGCAACTCAATGCACAAAAGCATTCGGACATGGTCAAGAGGTCCCATGTTGTTTAGACCAAGCATCAGAATGGGGAAGAAATGCGATCTTGAAAAGTGACCTTGACCATGGAATGATTGCTGACACCAGAAAGTGTTGGGCTCTGAGGTGCTTAGAGTACATGAATTAGTTAATTGTTGTTTAACGAGAGTTGTTAATCATTTAGAGTTCCTTGTGCTTTTTTTCTCTTTGCAACGTGGTCTCCTGGTCTCTTCTGTTTAAGCTTGTTAAATTGATTATGATAGACCCAGGGGTTCCGTGTTACTTGCATTACTTAAGCGGATGCCTAATTCACACAAATCGCTGGGTCCTAGTTTTGAGAATGTTATTTCTTGTGATGTCACTCAGCCAAGCCACTGATTTTCTTTTGGAATTATTATGAATAAACCTTCATCGCCATCTCTCCATCGGAGTCTGTCTTTCCTCCGCATGTGGGTTCTAATATTACCAGCACACATTGCGACAGAAGGACACTGCCAAATAATGGACCCAGCAGAGACTGAACAGCAACAGTTTATCATTAGTGGGTTGGAAGTGAAGGTGCTTTCAATTCTAAGTGAACGTCCAAGTCTAGTTTCCAAGCGTACATTCTGAGCCTCTCTAGTCTCTGTTCTGAGCTTCTCCGGTCTGCATTCGAGCTTTTCCAGTCACAAGTACCCAGGTTCCCTGCTTTGGGGTCCCATAACTCTGGTCTGCATAACAATCGAGGACCTCAAGCAAGCTTATCAATAAATTTCATTTGATTCAATAAATCAGTATTCAAGTCAATAAGCAAATTTTGGACGAGTCCTGCTCCAAAAGCTGATCCCTGGCTGGAGTATGCAAGCATAGTAGTAAAGTATCCTTATCAACAGTAAACTATTTTATATTTAACCTCTTGATGAAAGTCATGATACTGACTGTGAAAATAGAACTTTTGTACAACAAATGAAACAGATCCACAGGGAGCCAGGTAACTCAGTGATGAGACACCCCTGTCTGTGGTGTCTTAATCTGTAATATTAAGAGTACAACCTTCCGTGTCCTAACTGCCTCTGGATAAAATAGTGAAGAGTAAAACACTGTGAGCAAGGTCCTTCCATGATCCTTCCCTGGGTTTTCCAGTTCGGTGTTTTCAATGATTTAAGTTTCTGGGTCTAAGGGTCCCAGTCTAAGCATCCAGGGGCAAGCATTCAAGGTCATCAAGCTACTCAAAGATCTCAAGGTTATCAAGGTTCTCAAGGCTTTCCAAAGACTACAAGGTTTCCAAGGACTTTTCTCAATGTTCCTGAGGTATTTTTCAATGCTTGTAAGGTTTTTTCATGAGGACTCCCAAGCCTCCTCTCAGAGCCCTGCTCGGGGTTCCCTGGTGTCTCAGTCTCCCGGAATCCCCAAGTCTCCCAGTCTCTCGAATTCTCCTAGTCTCTGGAGTCGTCCCTGAATCTCGAATTTTCAGGATTCCTTGGCCCATCAGATGCCGACCATAGTAAGGGGTGTCCTGTAATGAGTTTTCCAGGCTTGTGTGGAGCACCAGAGAAAGTTGAGCTCTGAGGTTTTTAGAGTGCCTGAATTGGTAAATTGTTTAACGACAATCATTAATCATTCAGTCCTTTGCGTTTTTCTCAAACGACTCACTTTTTGCCATCTCCAACAGGATCTCTCCACCAAGCACGTCTTTCCTTCCCCCCCCCCCCCCCGACTTTCTGTGAGTCCCTTGTCCATTCGTCCCTCTCCACTGATCTCCCTCCTGGCAAAGCAGAACAAGTGCTACACCTGCCGCTCCACCTTCTCCCTCACAACCATTCAGAGCCCCAAAGAGTCCTTCCAGGTGAGACAGCATTTCACCTGTGATTCTTTTGGGGTCATATACTGTGTCTGGTGCTCCCGGTGTGGACTCCTATATATCGGTGAGACTTGACATAGATTGGGAGACCGCTTCGCCAAGCGCCTACGATGCGTCCACCGGAAAAAAGCGGCATGCCCCAGTGGCCACCCATTTTAATTCCACTTCCCATCCATGGCCTCTACTGTTACGGTGAGGCCACACTCAGGTTGGAGGAACAGCAGCTTATATCTCATCTGGGTAGCTTCCAACTTGATGGCATGAACATCGATTTTTTGAACTTCTAGTAATACCCCCTCACCACTCCCTCCTTTGTCACTTCTCATCCCCTTTTCTCTCTGTCACTTTATCTCCTTGCCTGCCCATCACCTTCCTCTGGTGCCCCTCCCCCCTTTCCTTTCTTCCTTGGTCTTCTGTCCTCCCTTATCAGATTCCCCTTTCTTCAACCCTGTATCCCTTTCACCAACTCTTTACTTCACCTCTCCCCCTCCGGGTTTCACTTAGCACATTGTCTTTCTTCCTGTCCTCCCCCACTTTTTAACTCTGACTCCTTATCTCTTTTTTTCTCCAGTCCTGCTGAAGGATCTTGGCCCAAAACGTCAAATGCGCTCTTTTGCACGGATGCTGCCTGGCCTTCTGAGCTCCTCCTGCATTTTGTGTGCGCATGCTAACCGGAGAAACTCCGGATGCGACGCACCTTTCCTTTCCTACTCTTTGTAATGCACACACGTGGTGCCTACTGTTTATTTGCTAGGCACTGGGACTCTGTGTTGGTTGTATTATTTAAGTGGATGCCCAATTAATGCTAATCGCTGGGTCCCAGTTTAGAGAATGTTACATCTCGTGGTGCTGCTCTGATGTTTTCTAGAATTATTATGAATAAACTCTCTTTGCTGTCTCTACATCAGAGTCTGTTTCCTCCACACTTGGGATCCAATATTGCCAGCACACATCGTGACACTAAACTACTCACACTCTCTCCATAGGTACAGCTCAAATACCAGCAACGTCCTCATAAACAAAAAAAAATGCTGGTGAACTTAAGCAACACACATAAAAAATGCTGGTGAATGCAGCAGGCCAGGCAGCATCTATAGGAAGAGAAACAGTCGACGTTTCAGGCCGAGACCCTTCATTGATGCTGCCTGGCCTGCTGCATTCACCAGCATTTTTTATGTGTGTTGCTTAAATTTCCAGCATCTGCAGATTTCCTCGTGTTAACATCCTCATAAAGTTCTGTTAGATTCTAATTTTTAATGCAAAGTTCTTTCAGAAGTCAGGAAGGAGGCACAAATCTTGTTACTTCACAGTTGTTTTATTAAGTGTTAATAGAACAAAGAGTTGGAAATGTACAGCTGCAAAAGTCTAGTAACTAAGAATGGAGAAAAGAACGGAGAAAAGAAAGGGAAGTGGACCATTATAGTCAACCTTTCTTATACCCCTTAGATAAGAAACATTCCATTCAAATTTGTAGATAAGTTAATCGATCAGTGAACCCCTATTCAAAAAATGGAATCATACAAATGTAACCACCAGGGTCCATACAGAACGATTGCATATACACACTGTGACCACTAGGGACACACTGGGCAATTGAATATTTTATTTATACACTGTGATCACAAGGAAACTGTTACACACACACACACACACACACACACACACACACATATATATGTTCAGCTGCAAAGAATACAATTAAGCAGTCTAATCCAGCAGCTCCTCTGCACTCTTTCCAGCTTAATGGCAAAACCAAAACTGCACCAAAACTCCAAGTGTGGCCTAACTGATGTCTTATACAACTGCCCAACTTCGAGACCTCAGTGTCCTATCTGATAAGGTCAGTTTTCAAGGGCCTTCTTCACTACCCTGTTTAGCTGTGTCTCTGGATGTCAAGTTTTACTCAAGCACTCAGTAGGTATGGAAGCTGAAATGTTAACTGGAGTGGCACATTCAAAATGCTGGAGTAAATCAACAGGTCAGGTAGCATCTATGGAAGACCCTCTATATTTTTTTGGTCAAGAAAGAGCTCTAATCTAACGCTGCGCCTTCAGTGTCATCCAGAGGATATGGTTACAATCATCTTGAGGAAACATTGGAGATGGATTGGGCATGTGATGAGAAGAGAGGCCGACTCCATCATCAAGACAGCACTTCATTGGATCCCTGAAGGTACAGAGGAAACGCAGGAGACCAAAGACAACTTGGCCACCTACCATAGAGGCAGAGACCCTAAACCACACCTGGGATGCAATAGAGAAGATGGACAAGGACAGATAGAGACTGAGGACCCTCATTGCTACCATAAATGCCTGCAGTATTATGGGAAGTAATTAAGTAAGTAAGTTTCTTTCATGTCAGTGTTGCCTGCTGTGCTTTCCACCATCTTCTCTGAATTCCCACCACAGTCTGTAAAGAGTTTGTACGTCCTCCCCATGGCCTTGTGGGCTTCTTCCAGTTGCTCCCGTTTCCTCTTTCATTCCAAAGATGTACAGTATAGGATTAGTGCGTTGTGAGTATACTAGGTAATGGTACAGATCTAGAAGATTATAAGGCTAGCAGGAAGGAGCTTAAGAATGAAATTAGGAGAGCCAGAAGGGGTCATGAGAAGGCCTTAGGGAGCAATTTAAAGAAAATCCCAAGGGATTCTACAAGTACGTGAAGTTCCAGAGTATAAGACATGACAGAATAGGACCAATCAAGTGTGACAGTGGAAAAGTGTGTATGGAACCGCAGGAGACAGTGGAGGTACTTAATAAGTACTTTGCTTCAGTATGGAAAAGGATCTTGGTGATTGTAGGGATGACTTACAGTGGATTGAAAAGCTTGAACGTACAGACATTAAGAAGAGGATGTGCTGGAGCTTTTGGAAAGCATCAAGTTGGATAAGTCTCCGGGACCAGACGAGATGTACCCCAGGCTGCTGTGGGAGGCGAGGGAGGAGATTGCTGAGCCTCTGGCAATGATCTTTACACATTCAATGGGGATGAGGGAGGTTCCGGAGGACTGGAGGGTTGCAGATGTTGTCCCCTTATTCAAGAAAAGGAGTAGAGATAGCCCAGGAAATTATGGACCAGTGAGTCTTACTTCAGTGGTTGGTAAGTTGATGGAGAAGATCCTGAGAGGTAGGATTTATGAACATTTGGAGAGACATAATATGATTAGGAATAGTCAGCATGGCTTTGTCAAAGGCAGGTTGTGCCTTACGAGCCTGATTGAATTTTTTGATGATGTGACTAAACACGTTGATGAAGTTAGAGCAACTTGCTTATTTGGATTTGGATTTCAGCAAAGTATTTGATAAAGTACCCCATGCAAGGCTTATTGAGAAAGTAAGGAGGCATGGGATCCAAGGGGACATTGATTTGTGGATCCAGAACTGGCTTGCCCACAGAAGGCAAAGGGTGGTTGTAGACGGGTCATATTCTGCATGGAGGTTGGTGACCAGTGGCGTACCTCAGGGATCTGTTCTGGGACCCCTACTCTTTGTGATTTTTATAAATGACGTGGATGAGGAAGTGGAGGGTTGCGTTTGTAAATTTGCTGATGACACAAAGATTGGGGATGTTGTGGATAGTGTGGAGGACTGTCAAAGGTTACAGCAGGACATCGATAGTATGCAAAACTGGGCTGAGAAGTGGCAGATGGAGTTCAACCCAGATAAGTGTGAGCTGGTTTATTTTGGTAGGTAAAATATGATGACAGAATATACCATTAATGGCAAGACTCTTGGCAGCGTGGAGGATCAGAGGGATCTTCGGGTCCGAGTCCATAAGACACTCAAAGCAGCTGCGCAGGTTGACTCTGTGGTTAAGAAGGCATACGATGCATTGGCCTTCATCAATCATGGGATTGAGATTAAGAGCCGAGAGGTAATTTTACAGCTATATAGGACCCTGGTCAGGCTCTACTTAGAGTACTGTGCTCAGTTCTGGTCACCTCACTACAGGAAGGATGTGGAAACTATAGAAAGGGTGCAGAGGAGATTTACAAGGATGTTGCCTGGATTGAGGAGCATGCCTTATGAGAATAGGTTGAATGAACTCAGCCTTTTCTCCTTGGAGTGGCAGAGGATGAGAGGTGACCTGATAGAGGTGTATAGGATGATGAGAGGCATTGATTGTGTGGATAGTCAGAGGCTTTTTCCTAGGGCTGAAATGGCTATTACGAGAAGATATAGTTTTAAGACGTCAGGGGTAAGTTTTTTATGCAGAGAGTGGTGAGTTCGCGGAATGGGTTGCTGGCAATGGTGGTGGAGGCAGATACTGTACTATAGGGTCTTTTCAGAGACTCCTGGATAGGTACATGGAGCTTAGAAAAATAGAGGGCTATGGGTAAGCCTAGATAATTTCTAAAGTAAGTACATGTTCGGCACAGCATTGTGGGCCAAAGGGCCTGTTCTGTGCTGTAGGTTTTCTATGTTAGTGCCGGAAGCCTGGAGACCCTTGCTGTCATGGTCATTGATCGTTGATGCATACGACACATTTCACTGTACAGTTCCATGTCTTTCTGTACATGTCACAAATAGTTAATCATTAGCAACTTTATCCCAACACATGCTGAAAGTGATTGCACATGAATCTCATGTAAAAGGTAAAGCGGATGCAGATTAGTGCCTAGACCTGATGAAGGGTCTCAGCCTGATGCATCCACTGTTCATTCCCCTCCATAGATGTTGCCTGATCTGCTGAGTTCCTCCACCATTTTGTGTGCATTGCTCTAGGTTTTCAGCATCTGCAGAATCTTTTGTCTTTATAGAATAGAAATGGTTGGTTAAAGGATGAATGTAAGGAGATTTGTAGCAGTAATAGGAAAGAAAAGATGGTAAAAAGAAAAGATAATTTCTAGTTCATCTTCTGAATAACTCCGTAACTTTTAGACCGTAACATCATAAAACACAGGAGCAGAATTAGGCCATTCAGCCTATCAAGTCTGCTCCACTATTTCATCATGGCTGTCTTATTATCCCTCTCAAATCTATTCCCCTGCCTTCTTCCTCTTTGATGTCCTCAATAATCAAGGACCTATTAACATTCTCTTTAAGTATACTCAATAACTTGGCCTCCATGTCTGTCTGTGGCAATGAATTCCACAGATTCACTACCCTCAGGCAAAAGAAATTCCTCCTCATCTCTGTTCAAAAGGAACGTCCATCTATTTCGAGGCTCTGCCCTCCCCATCATAAAAAACATCCTCTCCATATTCACTCCATCCAGGCCTCTCAATATTTAATAGTTTTCAAAGAGATCCCCCTTATTCTCTTAAACTCCAGCAAGCACAGACCCAGAACCATCAAATGCTCCTCAAACATTAACCCTTTCATTTCCAGGATTATTCTTCTGAACCTCTTCTCCGCCCTCTCAAATGTCAGCATGTTCTTTCTTAGATAAGGGGCACAGATATTGCTCACAATATTCCAAGTGCAGTCTGACCAATGTCTATAAAGCCCCAGCATTATATCCTTGCTTATATATTCTAGTCCACTCAAAATTAAAACCCTAAACCCTAAAATTGCATTTGCCTTCCTTAGCATGGACTCAATCTGTAAGTTAACTTTAGGGAGTCCAGCATGGGTTATCCCAAGTTCCAAGCCCCTTTGCACTTCTAATTACTGAATTTTCTTCCCCTTTAGAAAATAATCAATGCTCTTACTCGTTCCATATAAATTCTTGACCATACAATGTATTCCATCTGCCACTTCTTTGCCCATTCTCCTCATCTGTCGAAGTCCTTGTGTAGATTCCATGCCTCCACAACACTACCTGCCCCTCCACCTATCTTCATATTGTCTGCAAATTCAGCCACAAAGCCTCAATTCTTACCTTATTCTAATCCACTTTTATTGACCCCCCACTTTGTGTGACGAGCAGTCTGTGTGTGAAGAAAAGCTTCCAAATGGCAATCTCCCCTCATGTCAAATTCAGTAACTACCCCTAATCAGCAACATTCAAAACTAATATAAATTAAGAAAGATGTCATCTGGAATAAATAATAAAGGGAAGTTGTATTTACCTAATCTAAGGCAGTTAAATATTAAATTCATAATTTATCTCATGGAGCTAAATATGGAAAAGTTAATTAATCAATTGTCAGGGAGGAAAATATTAAAACAATCAGTCATTCTGTGGAAAGTGTCGGCCAAAGCCTTAACAAGAGATGGGATTGAAACAAAAGATTAAGGCTTGATTGTGATGAGGAGATAAAATTGAAACAAGGAGGTCCCGTTTAACCACAAGAGTTTCTGCAGATGCCGGAAATCCAGAACGACGCACACAAACTGCTGCATGAACTCAGCAGGTCGGGCAGCATCACTGGAAATAAATAAACGGTCGATGTTTCTGGCTGAGACCCTTGATTGGGACTGGAAAGGAAGGAGGCAGAAGCCAGAATAAGAAGGTGGGGGAATGGAAGGTATACAAGCTGGCAGATGAGAGGTGAAACCAGATGATGGGGAGGGTGGCTGGGTGGAGGTGGGAGATGTTCCTGTATTTTTGTTGCCTCACTGTATATCATCTTCCCATGTTTTGGTAATGTTCTCTCACAGACCACCCACCTGACTTTACCTATCACCTTTTAGTTTGTCCTCCTTCCCCCCACCCCACCTTCTTATTCTGAAGTCTCCCCCTTCCTTTCCAGTTCTGATGAAAGATCTTGTCCCAAAACATTTACTGTTTATTTCTTTCCACAAATGCTCCCTGACCTGTTGAGTTCCTCCAGCACTGGTGCTGTTTAAAGGTTTGTAAGGAGCCAGACTGTGGGGGCTGCACTGGTGCCAGTGTTGGGGACCTGGTTCAGAAATGAAACCAGCATCTGAATGCTCTTACCTCCGAGCCAAAGACTCGATAGACATTTACCTCAGATTAGACATAGACATACTTTATTAATCCCGAGGGAAACTGAATTTCGTTACAGCTGCACCAACCAAGAATAGAGCATAAATATAACAATACAAAAACCACAAACAATCAAACAACAATATGCACACTATGCCAGATGGAAATAAGTCCAGGACCAGCCTATTGGCTCAGGGTGTCTGACCCTCCATGGGAGGAGCTGCAAAGTTTGATGGCCACAGGCAGGAACAACCTCCCATGACGCCCAGTGTTGTATCTTGGTGGAATATGGCCGGAGTCCAACAGCAAAAAGTTCAATATCCGGGCTACAAGCACGTTCCTCGATCGTAATATGACCCGGATTGTACCATCTGTTGTTAACCAGAACAGCAAGCCCCCAACTCCTTTATGCTTACCGCTCTCAGTGCACTCCTGGTCAGCCTGAATGGTCTGGAAGCCCTCCATGGAAAAGTTTTGGTCGGGTATGTTCACGTGCAGTCCAAGTGGAGAACTCCTCTTCTCCATAAGTTTCTGTTGTCTCGACCCGGTCCTCTTTCCTTGCCTTTTTGATCTCCCTCTGCATCCCCTGTGTGTTTTCCTCCAGATTTCAGCCGGGGTGTCTGCCACTCTGTTCGCTAAACCGGCCAGCATAAGCGCAATCAGCTGGTCCCTGGAATAAACAATGCGACCGTACTGCGGCCCCGCTAATGAGACGTGTCTGAAGCACAGAGCATAGACCAGTACAACACAGAAACAGATCCTTCATCCCATAATGTCCATGCTCACAATGATGCCAAATCGGACGACAGAGACTCCAAGCTGTGTGGGTGCACAGTCACACTGTAACTGAAGTGCTCCCACGAACATCGCATTTTGGCCGGAATAAAGACAAACAAGAAAAAATTTACAAAGCATGAAAGATTTTCTTTGCTGCATTACTTCATTATACCCTTCAATTAATAAATAAAATCAGAAGTATGTGATTTTTTTCAATTTTCTTTCTAAATATTCATAGTATCGTTTGCTCATTATGTGCTGTGTCATATGACGTGGGCGATCATGGGTTTGACCATGATTGTTCTTGGCAAGTTATTTTGCAGATGCGGTTTGCCATTGCCTTATTCTGGGCAGTGTCTTTACCAGACGGGTGACCTCAGCCATTACCAATACTCTTCAGAGATTGCATGTCTGGCGTCAGTGGTCACACTCCTTGTTATTCTGGCTTCTTTCCCCTTTCCTTACAGTATCCATGGTTAGACTAGGGATAAACATTGCCTCAGGATATCTGCGACAATCCAATCAGGACCAAGGATGTACTCTAGGAGTGAATAAGGCAGAGGAGATTTTACTATAATATAGAAAATGGAACAATACAGCACATTACTGGTCCTTTGGACCACAATCAGGTGCCAATTTATTAAACCTACTCTGCAGTCAATCTAGACTTTCCCTCCTACACAGCCCATCACCCTACATTTTACTTACATCTATCTGCCTATGGAAGATTCTCTACAGGATCAGCCTCCGCCATCTGATGGACAATAATTGGTAAGCTTGCAGATGCCAGAGTTGTCTGAGATGTAACTAATATGGTATTGTTCGCAATGCAGTAATACTTCTCTGTCACTTTCTGTACAAGATCACTCGATAAAGTCACATTCTGATATATAATGTTATGAGCTTTGTCTTGGAAATTACCTGCTCTCTTTTCCATCTAGACTGGCACTGTAGAGAGTCAAAATTCCGGAAGCTGACACGGCTGGATGCATATCATAAAAGGACCCCGTCTCCTATGTCCAACTCCTGACAGCCCTGGCTGCCCAGAGAGATGGTGATGGTAGTCATGGATGAGGGTTGGATCCAAGATGTCCTTTTCTGACACCCAGGTAAGTTAAGTTATCTCAACTTACCTCAACTATGAGTTGAGATAACCCCAACTTATCTCCAAGGGGTTAAGTTGGCCTTGGAGATAAGGCATTACTGGCTTGAGGGGGCCAAGAACCCTTTCAATGTATAGACAGACCACAAGAACCTGGCTTATATTCAAGAGACCAAGAGATTGAATTCCCGGTCAGCCAGGTGGTCTCTGTTCTTTAACCATTTAAATTTTGTCCTGACCTATCGACCGGGGTCAAAGAAACAGAAACCTGATGCCTTGTCTTGTCAGTTCGATGAACCCAAAAGAGGCGAGCCTACCACCATTTTGCCCCAGGCCAAGGTGATAGCACTAATTTGTTTGGGGATCTACGAACTTGTTTGTAAGTCCAGGTGCAAGGGGAGGCTCCTGAGAGTGGTCTTCCAGGGCATCTGGTTGTTCCAGGTTCTGTTGTCCGCAGGTACTCCAATGAGGACATTGATTGAGAATGGCTACTTACCTAGGGTTTGCTAGAACCCTTGAGTTTATCGAGAGAAAGTGTTGCTGGGCTGGAATGGCATAAGAAGTTTGACAATATGCGCAGGGATACGAATGTGCACTCAAAACAAGGTGCCCCATACCCAACCTCCAGGGTTCCTCCATCCTCTGTTGGTTCCAGATAGACCATGGGTGGACATCAACATGGACTTTGTCACAGGTCTTCTGCAATCCAAGGGAAGACCGTCATCATGGTCATTTTTGATCAGTTTTCAAAGGTCTTCAAATTCATTGCCTTGGTCAAGCTACCATCTGCGATGGAGACAGCCAAGATTGTCCTGGATCATGTGTGCAGGATCCATGGATTCCTGGTGGAAATTGTCATGGATTATAGACCACAATTCGCATCATGCTTCTGGAGGGCATTCTGTCAGCTGATTGGGGCAACAGCGAGTTTTCCTCTGAATTTCATCTACAGTCCAACCACCAGACGGAGCGAGTCAGTCTGTGGATCGTATGGCCCATCGAGTCTTTTCCGCCAATCAGTCATGGTTGATCCTTTAATCCCCTCTTCAGCCCCACCCCCCAGCTTTGGCATCTTCCTCATGGCAGCTATGAATTCCTCTGAATCTGAGCAAACCTCCAACCTTTGTTCCCAATGTGTGATGGCCCAGGCCAGGGCTCCTCCAGTCAGAAGCAGGCATGGTTGGGTGTGTTTCGTAACACGTGTTGCATGTGTTCCTAGATTCTGGTTACTCCTTTTTTTTTGCTGTTTTTGAGTAATTTGATCGGGGAGATTGACGTGGACTGAGGAACTTCGACAAAGAATGGTCCAGCATTGCCTAGGGGCACATCGTGTTGCTGAACTGAACTAAACTGAATGCTACTGGCTTGATGTCTAATATTCTATGTGTTGTTTGCTTACTTTTTACCACTGTGCAAGACGACTCTCAGAGCTGTATTCTGTATACATACTCTGAAAATAAACCTACTTTGAATCTATGAGTGTATTGGACAGAGTTCACTACTCTCTGCAAGTCTGCAAGTGGGCAGAAATGGCTTGTTTCTATGCCACATGATTTTACAATCCAACAGAGCAAAGCTGCTCTTTAATAGAGGATTAAAATGCAGCCATAAAGGTGTAATGCTGAGGCTTTGTAAGGCATTAGTCACACAACATTTGGAGCACGGTGAGCAGCTTTGTGCCGTATCAAAGAAAATGTGCCGACACAAGAGAGTGTCCAGACAAGGTTCACGAGATCAATCCTGGGAATGACAGTGTCGACGAATGAGGAGTGTTTGGTGGTTCTGGGCCTGTACCCACTGGCATTTAGAAGAATGAGGAAGAATCTCAGCGAAATCCATTGAATATTGAAAGGCCTAAACACAGTGGATGTGAAGAGGGTTTTTCCTATAGTAGGAGAGTCTAGGACCAGAGGGCACAGTCTCAGAATAAAGGGAAGTCAAATTAGAACAGAGGTGATGATTTTTTTTTGCCAGAGTGTGGTGTTCCCTTGGAATTCATTGCCGCAGACAGTTGTGGAGGTTGAGTCAAGCAGAGGTTGGATAAGTTCTTGATTAGTAAGAGCATCGAAGATTACGGGGAGAAGGCAAGAGAATGGGGTTTAGAGGAATAATAAATCAGTCATGATAAATCAGAATGGAGGAGCAGACTTGATGGGCCAAATGTCCTAATTCTGCTCCTATGTCCTATGGCCCAATACAAAGATGACCAAGTCTTGGATGTCCAGTGTAGCAGGACTTAGAGACAAGAATGAACATCTAGATGTTACACAGCCAAAGCGATTACAGAAATTCCTCCCACATTCTCACAGTACTTTTGGCCAAGGGTCTTTCAGTTAAGAAGATAAGCTGAGATTGCTCAAGCTTTCTCACTTTTCTTTGATGCTAGAGCAATCAACTCCTTTAATATCTCAAAGTAAGCATTCAACTCTTGCCCACATTGGTGAATAGACCTGTTCAACAAAAAAAAAGTAAATCTGCAGCTTTAATCACCTTCTGGAATTTTGGATTGAAAATGAGCAGCACACTGTCTCCTGCTTAATTCAGATTCATTAATCATAGGCACATGAATTAATTTTTGAAACCTTTATCTATATATTCTTTAATTGCAACTCAGAGTGATGGATTACACAAGGTGCAACCTACCCTGATATCCAGGCTGGAAGAGTTCTCAATTAGCTGCCTGCTTCAAATGGGCAAGGCAGGCTGAGATGTTCGGCAAAGTTTCGCAGAACGGAACTTGTCAGGAATTGATGTCCGAACTCTGGAATCCTTAATGGAGGACATTCCAAGCTTTGCACACACACTAACTTTGGCAAAGAAGGACACCTGATTGGACAAAGAGTTAGACTTGTGGGTGACACCGTAGCACTGGAGTTAGTGCCAGTGACCCCATTTCAATCCTGTCTGTGCATTCTCCCCATGATCACATGGGTTTCCCCTCACATCCCAAAAATGTACAGCTTAGGGTTAGTGAGTTGTGGGCATGCTATGTTGGTGCTGGAAGTATGGCAACACTTGTGGGCTGCCCCCAGTGCATCCTCAGACTGTGCTGGCCATTGACCTGAACGACACATTTCACTGTAAGCTTCAATGTACATGTGACAAACAAAACTAATCTTTAATCATTTATTGAGTTCTATTTTACAGAGAGACAGAGAAGCTTAGTGAAAGTATTCCAGGCATTAGGAACTTGCAGCTGTAAACACAACTCTGTCATAAACAGTCCCAAGCCAGGATGCGAAAGGAGAAGTGTTGGAAATGGGGCAAGCAACCCCATCTTGTAAAAAACCCAGAGCTGCAGAAATGGCAACAGAAGCCCCAAAGACCTCATCCCAGGGAGAGGAAGCATCTTCACCTAGAAGATGTGTGAAATTGTGTGGTGAAAGCAGAAGTCATAGGACTGATCAACTTTCAGCCCAGGACTGAGGACTCTGCTGAGCTGCTGTTGGTGGCCTATGCCCCAGCAGGGGTGATGGGCTCAAGTACGTAAGTAAGCCACCATCAACACAGCACCATTGGCGGAGCGAGTAATTAGGTGGACCATCAGAGGTCCGAAGTGAAGGAATGAGACAGGACAGAGGGTGGAGCAACTGACTCAGAGCTCCAGTAGCTCAAGTTCACTCCCCACATCTGACGCTGTCTGTGTGGAGTTTGCAGGTGCGTCACGTTCCAAAGATATGCATGTCGGTGGGTAAATTAGCTACTGTAAACTGCCCCTGGTATGCAGGTGGGTGGTGGAAATGGGAGGAAGTTCATGGGAATGTGGGAAAGATTAGGCTGAGTTTGTGTAGGAGTCCTTCCTGTTGATGGCTGGTGTGAACCCAATGGGCCAAGGTAGTTGTTTCCATGCTGGACAACTTTATGTGATCTTCCGAGAGCTCCAGAGCTAGAAGAGGCTGTAAATGAACAGACCATCAGGCCAAACAAGAAAGAACACAAAACATAGAACATAGAACAGTACAGCACAGGAACATGCCCTTCAGCCCATAATGCTGTAACGAACCAATTAGTAATCAAATGTCTAACTAAACTAATGTGTTCAGCATACACAATGCCCATATCCTTTCATTTTCCTTACATTCATGTGCTAATCAAAATGTCTCTTAAAAGTCCCAAATATTTCTGCCTCTATCACCACCCCAGGAAGGGCATTCCACGCACCCACCACACTGTGTGTAAAAAAAAATGTCCCTCACATCTCCTTTGAAATTACCCCCTTTTATCTTAAATTCATGCCCTCTGGTATTAGACATTTCAACCCTGGGAAAAGTATACTGTCTGTCTACTCTGTCTATGCCTCACATAACCTTGTAAACCTCTATCAGATCTCCCCTCAGTGTCCACCGCTCCAGAGAAAACAACCCAAGTTTGTCCAACCTCTAGTTATGGCACGTGCCCTCAAAACCAGGCAGCATCCTGGTAAACCTCTTCTGCAAAGCCTCCACACCCTTCCTGTTGTGCATTTAACATATTTAACAGTTCAATAATATTTGTGTAATCTTGTGTGTACATTATATAGTATACCATGTATATATTTGAGATGCATTCTCTATGGAATTGGAGTTTTTTAGCTAAGCAGTGGGGAGTGTTTTGTATTTCATATTTCAATAATATTTGAAGCATCTTGTATGTATATCTGTATTGTTTTGATTTGTTTGATTAAGCATTCTTGTCTAAACAATTAATTATGGGAAGTGTGTTAAAATATGTCACAAGACCACATGATACATGTGTGCCTCGTTAAAAGTAAACTCAAAATTAAACCGACATTCCCAAACGCCCACGCTTTGCGTTGAATTAGTTTAATGTTTTGAAGTCACAAAACATTACACTTTCCGGAATGGGACACCAGAACTGTATACAATATTCCAGGTGAGGCCTAACTAGAGTTTTATAAAGTTGTAACATAACTTTCTGACTCTTGAACTCAATGGTATGACTAGGAAAGGCAAGTATTTCATATACCTTCCCAACCACCCTATGGACCTATGTGGCCACTTACAGGGGGCTATGAATCTGGACCCTGAGATGCCTCTGCTCGTCAACATTGTTAAAGGTCTTGCCTTAAGTCTTATACAAAGAAGTAGTGCAAAAAGAGAAGCAAACAGTGAGGTGGTGTTCGTGTGGTCATGAACCATTGAAATCTAATGGCAGACAGGAAAAATGGTGGGAGGAGAAGATGGCGGCGCGCCTGCGTGTGCGCAGCCCTCTGGTGAAAAATGATATCATATCTGTTAAATAGGGACCGTGGACAATTCTGATTTGATGGAGAATGGACGTGAAGGCACAGAGGAACATCTGGAGAAATTTCTGAAACGCCCGTTCGCTGCTGTCGTTACTGTGTGGCCGTGAATCTTTCAGAGGGTAGGCCTCAAAATCCCCGGCCTTGCCTGCTTTTGGTGACCGAGAAGGAGGTCGAATCGTTCGGACAGAGATGGCGCTCAGTACTCGGTGTCAGAGAGCTGATCAGAGCTCAAAGTTTTTGGATGACTCAGAGTCGGACTGTGGTCGGCATGGCAGGGAGAGTTTTTCTTCCTTCTCCCGTCTGTGTGAGATGTGGGACATTTAAGAAACTTTGAACTTTACTGTGCTCATGGACATCGTCATCAAGTTATGGTATTGTGCACTGTTGTAACTATATGTTATAATTATGTGGTTTTGTCAGTTTTTTCAGTCTTGGTCTGTCCTGTGTTTTGTGATATCACACCGGAGGAAATATTGTATCATTTCTTAATGCATGCATTACTAAATGGCAATAAAAGAGGACTGTGTGTCTTCATAATCTAAAAAAAGCTGTTCCTAAAATGCTGAGGACAAGTTCACTGAGGGGGTTAGTGAAGTGAGTGAAGTTATCTTCTCTCCCTGGTTGAGGGGTAATAACTGTTTCTGAACCTGGTGGGGTGGATCCTGAGACTCCTGTACCTCCTGCACAATGGCAGCAGTGAGAAGTGACCATGGTCTGGATGGTGGGGTCCATCGTGATGGCTGTTGCTCTCCATGGAGATTTTCTCAATGGTGGGGCAAGAATAAGGTAAAACAATAACAATGCAGAACAAAGTATAAAAGCAGCATATAAAAGCACAGTGTAGGTAAACAATAAAGTGCAAGATCATAATGAGGTAGATGACAAGGCCAAGAGTCCATCTCATCGTCCAGAAGGTCCATTCTGGAGTCTGATACAGAAGGGTGGAAGCTGTCCATGATCCTGGTTATATGTGTTTTCAGGTTTAATGGGAATATAGTCCCAGAAAGGAAAGATTTAATAGGATTGAGAGGCAACTTTTTACACAGAGGGTGTGGTTTCACTACAGAATGAGACTCCAGAGGATGTGATTGAGATAGATACATCAACATCCTTGAAAACACAGGTACATGGCTATGAAATGTTGAGCAGAATATGGGCCAAACACTGGCAGAGGGGACACTCACAAAACGCTGGAGGAACTCAGCAGGTCGGACAGCATCCGTGGAAACGATCAGTCAACGTTTCGGGCCAGAACCCTTCATCAGAACTGAAGAGGGAGGGGGCAGAGGCCCTATAAAGAAGGTGGGAGAGGGTGGGAAGGAGAAGGCTGGTAGGCTCCAGGTGAAAAACCAGTAAGGGGAAAGATAAAGGGGTGGGGGGGGGAAGCAGGGAGATGATAGGCAGGAAAGGTGAAGAAGGAATAGGGGAAAACACAATGGGTAGTAGAAGGAGGCGGAATCATGAGGAAGGTGATACGCAGCTGGGGGAGGGGCAGAGTGAAATAGGGATAGGGGAAGGGAGGGGGAAGGAATTACCGGAAGTTGGAGAATTCTATGTTAATACCAAGGGGCTGGAGACTACCTAGATGGTATATGAGGTGTTGCTCCTCCAACCTGAGTTTAGCCTCATCATGGCAGTAGAGGAGGCCATGTATGGACATATCCGAATGGGAATGTGAAGCAGAGTTGAGGTGGGTGGCAACTGGGAGACCCTGTCTGTTGTGGCAGACGGAGCGGAGGTGCTCAACGAAGCGGTCCCCTAATTTGTGTCGGGTTTCACCGATGTAGAGGAGGCCACACCGGGAGCACCAGATGCAATAGATGACCCCAACAGACTCACAAGTGAAGTGTTGCCTCACCTGAGAGGAAGCTTTGGGACCCTGAATGGTGGCAAGAGAGGAGGTGTAGGGACAGGTGTAGCACTTATGCTTACAGGGATAAGTGCCGGGTGGGAGATCCATGGGGCAGGACGTGTGGATCAGGGAGTTGCGGAGGGACCGATCCCTGCTGAAAGTGGAGAGGGGTGGAGAAGGAAAGATGTGCTTAGTGGTGGGGTCCTGTTGAAGGTGGCGGAAATTACGGAGGATAATGTGCCAGATCCGGAGGCTGGTGGGGCAGTAGGTGAGGACAAGCAGAACTCTGTCCCTGTTGTGGTGGCAGGGAGGATGGGGTGAGGGCCAAAGTGTGCGAAATGGAGGAGATGAAGGTGAGGGCATCATTGATGATGGCAGTAGGGAAAACACGATTCTTAAAGAAAGAGGACATTTGAGATTCCCTGGAAGGGAAAGCCTCATCCTGGGAGCAGGTCAGCACAATATAATGGGCCAAAGAGCCTGTACAGTGCTGTAATTTTCTATCTTCTGTGCTGGATGGACAATATTTGCAAATGATTGGGTGGCAGATATTTGGAGATATTCTCTAGCTCTGTAAGTTACTAGGTTGGGGAATTTAGAACATAGAACAAGAATAGTACAGCACAGTACAGGCCCTTCGGCCCACAATGTTGTGCCAACCCTCAAACCCTGCCTCCCATATAAGCCCTCACCTTAGATTCCTCCATATACCTGTCTAGTAGTCTCTTAAACTTCACTAGTGTATCTGCCTCCACCACTGACTCAGGCAGTGCATTCCACGCACCAACCACTCTCTGAGTAAAAAACCTTCCTCTAATATCCCCCTTGAACTTCCCACCCCTTACCTTAAAGCCATGTCCTCTTGTATTGAGCAATGGTGCCCTGGAGAAGAGGCGCTGGCTATCCACTCTATCTATTCCTCTTATTATCTTGTACACCTCTATCATGTCTCCTCTCATCCTCCTTCTCTCCAAAGAGTAAAGCCCTAGCTCCCTTAGTCTCTGATCATAATGCATACTTTCTAAACCAGGCAGCATCCTGGTAAGTCTCCTCTGTACCCTTTCCAATGCTTCCACATCCTTCTTATAGTGAGGTGACCAGAACTGGACACAGTACTCCAAGTGTGGCCTAACCAGAGTTTTACAGAGCTGCATCATTACATCGCGACTCTTAAACTCTATCCCTCGACTTATGAAAGCTAATACTCCATAAGCTTTCTTAACTACTCTATCCACCTGTGAGGCAACTTGCAGGGATCTGTGGACATGTACCCCAAGATCCCTCTGCTCCTCCACACTACCAAGTATCCTGCCATTTACTTTGTACTCTGCCTTGGAGTTTGTCCTTCCAAAGTGTACCACCTCACACTTCTCCGGGTTGAACTCCATCTGCCACTTCTCAGCCCACTTCTGCATCCTATCAATGTCTCTCTGCAATCTTTGACAATCCTCTACACTATCTACAACACCACCAACCTTTGTGTCGTCTGCAAACTTGCCAACCCACCCTTCTACCCCCACATCCAGGTTGTTAATAAAAATCACGAAAAGTAGAGGTCCCAGAACAGATCCTTGTGGGACACCACTAGTCACAATCCTCCAATCTGAATGTACTCCCTCCACCACCACCCTCTGCCTTCTGCAGGCAAGCCAATTCTGAATCCACCTGGCCAAACTTCCCTGGATCCCATGCCTTCTGACTTCCTGAGTAAGCCTACCGTGTGGAACCTTGTCAAATGCCTTACTAAAATCCATATAGATGACATCCACTGCACTACCCTCATCTATATGCCTGGTCACCTCCTCAAAGAACTCTATCAGGCTTGTTAGACACGATCTGCCCTTCACAAAGCCATGCTGACTGTCCCTGATCAGACCATAATTCTGTAAATGCCTATAGATCCTATCTCTAAGAATCTTTTCCAACAGATTTCCCACCACAGACGTAAGGCTCACTGGTCTATAATTACCCAGACTATCCCTACTACCTTTTTTGAACAAGGGAACAACATTGGCCTCCCTCCATTCCTCCGGTACCATTCCGGTAGGACAACGAGGACATAAAGATCCTAACCAAAGGCTCAGCAATCTCTTCTCTCACCTCGTGGAGCAGCCTGGGGAATATTCCATCAGGCCCCGGGGACTTATCTGTCCTAATGTATTTTAACAACTCCAACACCTCCTCTCCCTTAATATCAACATACTCTTTCTTGAAACTGTGCCTGTGCCACTGGTGTAACATACTAGGTGTAGAATGTAAACTCCAACAACTAAACATCCATCTCCCTCACCCCCCCACCCCCACACACACACCACATAGAGTAATGCAGAACATTATGAGAGGTTTAGATAGAGTGGACAGCCAGAGACTTTTTCCCAGGGCAACAACAGCCAATACCAGAGGACGTCTGTTTAAGGTGAGTGGAATTAGGGTGTACTGTGTTTGAATGCAGACCGCTGCAACATTAATGGAGTCAGGGACTTGGACTATATTTATTTTTGTGTTACTGTATTTGACTGCTGTCTTATGTCTGCTATATGTCTGCTATGAATGGCGCCCATTCAGAACAGAGATGCGAAGAAATTTTTTTAGCCAGAGGGTGGTGAATCTATGGAATTTGTTGCCACAGGCGGCGGTGGAGGCCAAGTCATTGGGTGTATTTAAGGCAGAGATTGATAGGTATCTGAGTAGCCAGGGCATCAAAGGTTATGGTGAGAAGGCGGGGGAGTGGGACTAAATGGGAGAATGGATCAGCTCATGATAAAATGGTGGAGCAGAATCGATGGGCTGAATGGCTGGCTTCTGCTCCTTTGTCTTATATGTGCCTTGTGCCTTGTGCCATGTATGACTGTTGGAACTGTGATTTGCACCTTCGCCTGGGAGGAACGCTGTTTCATTGTGCTATATTCATATATGGTTGAATAACAATTAAACTTGAACTTGTTTAAAAGAGATGTCAGAGGTGAGAGGTCAGAGATACAGAGAGTTGTGGGTGCCTGGAATGCCCTGCGAGGGGTGATGGTAGAAGAAGATACATTAGGGACATTTAAGAGCCTCTGTTCACCACTCCCTGGGATGAGGTCTTTTGAGTTTCTGTTGCTATTTCTGTACCGTTGGGTTTTTATGGGATGGGGTTACTAGCCCCATGTCCAACACGCCCCTTTCGCAGCCAGATTGATTGTGACTGTACGTGGTGGAGTTTAGAGACTTTTTTCTCAGGGCAGAAATGGCTACTACTAGAAGGCATAATTTTCAGGTGATTGGAGAGAAGTATAGGACAGATGGGAATGGTAAGTTTTTTACACAGTGAGTGCTTGGGTGCTTGGAACAGCCTGCCAGGTGTGGTGGTTGAGACAGACATATTAGGGATGTTTAAGAGACTCTTAGACAAGCATATAGATGATAGAAAAATGGAGGGTGTGTAGGAGAGAAGGGTGAGATTGATCTTGGAGTAGGTTATAAAGTCAGCACAATGTTACAGGCCAAAGGGGCTTGTACTTACGGAACACGTTCTATGTTTACAGATTGGATAGATGGTTACTACTCTGAGGAATGGTCTTGGTCCAAGACGTCAACAGTTTATCCCTTTCTGTAGATGCAGCTTGACCTGCTGAGTTCCTGTAGAGTTTTGTGTGAATCACTACCTTACTAGGGTGAGGAAGTTTAAAACGGGTGGGCACAGTTTTAAGGTGGAAGGGGATAAATCATTGGCCAAGAGGCCCATACTGTGCTGTACTATTCTAAGTTCTATTTTCTATAAAACAGGCCCTTCGGCCCAACCAATCCATACTGACCAGGAAGGCCATCTAAGTTAGTCCCAGCTGGGACTATATCCCTCTGACCCTTTCCTATCCAGGATCAGAGCATGTGGGCCAAACACATACTTCCGGCCCATGTCAGCCAAGTGAATTTTAAAAGCCGCTGTTATCTTCTTTACCTTCTGTACTTACTTTACTTTCCTGTTTTAGTCAGTTTTCAGGGTATAAACTTAACTTTCGTAAGAGTGAACTTTTTCCTTTGAATAATTTGGTATTAGTTAATACTAACCTTCCTTTTAAAATTGTAAGAAATCAATTTACTTATTTGGGCATAGTAATTACTAGGAATTATAAATTTCTTTTTAAAGAAAATTTTTTTACACTTCTGAATTATGTTAAGAAGGCACTATCAAATTGGTCACCCCTCTCTTTATCTTTGATTGGCTGAATTAATTCTATTAAAATGAATATTTTGCCTAAATTTTTATATTTATTTCAGGCCGTATCTGTTTTCATTCCTAAATCCTTTTTTGATTCTCTGGATTCTATTATATCTTCTTATATATGGAAAAATAAAATTCCTCAATTAAATAAAGTTCATCTTCAAAAAGCTAAAAAGAATGGAGGTTTAGCCTTACCCAATTTCAGGTTTTATTACTCGGCAGTCAATATACGGAATCCTATGTTTTGGTTATATTATATTAATCAAGAGGTCTATCCAGTCTGGGTTTCTTTAGAAGCTAATTCTCTTAATAAATTTCTATCATTTCTCTTCTCAGATCCTTTATCTTTAAGTAATTTAAATGATAATTTTGTAGTTAAACACACCTTAAGGATTTGGGTACAATTTAGAAAATATTTTGGATTATTGAGTTTTTCACTTTCAAGTCCCATTTTTTCTAACTTTTTTTTAAACCTTCTATGACTGATGTAGTTTTTAAAGAGTGGAATAGATCGGGTATTAAATGTTTTCAGGATTTGTTTGTTGGAGATAGTCTCTCCATTGGAACAACTGTCTGCTAAGTATACCCGACCCAAAACCCACTTTTTTTGATATTTACAAATTAGACTTTTTGTGTTCTCAAGTACATACATTTCCTAAAAATCCAGATAAGAATTTACTTGATACAATTTTTAATTTGAAACCCTTCCATAATGGATCTATATCTTACATCTATGGTATGTTGTTGGGAATGAGAAATATTCCTTCAGACAAAATTAAAAATCTCTGGGAACAAGATTTACAGATTCCAATTTCTGAGGATACTTGGAATGAAATTCTTAAATTAGTTAATACCTCATCATTATGTGCCCATCATTCCCTTCTTCAATTTAAAGTGGTTCATAGGGCCACATGACTAAAGATGAGCTCTCTCATATTTATTCGGATATATCTCCCTATTGTGATAGATGTAACAATGGAGAAGCTTCACTAATTCATATGTTTTGGACTTGTCCGAGTCTTGAAAAATATTGGAAGGAAGCATTCCAACTTTCTCGGTGCTTTTTAGAGTAAATTTTAAACCTAATCCTTTGACTGCCTTATTTGGTATTGTTGGGGGAAATGATATTACTTTGGAGAAACAGGGTCTGTATATTTTGGCCTTTATTTCTCTTATAGCCAGGAGGGCATTGTTGCTTAAGTGGGAGGATGCCACTACGTCTACTCATAAGACCATAAGACAAAGGAGCAGAAGTGGGCCATTCGGCCCATCGAGTCTGCTCCGCCATTTTATCATGAGCTGATCCATTTTATCCTATTTAGTCCCACTGCCCCGCCTTCTCACCATAATCTTTGATGCCCTGGCTACTCAGATACCTATCAATCTCTGCCTTAAATACGCCCAATGACTTGGCCTCCACTGCTGCCCGTGGCAACAAATTCCATAGACTCACCACCCTCTGACTAAAAAAGTTTCTTTGCATTTCTGTTCTGAAAGGGCGCCCTTCAATCCTGAAGTCATGCCCTCTCCTACTAGACTCCCCCATCATGGGAAACAACTTTGCCACATCCACTCTGTCCATGCCTTTTAACATTCAAAATGTTTCTATGAGGTCTCCCCTCATTCTTCTAAACTCCAAGGAATACAGTCCAAGAGCGGACAAACGTTCCTCATATGTTAACCCTCTCATTCCTGGAATCATTCTCGTGAATCTTCTCTGTACCCTCTCCAATGTCAGCACATCCTTTCTTAAATAAGGAGACCAAAACTGCCCACAGTACTCCAAGTGAGGTCTCACCAGCGCCTTATAGAGCCTCAACATCACATTCCTGCTCCTATACTCTATTCCTCTAGAAATGAATGCCAACATTGCATTTGCCTTCTTCACTACCGACTCAACCTGGAGGTTAACTTTAAGGGAATCCTGTATGAGGACTCCCAAGTCCCGTTGCATCTCAGAACTTTGAATTCTTTCCCCATTTAAATAATAGTCTGCCCGTTTATTTTTTCTGCCAAAGTGCATAACCATACACTTTCCAACATTGTACTTCATTTGCCACTTCTCTGCCCATTCTTCCAATCTATCCAAGTCTCTCTGCAGACCCTCCATTTCCTCAGCACTACCGGCCCCTCCACCTATCTTCGTATCATCAGCAAACTTAGCCACAAAGCCATCTATTCCATAATCCAGATCATTGATGTACAATGTAAAAAGAAGCGGCCCCAACACTGATCCCTGTGGAACACCACTGGTAACCGGCAGCCAACCAGAATAGGATCCCTTTATTCCCACTCTCTGTTTCCTGCCAATCAGCCAACGCTCTATCCACGTATGTAACTTTCCCGTAATTCCATGGGCTCTTATCTTGTTAAGTAGCCTCATGTGTGGCACCTTGTCAAAGGCCTTCTGAAAATCCAAATATACAACATCCACTGCATCTCCCTTGTCTAGCCTACTGGTAATTTCCTCAAAAAATTGTAATAGGTTTGTCAGGCAGGATTTTCCTTTAAGGAATCCATGCTGAGTTCTGCCTATCTTGTCATATGCCTCCAGGTACTCTGTAACCTCATCCTTGACAATCGACTCCAACAACCTCCTAACCACTGACGTCAAGCTAACAGGTCTATAATTTCCTTTTTGCTTCCTTGCCTCCTTCTTAAATAGCAGAGTGACATTTGCAATCTTCCAGTCCTCCGGAACCATGCCAGAATCTATCGACTTTTGAAAGATCATCGCTAATGCCTCCGCAACCTCCACAGCTACTTCCTTCAGAACACGAGGGTGCATTCCATCTGGTCCAGGAGATTTATCGACCTTTAGCCTATTCAGCTTCCTGCGTACTCATTGGTTACATGATGTTATGTCTTGCTTAAATTTAGAGAAGATTCGCTGTTCAATTTCTGAACGTAGACAGGATTTTTTAACATTGTGGGGACCTTATTTGAATTATTTTCAAAATCTTTGATTTCCTATTAAGCACAGATGTTGGCTAACAATATGTTTTATTATCTGATAAGGATTTTTCCCTTTTCGTTTTTTTAACCAGACAGCTGTTTTTTTTCTGGTAGTAGGTTTAGATTTTTTTTGTATAATAAAATTATCTCTTTTCAATATTATGTTTAAATTTGATGTATACAGATATGGGGTAATGAGACTATATTTGTGATTCCAATATATTGCAATCGATATATATTATATATCCTACTGTACTCTGTATTCTGTTATGTAAGAAATCAATAAAAATATTGAAAAAGAAAAGCCGCTGTTATAGCAGCTGCAGCCTCGGGTTTTGACAGCTTGTTATATACTGACGGGAGAGCAAGTCAAATTGACTTTATTGTCGTGTACACAAGTAAGCTGAGGTTGCAGATACAATGAAAGGCTTGCTTGCAGCAGTATCATAGGCATGTAGGTACAGACAGCAAACAGAACAAAACAAAACTATGCAAATCAGTTACACTCATCAGCAGCAGTGTTATGTGCTGTGTCACATGACGTGGGGAGCACTGTCTCATGACCATGATTACTCTTGGCAAATTTTCCTACAGTGTGATTTTCAATTGCCTTCTTCTGTGCAGTGTCTTTACAAGATGGGTGACCCCAGCCATTATCAATACTCTAGGTTCTTGATTAGCCAGGGCATCAAAGGATATGGAGAGAAGGCAGGGGAGTGAGGATGACTGGAAGAATTGGATCAGCCTATGATTGAATGGTGGAGCAGACTCGATGGGCTGAATGGCCTACTTCTGCTCTTATATCTTGTGGTCTTATGGTCTCCTTAGAGAATGTCTGCCTGGCGTCAGTGGTCACATAACCAGGATTTGTGATGTGCACCAGCTGCTCGTACGTCCATCCACCACCTGCTCCCATGGCTTCAGGTGACCCTGATCCGGGGCTAAGCAGGTGCTACACCTTGCCCGAGGGTGACCTGCAGGCTAGCAGAGAGAAGGACTGACTTACACCTCCTTTAGTAGAGAAGTATCTCCTAAAATTTACACTGTATAATGAAAAGAAGCTGCAAATGCAAGAAGTTAGTACAAAACTGCCTAAGGAGTATGTGATAAACCCAGGAGGTTTTGCATCTGCTGGAAATCTTGAAAAACACACTGAACGTCATGTACGGTAGTATAGCGGTCAGTGCATCGCTGTTACAGTGCCAGCGATCGACTCCCCCTGCGGCCTGCAGGGAATTTGAACATTCTTCCCATGACCACATGGGTGCATCACTTTCTTCCCTCTTTCTAAAGAAGTTTGGTTTGGGGTTAATAAGTTTTAGGCATGATATGTTGGCATCACAAACATGGTGACACTTGCAGTTTGGGTTAGGGTTAATAAGTTTTAGGCATGATAGATTGGCATCACAAACATGGTGACACTTGCAGACTGCCCCCAGCACAATCCTCACTGATTTGATTTGACTCAAACAAAGCATTTTTGAAGCTGCAGAAGTCTGAAGACACACACTCAGCGATTCAGGAATAGCTTCTTCCCCTCTGCCATCCAATTCCTAAATGGACATCGAACCCATGAACACTACCTTACTTTTTTAATAAGAGTTACAAAATACACATGGACTAACATAGAAAACATAGAAAATAGGTGCAGGAGTAGGCCATTCGGCCCTTCGAGCCTGCACCGCCATTCAGTATGATCATGGCTGATCATCCAACTCAGAACTTTGTACCAGCCTTCCCTCCATACCTCCTGATCCCTTTAGCCACAAGGGCCATATCTGACTCCCTCGTAAATATAGCCAATGAACTGGCCTCAACTGTTTCCTGTGGCAGAGAATTCCACAGATTCACCTCTCTCTGTGTGAAGAAGTTTTTCCTAATCTCGGTCCTAAAAGGCTTCCCCTTTATCCTCAAACTGTGACCCCTCGTTCTGGACTTCCCCAACATCGGGAACAATCTTCCTGCATCTAGCCTGTCCAACCCCTTTAGGATTTTATACGTTTCAATCAGATCCCCCCTCAATCTTCTAAATTCCAACGAGTATAAGCCTAGTTCATCTAGTCTTTCATCGTATGAAGTCCTGCCATCCCAGGAATCAATCTGGTGAACCTTCTTTGTACTCCCTCAATGGCAAGGATGTCTTTCCTCAGATTAGGGGACCAAAACTGCACAACAATACTCCAGGTGTGGTCTCACCAAGGCCTTGTACAACTGCAGTAGTACCTCCCTGCTCCTGTACTCGAATCCTCTTGCTATAAATGCCAGCATACCATTCGCCTTTTTCACCGCCTGCTGTACCTGCATGCCCACTTTCAACGACTGGTGTATAATGACACCCAGGTCTCGTTGTACCTCCCCTTTTCCTAATCGGCCACCATTCAGATAATAATCTGTTTTCCTGTTTTTGCCAGCAAAGTGGATAACTTCACATTTATCCACATTAAATTGCATCTGCCATGAATTTGCCCACTCACCCAACCTATCCAAGTCACCCTGCATCCTCTTAGCATCCTCCTCACAGCTAACACTGCCGCCCAGCTTCGTGTCATCCGCAAACTTGGAGATGCTGCATTTAATTCCCTCATCCAAGTCATTAATATATATTGTAAACAACTGGGGTCCCAGTACTGAGCCTTGAGGTACCCCACTAGTCACTGCCTGCCATTCTGAAAAGGTCCCGTTTATTCCCACTCTTTGCTTCCTGTCTGCTAACCAATTCTCTATCCACATCAATACCTTACCCCCAATACTGTGTGCTTTAAGTTTGCACACTAATCTCCTGTGTGGGACCTTGTCAAAAGCCTTTTGAAAATCCAAATATACCACATCCACTGGTTCTCCCCTATCCACTCTACTAGTTACATCCTCAAAAAATTCTATGAGATTCGTCGGACATGATTTTCCTTTCACAAATCCATGCTGACTTTGTCCGATGATTTCACTGCTTTCCAAATGTGTTGTTGTCACATCTTTGATAACTGACTCCAGCAGTTTCCTCACCACTGACGTTAGGCTAACCGGTCTATAATTCCCCGGTTTCTCTCTCCTTCCTTTTTTAAAAAATGGGGTTACATTAGCCACCCTCCAATCCTCAGGAACTAGTCCAGAATCTAAAGAGTTTTGAAAAATTATCACTAATGCATTCACTATTTCTTGGGCTACTTCCTTAAGCACTTTGGGATGCAGATCATCAGGCCCTGGGGATTTATCTGCCTTTAATCCCTTTAATTTACCTAACACCACTTCCCTACTAACATGTATTTCGCTCAGTTCCTCCATCTCACTGGACCCTCTGTCCCCTACTATTTCTGGAAGATTATTTATGTCCTCCTTAGTGAAGACAGAACCAAAGTAATTATTCAATTGGTCTGCCATGTCCTTGCTTCCCATAATCAATTCACCTGTTTCTGTCTGTAGGGGACCTACATTTGTCTTAACCAATCTTTTTCTTTTCACATATCTATAAAAGCTTTTACAGTCAGTTTTTATGTTCCCTGCCAGTTTTCTCACATAATCTTTTTTCCCCTTCCTAATTAAGCCCTTTGTCCTCCTCTGCTGAACTCTGAATTTCTCCCAGTCCTCAGGTGAGCCACTTTTTCTGGCTAATTTGTATGCTTCTTCTTTGGAATTGATACTATCCCTAATTTCCCTTGTCAGCCACGGGTTCACTACCTTCCTTGATTTATTCTTTTGCCAAACTGGGATGAACAATTGTTGTAGTTCATCCATGCGATCTTTAAATGCTTGCCATTGCATATCCACCGTCAACCCTTTAAGCGTCATTTGCCAGTCTATCTTAGCTAATTCACGTCTCATACCTTCAAAGTTACCCTTCTTTAAGTTCAGAACCTTTGTTTCTGAATTAACTATGTCACTTTCCATCTTAAAGAAGAATTCCACCATATTATGGTCACTCTTACCCAAGGGGCCTCTCACGACAAGATTGCTAATTAACCCTTCCTCATTGCTCAAAACCCAGTCTAGAATAGCCTGCTCTCTAGTTGGTTCCTCGACATGTTGGTTCAAAAAACCATCCCGCATACATTCCAAGAAATCCTCTTCCTCAGTACCCTTACCAATTTGGTTCACCCAATCTACATGTAGATCGAAGTCACTCATTATAACTGCTGTTCCTTTATTGCACACATTTCTAATTTCCTGTTTAATACCATCCCCAACCTCACTACTACTGTTAGGTGGCCTGTACACAACTCCCACCAGCGTTTTCTGCCCCTTAGTGTTATGCAGCTCTACCGATATCGATTCCACATCTTCCCGGCTTATATCCTTCCTTTCTATAGCGTTAATCTCCTCTCTAACCAGCAACACCACCCCAACTCCTTTTCTTTCATGTCTATCCCTCCTGAATATTGAATAGCCCTGAATGTTGAGCTCCCATCCTTGGTCATCCTGGAGCCATGTCTCTGTGATCCCAACTATATCATATTCATTAATAACAATCTGCACTTTTAATTCATCCACCTTGTTACGAATGCTCCTTGCATTGACACACAAAGCCTTCAGGCCTGCTTTTACAACTCTCTTCGCCCTTATGCAATTATGTTGAAAAGTGGCCCTTTTTGATGCTTGCCCTGGATTTGTCGGCCTGTCACTTTTACTTTTCACCTTACTACTTTTTGTTTCTACCCTCATTTTACACCCCTCTGTCTCTCTGCACTTGTTCCCATCCCCCTGTTGTGAACTAACCTCCTCACGCCTAGCCTCTTTAATTTGATTCCCACCCCCCAACCATTCTAGTTTAAAGTCACCTCAGTAGCCCCCGCTAATCTCCCTGCCAGGATATTGGTCCCCCTAGGATCCAAGTGTAACCCGTCCTTTTTGTACAGGTCATGCCTGCGCTAAAAGAGGTCCCAATGATCCAAAAACTTGAATCCCTGCCCCCTGCTGAATCCCTCAGCCACGCATTTATCCTCCACCTCATTGCATTCCTACTCTCACTGCCGCGTGGCACAGGCAATAATCCCGAGATTACTACCTTTGCAGTCAGTTAACTAAGATGTTAACTGTCCTGTGCTATCACCAGTGGGATCATCAGTTGATCTGCCACCTGTCTTCAGGAGTTTCGGCCCGCTTATGATCAAGACTCCCTCGAGGTGGTGGGCCAGCAGTGCTAAAGCACCACCTCCCACTGGTGAGCTTAAAAACTTAGAATCTGCCTCTATCAGAGTTGTTGGTCACTTCCATCCAACAGATAGCCTGCTCTTCAGGTGTCTATGCAACTACTGAAGGGTTTGCAAAAGCCGGACACACTGTCTGACTATCTGCCCCTCTGGACATTCTTGGTCCACACCCATGCTGATCCTTTCTCTGCTGCCTCAGCTACAGCCCTGCTGGTTGACTTGATCTCTCTTCTAGTGAAGCCAAGGTCACGCAGCCACTTCTGGAGAGTGAACGCAATAAACCCACGGCAGCCTACTTCGAATTCTGTTTTTTCCACAATTTTTAATCTATTCAATATACCTATACCGCACTTCTGTACCTTCAACTGATGGTAACAATGAGAAAAGGACATGCCCTGGGTGCTGGAGGTCCATAATAATGGACACTGCCTTTCTGAGATACCACTCCTTGAAGATGTCCTGGGTACTTGTAGGCTAGTACCCAAGATGGAGCCACTAAATTTACAACCTTCTTCAGCTTCTTTCAGTCCTGTGCAGTAGCCCCTCCATACCAGACAGTGATGTAGCCTGTCAGAATGCTCTCCACGGTACATCTATAGAAGTTTTTGAGTGTATTTATTGACATACAAAATCTCTTCAAACTCCTAATATAGTCGCTGTCTTGGCTTCTTTATAACAACATCAATGTGTTGGGTCTAGGTTAGGTCCTCAGAGATCTTGACACCCAGGAACTTGAAACTGCTCACTCTCTCCACTTTGGATCCCTCTATGAGTAGATGGTGCAAATAAAGCTTTAAAATATTTTTCAGAGTGCTGGAGAATTCAACGGGTGGGTAAGCATCTAGGGAGGGAAATGAACAGTTGACGTTTTGTGCCAAGAAGTTTGTGGACAGATATACAGATGAAGGGTCTTAGCCCCAGACGGTGACTGTTCATTCCCTTGCCTGACTTGCTGAGTTTGTCCAGTATTTTGTGTGTGTTGCTATGGATGACAAGAGTGTGGAAGAATTTGGGCCTAGATTTGGAAAATTAGCTTAGTTTCAATATTAAGTGGGACACATCATGACTAGTACATTTTGGCCAAGTTAAGTGGCTGCCCCAATTATACAAAATTTCACGAAAATAGTTCCAAACATATAAAAATGACAAACTACCATTTAACTGACAAATTATGTAGTTAAATGAAATACAGAACAAATTAGAACACCACCAATACTACTACACTACTATAAAACTGTGTTTTAGTTCCTAATTGTTATTATCGGAGCAATTCACCCAGTGTACCTGTATACCACTGCATTCTTTTGCTTGATTATAAATGAATAAAATTAGTGGAGACCACCTAGTGCAGATAATGTCTATCCACGGCCTCCTCTACTGTCAAGATGAAGCCACACTCAGGTTGGAGGAACAACACCTTATATTTCGTCTGGGTAGCCTCCAACCTGATGGCATGAACACTGACTTCTCTAACTTCCGCTAATGCCCCACCTCCCCCTCGTACCCCATCCGTTATTTATTTTTATACACACATTCTTTCTCTCTCTCTCTCTCTCTCCTTTTTCTCCCTCTGTCCCTCTGACTATACCCATTGCCCATCCTCTGGGTTTCCCCCCCCTTTTTCCTTCTCCCTAGGCCTCCTGTCCCATGATCCTCTCATATCCCCTTTTGCCAATCACCTGTCCAGCTCTTGGCTCCATCCCTCCCCCTCCTGTCTTCTCCTATCATTTTGGATCTCCCCCTCGCCCTCCAACTTTCAAATCTCTTACTAGCTCTTCCTTCAGTTAGTCCTGACAAAGGGTCTCGGCCCGAAACGTCGACTGTACCTCTTCCTAGAGATGTTGCCTGGCCTGCTGCGTTCACCAGCAACTTTGATGTGTGTTGCTTGAACAAAAGCTGGAGGCTTGGCTGCAGTGTTATGATGACACCACCAGATGTCAGTAAAGATGCATATAGACATACCGAACACCAAATTCTTCTCTCCGCACTTGTCAGGATAAACCTTCATAAAACTCTGCAAAGACACAATCGGGCATAGAACGAAAGGGGCCTTAATGGGATAAATTACAGGAACAGGTTCCTCAAATTCATGTACAATCCCTTCAATCTAAAAAAAGTTCTGTCATTGGTGAGGGTCTGGAGGAATATGGGCTGATTCAGCAATCAGAATCAGGTTTAGTATCACTGGCATATCTCATGAAATTTGTTGTTTTGCAGCAGCAGTACATTTCAATACATTGATAAATTACTATAAGTTATAGATAAATAGTGCACAGAAGTGCAAAAGAGAGAGGTAATATTCTTGGTTCATTGAACATTTCGGACAAGGTCAGTGATCAATGTTATCAACATGGACAAGATGGGCTGAAGAGCCTGTATTCAAGCTGTTTTGCTCTTTGGCTCTGTGACTGTGTTTAAAATGATTGAGGATAGATTCAGGGAAACACTCGCATGAAGATGGGATTACATTCCTGTCGCGGCCTCTAAAGAGTTTGTATGTTCTCCCCGTGACCGTGTGGATTTCCTCCAGGTGCTCTGGTTTCCTACCACAGTCCAAAGACGTTCTGGTTGGTAGGTGAATTAGTCATTGTCAATTGTACCGTGATTAGACCAGCGTTAAATCGGGGGATTGCTGGATGGTGTGGCTCAAAGGGCCTGTTCTGCACCATATCTCAATAAATAATTAAATACCAAGGAAGAAAAAGATTAAAACTAAAGCCACACTCTTTAAACGTGACATCAGGAAACTCTTCATTATATAAAGGGATAGGGGAATCTAGAGCTTCTCCAAAACCTGGAGATGGTGTGAACTGTCAACAGAAGAGTCTGGCAGCTGCTGGAACCTGCAACAACAAAGAATGTGGCTGGAGGAACTCAGCGGGTCTAGTAGCATCTGTGGGAAACAGAAATTCCAATGTTTCAGTTTGAGATCTTAAATTTTTATGATCTTTCATAAGGCAAATCATGTGAAGGAACTTTACAGTGGTTTTTTCAAACAAAAAGTGATGCAAATTTGTTATCAATAAATTTGCTGATGTTGGCAGCTGTTGTTGACAGATGGTGATGTGGAGGCATACAAGAGCAAGATGGATCAGCTGGTTGAGTGGTGTTGACCTCACTAAAACCCAAGAATTGATTGCGGACTTCAGAAGGGAAAGTCAGGGGAACACATACATCAGTCCTCATCGAAGGATACGCAGTTTTATGTTCTTGGGTGTCAACATCTCTGAAGATCTGTCCCGGGCCCAACATATTGATGCAGTTTCAGAAAAAGGAAGCTCTCTGGCTATATACTTCTTTTGGAGTCGGGAAAGGTTTGCCATGTTACCAAACACGCGCAAATTTCTCCAGGCATACCGCGGAGAGCATTCTAACTGGTTCCATCACCATCTGGTGTGGAGAGGCATTGCACAGGATTGGAAAAAACTGCAGGAGGTTGTAGATTCAGCCAGTTCCACCATGGGCTCCGGTCTTCCCAGCATCGAGGATATCTTCAAGAGGTAATGCTTTAAAAAGACGACATCTATCGTTAAGGACTCCCATCACTTAGAACATGCCCTCTTCTTATTGCTACAGTCAAGGAAGCAGGAAGGGCCTTTTACCATCTTCTATGTCTAAACAAACAGAAAAAATGCTAGAGAAACTCAAAGGATCAGGCAGTATCTGTGGGGGGGGGAGGGCGGAATGGAAAGTCAACACTTCGGGTCAAGACTCGTCATCAGCCACTTTCTGAGTTGCTCCAGATTCCAGCATCTACAGTCTCTCAAGTCTCTGAGAAGAGGCTGGGCCTTCTGAGGTAATGATTGGCTGAGGGGACAAATCTTGAGGCAAATATTTAAAAAGGGGAAAGAGATAGAGAAATTTATGGAGTTTCTGGAGCCTTGGATCCAAGCGTCCAGTGGTGGGACTAATAAATCCAGAGATAATCAGGACACCACAATTGGGAGGGAGGTGGAATTGTACAAAAATCTCAGGAGAGTTTTAAAGCTGAAGATTACAGTGAGAGAGTTTTAAGAAAACTCTGGGAGTTTAATGTAGGAAGAGTTTTTCTTTAAGTGTTGACTTTTAATATTGAGCCATTGAGAAAATGCAGATGCTGGAAATCTGAAATAAAAACTAAAATGCTAGAAATGCTCAACAGGGTCAAGCAGCGTCTGTGGGGAATGAAATAGTTCAGGTCAGATTCTTTGTCAGGACCGGCAAAGTTACACTCAGTGACCACTTTAATAGGCACACCTGTACACCTGCTCTAATCAGCCAATCATGTGGAAGCAACCCGATGCACAAAAGCATGCAGACATGGTCAAGAGGTTCAGCTATTGTTCAGACCAAACACCAGAAAAAAGAAGAAATGGGATCTACGTGACTTTGACTCTGGAATAATTGTTAGTGACAGAAGAGCAGAACCAGTATTTTTATATACTGCTGATCTCCTGGGATTTCCATGCACAACAATCCCTAGCGTTTACAGAGAATGATACATAAAACAAAAAAAAAATCCAGTGAGTGGCAGTTCTGTGTGTGTGGGCTCAGAGGAGAGAGGTCAGACTGGTTCAAGCTGACAGGAAAGCGACAGAAACTCAAATAACCACACATTAGAACAGTGGTGTGCAGAAGAGCATTTCTGAATGCACAACACGCCGAACTTTGAAGTTTATAGACTACAGCAACAGAAGACCACCCACTCAGTGGCCACTTTATTTCATACTGGAAGTATTTTATAAAGTGACAACTGAGTGTGTTTAAGATGCAGAGAGGCTAATGGGAGGACGGCTAGGATGAGGTAGATTATTTCTGATAGGGTGTAGCCAGGGGACATGGACTCCTGGATGTTCCCACAGGAAAGACATGTTTGATAGACTGATGAGAGAGGTTAGAGAGAGAGAAAACAGTCCAAAGCAACCCCAAAAACCTAACTGTCCTAGCAGCTACAGACTCATTTTCAAGGACCCTTCGTCTCATATTCTCAATTTTATTGTTTATTTATTTATTTATTTATTTATTTTGTATTTGCACATTTGTTGTCTTTTGCAAACTGGTTGTTTGTCCATCTTATTATGTGTGGTCTTTCATTTATGTTATTACGTTTCTTTGTATTTACTGTGAATGCCCAGGAGAAAACCAATCTCAGGATTCTACAGACTGACATATGTGCACTTTGATAATAAATTTACTAAAGTAAATCTAAACGTAGTGTAGGAAAATGCAGTCCACGTCGTCTGTCTAGCTTGTCCCAATTTCCTGCATTCAGTCCACATCCCCTCAGACCCCTCTCCTCTGTCTACCTGTCTCAGTGCTCCAGATTTTCCCAGCATTCCAAGATCTGCAGTCTCATCTTTCCCTTGAGTTGGAGTCAAGCTACTACTACCTACTACTACATCGGCACAGGCCTGGGGGGGGGGGGGGGGGGTCAAAGAACTGCTCTACGTTACAGTGTGGTTGTGATGTCTGACGTTCACCCCTGGCTATAGACGATGGTAAGGCTGGGCTTAGACCGTGCTGGAGAATGGTATGGAGTCAGGAACTCGGGACTGGACGCAGTGACAGAGATTGAAGGTGATAGTTTTGTTATTTAGCTGAAAGAAGTTTCTGATGAGCAGGTATCAGATTTCAAACCGAGACAGGGGCAGAAAGAGCATTGGGACACAATTAAGTCCTCTGTCCACTATTACACTGTTATTTCCGAGACAGGGGCAGAAAGAGCATTGTCAAGTGGAAGAGAGTTAGTCAGGCCTACACACACATGCACTTCCCAGACCCCACCCAGCCAACAGGATTCACCCGCCACTTGTTCCAGACCCATCACCTGCAGCCTATTTAACCCCAGTTGTCATCCACCATCTTTGTTCACTCATTGAACCAACCAGCCTCAACCGGTTGCTCCCAGCTTCACTCTTCCTGTCTAAAGTTTACCTTGTTGCCTGTTGTGTTTAGTTTCTGTTCTCTCTTGTTTTGTGGCTTGTTATTTGGCAGTAAAGTTATCACTCACCACTGAATCATCTCTGCTGCTCTGCTTTTGGGTCAAGCCTCTCCTACATTTCCTGAAAAAGCCTCTACAATATTTAGACCCAGAATGAAAAATGAAAAATCAGGTACAAGAATTTATTTTTGTTTTTTATGAATTGGAATTACCTCAAAGGTTAAAATTATGCCATTCCCAGCAAGAGGAGACATGTTTCAGATGGGATCATACTCCTCTTGTCAAACGATTATTAAAATGAAAAGGTGGAGCTTATATTAAAATAACATCAGAACCAGTTGTAAGTGTTGTTACATGGTGTGTGTGTGTGTGTGTGTGTGTGTGTAGGTGATGTTCCTAGCTTTTTCAAAAGACCAGGAGAATTTGTGTTTCCCTGGTACCTTTCACTCTTCAGAATGAGCCAGATCACTTCACAGACAATGCCTGATTTGCCTTTGTTGCAGAGGAGCACAACAGTTGATCTGTGCACAGCAAGATCTCACAAATAACAGTGTAATAGTGGACAGAGGACTTAATTGTGTCCCAGTGTTTAGATGATCAATATTGGCCAAGAAATAATCTTCACCCCTTCTTTAGAACATGGTCCTGCAAACACATTTGTAGAACAGCTACTGTAAATAACCACCTGAGACTGTCTTGTCCGAAGGGCCAAGAGAACTTCTACTTCACCAGGCAGAAGTTGAGAAAATTATGAGGTGTATAGATAAGATAGATGATTCTGATTCAGATTTATTCAATTCAAAGTACATTTATTTATCACATGTACATTGAAACATACAGTGAAAGACATCATTAGCATTTGACAACCCACACACAAGGATGTGCTGCGGACTGCCCGCGAATGTTCCAGTGCCAACAGAACATATGTACATACGTTCAGCAAAACAATACAAGCACCAACGGCTACAAAACAAAAACAGCAAAAGAGGCCATTTCTCCACCTCCCTCCTCCTCCTCCCATCGTCCGAGTCTTTTATCCCAGCTTCAGAATTTCAAGTACTAGAGGACGTGGCTTTCAGATGGGGGGGTAGTTAAAGGAGATGTGAGGGGCAAGGTTTTTCTAACACAGAGAGTGGTGGGTTCCTGGAATGGGCTGCCGGGGTGGTGCTGGAGGGAAATACAAATATGGTGCCTAACAGTCTAGATCAGGAGTTCCAAACTGTTTCTATGCCCTGGACTCCAAACTAGGAACCCGTGATCTAGGTAGACAGAATCAGAATGGAATCATATTTATTATCAATACTTTATATGATGTGAAATTTGTTGTTTTCTTTACAGATACAGCACAGTAAGAGACTTTCAGACCAATGAGCCCACGCCGCCAAATTAACGTACTGACCTGAATGCCATTGGAATGCGGGAGGAAACCAGAGCACCTGGAGCAAACCTACGAGGTCACGAAGAAAACGTACAAACGCCTTACAGACAGTGGCAGGAGCTGAACACAGGTTACTGGTACCATAATAGCATAACGTTAACCATTACCCCGCCCCACCACCCCTTGCAGTTTACCGAGCCATTCCCTGCATGTGAATATTCAGGGAATAAAAAGGTCAAATACAGGCAGAGCAGACTTAGTTTAATCCAGAATCACGTTTTGTGGCAATAGTACTGTACAAAGACATAAAAATTACTATATATTACAAAATAATTAGATAATGGTAAAAAAAAAGAGAATTCATGAGAACATTGATACTTTCATAAGACCATAAAATATAGGAGAAGAATTAAGCCATTTGGCCCATTGTGTCTGCTCTGCCATTTCATCGTGGTTGATCCATTTTCCTCTCAGTCCTAATCTCCTACCTTCTTCCTGTATCCTTTCATACCCTGACTGATCAAGAACCTATCAACCTCCATCTCAAATATACCCAATGACTTGGCCTCCACAGCCTCCTGTGGCAATGAATTCCATAGATTCACCACTCTCTGGCTACATCCACATTCATAGTCATAGTCATACTTTATTGATCCGGGGGGAAATTGGTTTTCGTTACAGTTGCACCATAAATAATAAATAGTAATAAAACCATAAATAGTTAAATAGTAATATGCAGATTGTGCCAGGAAATAAGTCCAGGAGCAGCCTATTGGCTCAGGGTTTCTGACCCTCCAAGGGAGGAGTTGTAAAGTTTGATGGCCACAGGCAGGAATGACTTCCTATGACGCTCAGTGTTGCATCTCGGAGGAGTGAGTCGCTGGCTGAATGTACTCATGTGCCCAACCAGTACATTATGCAGTGGATGGGAGACATTGTCCAAGATAGCATGCAACTTGGACAGCATCTTCTTTTCAGACACCACTGTGAGAGAGTCCAGTTCCATCCCCACAACATCACTGGCCTTACAAATTCATTCACTGTACATGAATATTCAAGGCAGAGAGGGTCATATACAGGCAGAAGACTGTAAGACCAAAAGACCATAGGATACAGGAGCAGAGTTTGGCCATTTGGCCCATTGAGTCTGCTCTGCTATTTCATCATTCCTTCTCAGCCCCAATCTCCTGCATTCTCCCCCTATCCTTTCATGTCTTGACCAACCAAGAATTTATCAACATCTCCTTAAATATTCATAGACATGGCCTCCACAGCTACTATGACAAAGAATTCCACAGATTCACCACTCTCTGACTCAAGAACTTCCTCTTCATCTCCATTCCAAAAGGACACCCCTGTATTCTGAAACAGTGTCTTCTGGTCTTAGACTCTCCCATCATAGGAAACATCTTCTCCACATCCATTCTATCGAGGCCTTTCATCAATTGATAAGTTTCAATGAGGTCACCCCTCATTCTTCTAAATTCCAGCGAATACAGCCCCAGAGCCATCAGACGCTCTTCATATGACAAGCCATTCAATCCTGGAATCATTTTAGTGAACCTCGTTCGAACCCTCTCCAGTGTCAGCAGATCCTTTCTAAGATTAGGAGCCCAAAACTGCTCGCGATACTCCAAGTGAGGCCTCGCCAGTGCTTCATAAACTCTCAATGTTACATCCTTGCTTTTATATTCTAGTTCTCGTGAAATGAATGCTAACATTGCATTTGCCTTCCTCACCACAGACTCAATCTGCAATTAACCTTTAGGAAACCCTGCACAAGGACTCCTAAGTCCCTTTGCATCTCAGTTTTTTGTATTTTCCCTTCATTTAGAAAATAGTCAGCTGTTTCAGTTCGTCCTACAAAGAGCATGACCAGACACTTCCTGACACTGTATTCCATCTGCCATTTCTTTGCCTATTCTCCTAATATGTCTAAGTCCTTCTGTAGCCTCTCTATTTCCTCAAAATTACCTGCCCCTCCACCTATCTTCATATCATCTGCAAACTTTGCAACAAAACCATCAATCCTATCATCCAAATCATTGACATATAAATTTTAAAAAGCTTTAGTTTAACCCAGCATCATGATCGGCACAGATATTGTGGGACGAACAGCCTGTTCCTGTGTTGTATTGTTTTGTGTAATCCTTCCGCACCCCTCACCACCACTACTTTATCATTTCAGTCACCATTATGAACAGACACTCCTGTGCCTAGTGTCACTTTATGGACATATAATACGTCAAAATTATGAGTGGTGTAGCCAGGGAAAAGCAAGCAGGCATTTTCCATTGAGGTTGGGTAAGTCTGGAACTAGAGGTCATGGGTTAAGGGTGAAAAGTGGAATGTTTAAGGGGAGCATGAGAAGGAACTGTGCCCAAGATCGAACCTGAGTCTCTGGAGCAGTGAGTCATTTGCACTACCCTCTGTGTGCCGTTATGCCTGGAAAAATAAATCTAAAACAGATATGAGTCTCAGACAGCTCAGGACAGAGTTACATGGGAAGCAGGTGGAACAGCAGCATAGTGGTTTGTGCAATGCTTCACATTGCCCAAGATCAGAAACTTGGGGTTCAATTCCCACCACTGACTACTCATAGACTGTTTGTCCCATTCCCATCAGGGAGGAGTCTACGTAGCATCCACACCAGGACAATCATGCTCGAGAACAGTTATTTTTCCAAGCAGTAAAGCTGATCAACACTCATGAAGCACACCCTCCACCACCGCCACTACTTCATCATTTCCTGTCACAGTCACCTTACGTACGGACACTCCTTTGCCTAAACTCTTTATAGACATACAATCAATCGATGTATATGAGCTATCTTACATATTTATATTTATTGTGTTATTATTATTATTGTGTTCGTAATCTTGTTGCGTGTTTTTTGAATTGCTTTGGATCCAGAGTTACAATTATTTTGTTCTTCTTTATGCATGTGACATTGAACCATCTTAAATGTTCTAAGATCCCCCACTTTAACACAGCAGTCCCCAACCATCGGGCCGCAAAGCATGTGCTACCGGGCCGCGAGGAAACAATATGATCTGCCGATAGGAGTCAGCTGCACCTTTCCTCATTCCCTGTCACACCCACTGTTGAGCTTGAACGCACGCGAGGTCATTACGCACACGTCATCCATGTCAGCGCGGGAAGGAGATCAACTCCTCGAGCTTGCAAATGACGGGGGGCTGAAAAGTATGTTTGACATAACATCTCTGCTGGCATTCCGGATCAAAGTCAAGGCTAAATATCCTGAGATAGCCACGAAAGCACTGAAAACGTTGCTTCCATTTCCAAAATATCTCTGCAATGAATGCAACGAAAACTAAACTGCGGAATAGACTGGACATAAGGAACCCCATTCGAGTATCGCTGTCTCCCATCACCCCTCGATAGGACCGTCTTGTTGCAGGGAAACAAGCCCAGGGCTCCCACTGATTCAGCGATATTGGTGTGTTGCAATGATTTGATATATTCATATGGGGAAAATATGTGCTGTGTGTTTAATATCCAAATGCTACTTAAGACGTTACGATGCTATTGACTTATATAACCATATAACAATTACAGCACGGAAACAGGCCATCTCGGCCCCTCTAGTCCGTGCTGAATGCTACTCTCACCTAGTCCCACCAACCTGCACTCAGCCCATAACCCTCCATTCCTTTCCTGTCCATATACCTATGCAATGTTTCTTTAAATAAGAATACCGAACCTGCCTCTACCACTTCTACTGGAAATTCATTCAACACTTACTTCAAGCTCCCCTGTCCTCCCCTGATAATTGACTTATCGCTATATTCATGCGAGGAAAATATGCACTGTGTGTTTAATATGAAATTCGTTAGGTACCCTTTTAGAAACGAAATTGAGTGTATTAGCCACTTATCACCTATATTGTGTTCGTGATTAAACCCCCCCCCGAACAGAATCACCAAAAACGATTTGTAGAAAAAAACGGCACGTACACGCAAGCGCAAATCACGCATGCGCACTTGTGCCCGCGCAAGGCTTCATGGTCATTGTAGTCTTACTAGGGGTAAACCCAACGTATTTGACTGCTACTCCTGCTCTCAGGATGAGGCTTTTCATTCTAGGACGAGGGAGATGTCTTCCTTTTTTAAAGAAAGGGGCTTCCCTTCCTCCACTATCAACTCTGCTCTTAAACGCATCTCCCCCATTTCACGTACATCTGCTCTCACTCCATCCTCCCGCCATCCCACTAGGAATAGGGTTCCCCTGGTCCTCACCTACCACCCCACCAGCCTGCGGGTCCAACATATTATTCTCCGTAACTTCCGCCACCTCCAGCGGGATCCCACCACGAAGCACATCTTTCCCTCCCCGCCTCTCTCTGCATTCCGCAGGGATCGCTCCCTACACAACTCCCTTGTCCATTCGTCCCCCCCATCCCTCCCCACTGATCTCCCTCCTGGCACTTATCCGTGTAAGCGGAACAAGTGCTACACATGCCCTTACACTTCCTCCCTTACCACCATTCAGGGCCCCAAACAGTCCTTCCAGGTGAGGCAACACTTCACTTGTGAGTCGACTGGGGTGATATACTGCGTCCGGTGCTCCCAATGTGGCCTTTTATATATTGGCGAGACCCAACGCAGACTGGGAGACCACTTTGTTGGACATCTATGCTCTGTCCGCCGGAGAAAGCAGGATCTCCCAGTGGCCACACATTTTAGTTCCGTGTCCCATTCCCATTCTGACATGTCTATCCACGGCCTCCTCTACTCTAAAGATGAAGCCACACTCAGGTTGGAGGAACAACACCTTATATTCCGTTTGGGTAGCCTTCAACCTGATGGCATGAACATCGACTTCTCTGGCTTCCGCTGAGGCCCCACCTCCCCCTCGTACCCCATCTGTTACTCATTTTTATGCACACATTCTTTCTCTCACTCTCCTTTTTCTCCCTCTGTCCCTCTGAATATACCTCTTGCCCATTCATCCCTCCCCCTCCTGTCTTCTCCTATCATTTTGGATCTCCCCCTCCAACTTTCAAATCCCTTACTCACTCTTCCTTCAGTTAGTCCTGACGAAGGGTCTCGGCCTGAAACGTCGACTGCACCTCTTCCCACAGCTGCTGCTTGGCCTGCTGCGTTCACCAGCAACTTTGATATGTGTTGACTGCTACTCTTGTTCGTTGACAACCCTACCACCCGCTCCCCCCGGTCGGCCGGTCCGCAAGAATATTGTCAATATGAAACCGGTCCGCAGTGTGATAAAGGTTGGGGACCCCTGCTTTAACACAGTGGAATAATGGTCATTTTTTGATCAACTCCCATGGTGAGATTTGAACCCCCAAACTCAGAGTGCAACCCACAGAGCCAAAGTCAAGAAGAACTCATGTGCTGAAAAAAGTTGTGCTATCTCCGGCCAAGTAGACACCCCAGGTCTGCCCACTGGTTGGTTGTTTTTTCTGATTACACCAGCAGGTGGCGATGGTGATCTGGAGGTGAGGCAAACCAGGACTGAACAGGGAAAGCAGAAATTTTTCTGGCATTTAATTTCTGCCTGATACATCATGAGGGAAAATTGGACCTTCTCTGTCTCCAGAATAGTAAGGTCTCTTTGTTTGCTTGTCATAATATTACTCAAAAGTCAGATTTTCGTCTGTGTCCAGTTAGGACTGACAGTGATACAGGATCTTCCCTTACTGATGTCCTGGATACAATGAAAGTACTTACTGAAGAACAGACACCATTATCTTGCCTTTCAGAACCAGACGACCACTGTAAACTGCATTTATATAGCACCTTTATCAACCAACCTGTTTCACACAAGCACAATCAAATGAGGATCCTTAACAACCAACCTGCCCTCCCTCCATTGGCTCAGTCTGCACCAGCCACTGCCTCTGCAAAACAGCCGACATAATCAAGAACCTCCCTCCTGCACTATTCATTTTAGTTAGTAACTTACAGTGATTTGCATGCCCAGCACTGTACAACTGTTGCAAAACAACAAATAAGACCATAAGACAAAGGAGCTATATTAGGCCATTCAGCCCATCAAGTCTGCTCAGCCATTCCATCACAGCTGATTTATGATCTCTCTCAACCCCATTCCTCTGCCTTTACCCATAACGTTTGATGCCCTGACTAACCAAGAATCTACTTTCTCTGATTTAATATAGGCACAGTCGTCTGTGGCAATGATTTCCACAGATTCAACACCCTCTGGTGAAAGCAACTCCTCCTCACCTCCGTGTTAAATTAATTATCTCTCTATTCTGAGGCTGTGCCTCTGATCTCAGCCCCCCTCCCCTACCCCTCTCCCCATTCCTTTCCCCTTCTCAGAGTACAATTCATTCTCATTCTCATTCATTCTCTCTCTCTCTCTCTCGCTCTCTCTCTCTCTCTCTCTCTCTCGATCACTGGGCATCACTACTGGAGGTATGTGGCTTCTCCAGAATACTGAAAGGTAAAGAAGATAATGATCTTAAAGATAGTCCTTATTTGTCACATGTACATCAAAACATCGAAACGTACAGTGAAAAGCATTGTTTGCGTCAATGGCCAACACAGTCTGAGAACGTGCTGGGGGCAGCCCACAAACGTCGCCACGCTTCAGATGCCAGCACAGCATGCCCACAACTTACTCACCCTAACCTGCAGCTCTCTGGATTATAGGAAGAAACTGGAGTATCCAGGCCAAACTCATGTGGTCACGTGGAGAACGCACAAGCCCCTCAGATTCCAAACTGTTTAATGTCATTTCCAGGACACACGTGTAAAGGGGAATGAAGTAATTGTTACTCTGGATCCAATGCAGAACAAAAAAAAAATAAGATGAAGATCACAGTAATAAAAAAAGAACTAAACCCTGATCACTATGGTTTAGCAACACTGACCACGTTGATCACTTTTCACTGGAAAAGATTTGTCAGTTTTGTTATAACAATGTTCTTTCTTGTAAAAAGGTGATAATTTGTGTTTAATTCATAAGATAGCTTGTATACATAGATAGATTGTATGTCCATAAATTGATGCTAGAAGTGTCTGTACATGAGGTGACTGACAGGAAATGATAATGTAGTTATAGTTGTGGGTGGAGGTGTTGATCAGCTTTACTGATTGGGAAAAATAATTGCTCTCGAGCATGATTGTCGTGGTGTGGATGCTACGTAGACTCCTCCCTGATGGGAATGGGACAAACAGTCCATGAGTAGTCAGTGGTGGGAACTGAACCCCAAGTTTCTGATCTCGGGCACTGTGAAGCATTGCACAAACCACTATGCTACTGATCCGCCTGCTCCCCATGTGACTCTGTCCTGAGCTCTCTGAGACTCATACCTGTTAAGATTTACCTTTCAGGGTGTAAGGGCATGCAGTGGGTAGCACAGATGACTCACCACCCCAAAGGCTCAGGTTCGACCTTGGGCACAGTCCGCGTGAAATCTGCATCGTCTCCCTGTGATTGTCTGTGTTTCTGCAGGTGTTCTGGTTTCCGTCCACATCGCACCGTCTCCCTGTGATCGTGACTGTTTCCCCAGGTGCTCTAGTTTCCTCCCGCATCGCAAAGATTAATCATCTCCTGTTAATTGCCCCTAGTGTGCAGCTGGTGGCATGTGACTCGACAACTTCTGTTCTCTATATTTATCACTTTTGATTTTAAGATTATTATTTTGTTTCTTTCTTTCTGTTTTTTTATTTTCACAGTTTGTTTGTCTTTTGCACATTGCTTGCTTTTATCCATCTTTGCTGTGTACGGTTTTCATTGATTCTATTGTGTTTCTTTGTATTTACTGTGAATGCCCACAAGGAAATGAATATCTGGGTAGCACATGGTGACATATATGTCCTTTAATAATATATTTATTTTGAAATTTGAGAGTCTAGGAGTTCTTTAGAACATAGAAGACTACAACACAGCATAGGCCCTTCAGCCCACAATGATGTGCCAACCCTTTAGCCAACTCTAAGATCAGTCTAACCCTTGTTCCTACATAGCTTTCCACTTTTCCAATCATCCATGTGCCTATGTTCCTTGGGAAAGTAGGGAGAATTAAACTCGATGAGTGTGAATGGCAATTTGATTGTCAGCATGAAATTGATGGGCCGAATGGCCTCTTTGTATCGAATGACTCCATGGTTTTGTACAAATAAGTTAATGTTTCTTCCTGCATTAGTGGCTTTAAACTAGAAAATTAACCATTGACAAACCAGGTAGAGGTGCTGTTTCTCAGGGCATTCTGACGATCATCGAGCATTCTGAGGGGATGACCATTTTATAAACTCAATTAAAGACCAATTTCTGCCTGTCAGACACTGATGAGGTTAAAGTTTAAGGTGTAATTGTCCTTCATCACATTCCAGTGTCAATAAGACTCGGTTTTTCATCTCAGAAATAAATCTTATTCGTATCTCATCTCAGAGGATTTATCCCAGGCCAACATATTGATGCAATCATGAAGAAGGCTTATCAGCAGTTATACTTCATCAGGAGACTAAGGAGATTTGGTATGACACCATATTTCTACCGATGTAGCACAGAATGTGTTCTGGCTGGCTGCAGCACAGCCATGTCTGGGGGCCCCAATGCAGAGGATGACAAGAGGCCGGAGAGGGCTGCTGACTCAACCAGCTCCATCGTCAGCACAACCTTCACCACCTTCAAGGACATCTTCAAAATGCAATGTCATCCATCATTAAGGATCCTCATCCCCCAGGACATGCTCTCTTCTAATTCAGGGAGGAGGTACAGGAGCCTGAAGACCTGCACTCAACATTTTAAGAACAGTTTCTTCCTTGATTTCCGAACGGTTCATGAACCCATAAACAATACCTCACTATTTCTCTTTTGAAGTATTTATTTATTTCCATTGGATGGTGGGGTGGAGATTCACCTCTACCAAAGGGGATGTAAGGCAATCATTCCCTCCACTAGCCTGCAGGTCACACTTGGGCAAGGTGTTGCACTTCCTTAGCACCTCCCCCCCCAAGTCAAGGTCATGTGAAGCCATGGGAGCAGGTGTGGGTGGTCGTATGAGCAGCTGGTGTATATCACAAGTCCTGGTTATGCGACCACTGACCCTAAGTATTAATAATTAGGGTCACCCATTTGTAAAGACACTGCTCAGAAAAAGGCAATGGTAAACCACTTATGTAGAATATATATATAGGCATCCATTAGTCTCGTGAGACCATGGATTTGCGCCTTGCAAGGTTTGCAGAGCGTAGGCCTGGGCAAGGGTGTATGGAAGACCGGCTGTTGCCCATGCTGCAAGTTTCCCCTCTCCACGCCACCGATGTTGTCCAAGGGAAGGGCACTTGGGCTAATACAGCTTGGCACCGGTGTAGTCACAGAGCAATGTGTGGTTAAGTGCCTTGCTCACGGACACAATACACTGCCTCAGCTGAGGCTCGAACTAGTGACCTTCAGATCACTAGACGAACGCCTTAACCACTTGGCTACATGCCAACACTCTGTAGAATAAGCCAAGAGCAATTATGGTCAATTATGGTCCAGGTCATACAACACAGCAATTAATGAATTTACTTTGGTTACATAATATTTTATGGTTTGCACTATCCTGATGCCACAAAACAACAAATTTCATGATGTATGTTAAATGATAATAAACCTGATTCTGATTCACAAAACAAATACCAAAAATTCAAAACCCATTGGGTTAGCTCCATTTAGATCATCGAGTCGAGTTTGTTGCAGTGTGAACAATTACAGTGCAGTACAGATGCAATGAAAAGCATGCTTGCAGCAGCTACACAGCATAAAAATAATAGAAATGGTAGAAGGAACAAAGACATTGGCTATTTTCCAAACAGGGAGAGAATTCAGAAATCAGAGATGCAAAGGGGCTTAGAAGTCCAAGTGGAGCATTCCCCGAAGGTTAACTCGCAGTTTGACTTGGTAGTGAGGTAGGCAAATGCAATGTTAGTCTTCATTCTAAATTTAAAAGCAAGGATGTGATGATGAGATTTTATAAGGCATTGGTCAGACTGTCCTTGGAGTATTGTGAGCAGTTTTGGGCCACTCATCCGAGAAAAGATGAGCTGACTTTGGAGAAGGTCCAGAGGAGGTTCACGAGAATGGTTCTGGGAATCAAAAGGTAAATATATGAGTAGCCTTTAATGGCTCTGGACCTGTACTCACTGGAGTTTAGCAGAATGAGGGGGGAAATGGGATGGACCAGATGGCCCGACACTGCTCCTAGGTCTTATGGTAGTCAGAGGCAGGATTTGAAGGACAGGGTAAACCAGAGAGACTTATGGAAGGAGCAAATAACAGCATCATGGCTAAAGGTGAAGCACATGCATTTGAGGAAGATTACGAATGGAGAAGTGCAGACGTTTCCTTGCACTGTTGAGATGGAGTGAAACAGGGGAACATTTGAAAACAAAGTAGAGAATTTCAAAAGTGAGTCTTTGAATAATCAACCATTGGCATAGGCCAACAGGTGAGCTGATGGACTAGAAGCATGGTGCAAGTTTGAAGATGGGCCTCACGGTTTTCCGGAACTTGACGGGGAAAGGTGGAAGCTGCAGGGGCTAGGCCAATCGAGAGGTTGGTGAGTCCTAATTTAGATTATTGTGAGCAATCCCTGTCACCTACAGTATCTACAGGAAAGAGATCAATAAGATTGAAAGAGAACAGAGAAAATTTGTAAGGATGTTACTGGGACTTGAGGTCCTGAGTTATATGGAAAGTTGAATAGGTTAGGACTTTATTATCTGAAATGCAAGAGAATGATGGAGTTGTGATAGAGGTATAAAAAATTATGAGGGGTATAGATGGTTTAAATGCAAGCAAACTTTTTCCACTGAGGTTGGGTAAGACTAGTTGGTGTATTCAATATTTCAGTAATACTTGAGTAATTGTAAATATATTGTTTGATTGAGCTTCCTTTGTGTGCTTACTTAATTCATTGTGGGTTATACCGTACGATCGAAGTACATGAATGACATACGTCGTTATACAACCACACCACATGTGAGCATCCCACTAAAGTAAAACTAAGTGGATGCATAATCCTGCCTCCTGTGATTTTTCTTTCAATTAGTTTTTGGAGTTACAAGACATAACTTTGAGGATGAGATAGTTTTAAATAGACCCGAGATAACAATCTAACTGTTGAAGTGCAGTGAAATGTTTGAGATTTTAAAAAAGCACAGCATATCTTTTCTTTGGAAGGAGGGGTCAGAGACATTTGAATTTTTAAAATGCACAGCACGTGTTTCTTCAGGAGGGGACAGAAATGACTGAGTTTTTTTTTAAAAAGCAGAACACAGACAAAATTGATGACTTTATAAACAGCGAGTACTGGTTGATATTAATGGCTGGCTACGTTGCAAGGATAGGTACATTCGATTGAACAACAGATATCAGGGTATTGTCTACTGAAAGAATTGAGCAATATTTTAAAGCAAGTGAAAAGCCAATGCAAGATGAATGCTAGTGTTGCTGAGTGTAATAGGTGGAAAGGCATTAAATTTGCTTAGAAATTTAACTTCTCCAGCTAAACCAGCTGAAATGAGCTTTGCTGACATCATGAAAGTATTGTAGGAACATTTAGAACTGAAAACATTGTTGATCACAGAACACTTTAGGTTTCATAAGCATAATCAAAAAGAAGTGAAGTCCATTTCAGTTTATATGGCTGAATTGACGAGATTGTCTGAGTATTGTCAGTTCAGTGATGGGCTTAATGATACACTGAGAGATCTTTTAGTTTGTGAAATCTTACAAGAAAACATTGCAGAAAATGCAACAAAGTAGGACACATACAAAGAGCATGCCGGGCAGACAAAAGAAATAAACTGCATAGAGTAGAGAAAAAGATAAGAAGTTTAGTTGCGATTTCAGAAAGAGCACTAGTCTGCATGTGATCGGACACTTTTCGGCATGTCAAGGTCTGGCCTGAGGTTGAGCGCCTTAGGGGCCTGTGGACACAAATTCTTGCCGGTGTTGTGCACTGGAGCATAGCAGGAGCCAGAACATCAAGAACAGCAAGAGCGATTTACTGATTCTTGAGTTGGTGAATTCGAAATAAAAAGCAACACTTCAGACTGACTGTAACATCGAAATAGTGACTATTGTCTCCCCTGTCGCTGTAGAAGGAGCAATATCTGTGTCTCCCTTGATAGTGCAAGAGAGCTTGTGGGATGTCGAAATGTTGGAGTGAACAATTAATTCTTGGTGTACTGTAGACCGTGGTCTCTCTTTGGGGGCTTTGCTGTTGCTGGCATGGTGGGTGGTGGGAATGTTGATGCTTTATACTAGAATAAGTGGGGGAAGGGGAGGGTTGGTGCTGTTTGTGTGTGGGAGGGGGCAGGGGACTTTAGGGTTCTTATGCTTTTCTGTTATCCATTCTTCAGGGTTTTTTGACTTCTGTTTCAAGGATGTCTTCTGAAAGTAAGAATTTCAGGTTGTACTGTATATTGTACACATTCTTGATATTAAATGGAACGATTAAACTACTGAACTGTTAATGAAAAACCTGATGGTCATAAGAGTGACAGAGGATTGTGTGGCCTTGAGATTTACAATGTGAAATCTAACAATAGACAAGCAATATAGCTCGCACCAAAGTGAACGGCAAATTAATTTAAATGGAATTGGACACTAGCTGGGCGGTTTCAGTCATTCCACAAAATGAGTTTAAACAGCATTCAAAGGTACTGAACTGAAGCCTGCAGATCTCCATCTAAGAACTTATACTGGAGAAAAGATAACAGCTGTGAGAATGACATTCATAACAGTGAAATACAACAACCAACAAGCCACGTTGGGCGTGGGTGTTAAAAACAGGAAGGCCAGCATTGTGGGGCTGTGAATGGCCAAGACAACTGCAACGTGATTGAAGATCCATCCACCATTTGAGGTGTAAAATGTTTCAATGAGTACCTGTATGTGAGAAACTTTACCCTCATTACTGACCATCAACCACTAAAAACAAACAAGAGAAAATCTGCAGATGCTGGAAACCCGAGCAACACACGCAAAAAAGCTGGAAGAACTCAGCAGGCCAGGCAGCATCTATGGAAGAAAGCGCAGTCGACGTTTCAGACCAAGACCTTTGGCAGGATACAAGAAAAAAAGATGAGTAGATTTAAAGGGTTGGGGAGAGGAAGAGAGAAACGTAAGGTGATAGGTGAAACTGGGAGGGGGAGGGATGAAGTAAAGAGCTGGGAAGTTGGTCGGTGAAAGAGATACAGGGCTGGAGATGGGGGAGTCTGATAGGTGAAGAGAGCAGGCCATGGAAGAAAGAAAAGGGCAGGGGAGCGCTGGAGGAAGGCAATGGGCAGACAAGGAGATAAGTTGAGAGAGGGAAAAGGGTAAAAGGGGGTGGGGATTTAACAGAAGTTTGAAAAATCAATGTTCATGCCATCAGGCTGGGGGCTACGCAAATAGAATATAAGGTGTTGTTCCTCCAACCTGAGAGTGGCTTCATCTTGACAGTAGAGGAGGCCATGGATTGACATGATTGGAATGGGAAGTGGAATTTTAAATGGGTGGCCACTGGGACATCCTGCTTTTTCTGGTGGGCGGAGCGTAGGTGCTCAACGAAGCAGTCTCCCAGTCTACATTGGGGCTCACCAATACACAGGAAGCCACACCATGAGCACCGGACACAGTACCTGACCCCAACAGACTCACAGGTGAAGAGTCGCCTCATCTGGAAGGACTGTTTGGGTCCTTGAATGGTAGTGAGAGGGTAGGTGTAGGGGCAGGTGTAGCACTTGTTCTGCTTGGAAGGAGTGCCAGGAGGGAGATCAGTGGGGAGGGATGATTGAAGAAGGGAATTGTGTAGGGAGCAATCCCTGTGGAAAGCAGAAAGTGGGGGGGGGGAGGAAAAGATGTGTTTGGTGGTGGGATCCTATTGGATAGAGCGGAAGTCCCAGAGATTTACGCACTGGACGCAGAGGCTGTTGGGGGTGGTAGGTGAAGACAAGAGGAACTTTATCCCTGGTAGGGTGATGGGAGGATGAGTAGACATGTGTGAAATGGAAGAGATGAGGTTGAGGACAGCATTGATGGTGGAGAGAGGGAAGCTCCTTTCTTTGAAAAAGGAGGACATCTTCATTCTATAATGAAAAGCCTCATCTTGAGAACAACAGAGACAGAGGAAATGAGAGAAAGTGATGGCATTTTTACAAGTTACAGGGTGGGTAGAGGTATAGTCCAGGTAGCTGTGAGAGTCTGTGATTTATAATAGATATCAGTAGATAAGCTGTCTCCAGAGACAGAGAAATTGAGAAAGGGGAGGGAGGTGTTGGAAATGGACCTGGGAAATTTGAGGGCAGGGTGGAAGTTGGAGGCAAAGTTGATGAAGTCGACAAGCTTAGCATGGGTGCAGGAAGCAGCACCAATGCAGTCATCAATGTAGCGTAGGAAAGCTAGGGGACACCAGGGTAAACTTGGAACGTAGACTGTTCCACGTAACTGACAAAAAGGCAGGCTGAGCAAGCACTTGCAGGGGTACATCTTCTGTTTGGAAGAAGTGGGGGGAGCCAAAAGAAAAGTGATTGAGATTGAGGAGGTTCCACTAGATGAAGGAGAGTAGTGGTAGAGGAGAGCTAGTTGAGCCTGGTGTCCAGAAAGAAACAAAAAGCTTTGAGGCCTTGAGGGAATTGGACATCCATAGTGAAAATAAAATGATGGGGGCTAGGGAACCTGAAATTATTGAAAAGAACCATTCGTGTACATTTGCAGTCCACAGAATGGTGCTCCACCATCAGCTACACCACAATTGCAGAGATGGGTCTTTTTCTTGGAGAACCCAACTACAAGATCAAATTCAAGAGGGCAACTAATCATGGAAATTCTGATGGATTATCCTATTTACCAAAGTAGCTGAAAAATTTACAGAAGAGGACATGCTTCTTGACATATTCTCCCTAATGCAAATCAGAAGTCTCCCTATTATGGCAGAAATGATCCAAAGGGAAACCAGAAAAGACCCCATACTGTCTCACACATGGCAAGCCAAAATGGCTGGAATGTGCAGCAGTAATTCCAGATCCCTCATTTTTATTTGCACTTGCCCTTGATAGGGGGTTGCCTTATGTGGGGATTGAGGGTTATTGTACCATCCAAGCTGAGAGCTAATTTGTTGGAGGATCTACATGCCAGTCATCTAGGCATAGTCACGATGAAAGCATTGGTTCAAATCTTTGTCTGGTGGTCTGGGATAGATCAGAACATTGAGCAGCTTGCCATGTACTGTTCGGGATGCAAACACACCCAGAAAGTATGTGTCCAGAGCCTTCAGAACCACTTCCTGCAGTCCCAAACTCAATTCCTACAACCATCGTCCAAGTTCAAAGTAAATGTTATTATATATATGTCATCATGTACAATCCTGAGGTCCTACAAGAGTATGAAATCCTCCGTGTGTGTGTGTGTGCGTGTGTGTGTGTGTGTGTGTGTGTGTGTGTGCGTGCGTGCCTGTGTGTGCGCGTGCGCGCGTGTGGAGAGCCTGAGGCGGCACTTTCTCAGAGGGTGATGAGAGTGTAGAAGTGGTAAATGTCGGTTTGATTTCATAAGACCATAAGACCTTGGAGCAGAATTAGGCTATTTGGCCCACTGGCAGGAGTATTCAAGGACATTTTCAACCTTTCACTGCTATGGGCAGAAGTTCCCAGTTGCTTCCAAAAGGCAATTACACCAATGCCTAAGAAGAATAATGTGGGCTGCCTTAACGACTATCGCCCAGTAGCACTCATATCGACAGTGATGAAATGCTTTGAGAGGTTGGTCATGACTAGACTGAACTTCTGCCTCAGCAAGGACCTAGACCCGTTGCAATTTGCCTTTCACCACAATAGTTCAACAGCAGACGTAATCTCAATGGCTCTTCATGTGGCTTTAGACCACCTGGACAACACAGACACCTATGTCAGGAAGCTGTTCATCGACTATAGCTCAGCATCTAATACCATCATTCCCACAATCCTGACTGAGAAGTTAGAGAACCTGGGCCTCTGTATCTCCCTCTGCAATTGGATCCACAACTTCTTCCAGAAGATCACAGTTTGTGCAGATTGCTGATAACATATCCTCCTCACTGGCGATCAACACTGGCACACCTCAGGGTGTGTGCTTAGCCCACTGCTCTACTCCCTCTATACCCATGACTGTGCGGCTAGGCATAGCTCAAATACCATCTATAAACTCACTTTTTTTAATATATGTTATTACTTCTGTTTTTTTGCACGATTTTTAATCTATTCTGTAATTGATTTAATTATTTAGTTATTGTTATTATTTTTTCTTCTATATTATGTGTTGCATTGAACTGCTGCTGCTAAGTTAACAAATTTCACGACACATGCCGATGATAATAAACCTGATTCTGATTCTGAATCCATTGCGTCTGCTCCGTCATTCAGTCATGGCTGATTCAGTCTCCCTCTCATCCCTATTCTTCTGTCTTCTTCCTCTAACCTTTGACGCTCTTACTAATCAAGAACCCATCAACCTCCACTTTAAATGCACCCAATGACTTGGTCTAACACCGACATTTGTGGAAATGAATTCCATAGATTCACCATCCTCTGGGATGCCATGGTAGCATAGCAGTTAGTGCGACACTATTACAGCTCAGGGTGTTGGATTTAGAATCCATTCTGCAAAGAGTTTGTGTGTGGGTTTCCTCCAGGTGCTCCGGTTTCCTCCCACAGTCTAATGATGTACCAATTAGGAAGTTAATTAGTTTTTGGTGGTGCAACAGATGTCCGGGAGATGCACAGCCTCAGTTGTAGCAAGGACCTAGCCTCAGGCCACGTGTTTGCCTACTGCTGCAGTCCCAGGCAGGAGATGCTGAAGATGGTGTAGCGTGGCATCCGTGCTCAGTTGAGGGTTGGCCTCTCCTGTTGGTGCTGCCCTCCAGTGTTCGATCAGTGGAATGACAGGCCAGATTGCACGTGTATGTTTGTCTGTGGACTGCCAGTAATCTGTACCATCAACCTGTGGGACATCCCACTCAAGGACTAGGGGTAAATGTATATTGACTGTGGGTGTGCTCACTATTCTGAATGGTTTGCACCTTGGCCCCGGAGGAATACTGTTTCATTTGGCTCTATTTATGCATGCTTGAATGATAATTAAATCTGAATTTGATTGTAAATTGTCCAATGATTAAGTTAGGGTTGTAATGAGGGTTGCTAGGCAGCACAAATCAAAGGGCCAAAATGGCCTATTCCATTCTGCATCACAAAATAAATAAATAAATAAATTTCTCCTCTTCTGTTCTAAATTTCAACATTTAACAGAAGCTTGGATAAGTATATGGATGTAAGGATATATGGGGGCTATGGTATGTTATAGATGGGACTAGGTAGAATAATAGTCTGGCATGGACTAGATGAACTGAAGGGACTGTTTCTGTGCCAGGATTTGAGGAACTGAATTACAGGGAAAGGTTGAACAGGTTAGGATTATGTTCCCTAGAGAATGACTGGAAAGTTGACGGAGGTATACAAAATTATGAAGGTTATAGATGGGGTAAATGCAAGCAGGCTTTTTCCTTTGAAGCTGGGGCAACTGTAGAACTAGAGCTCAGGGTTGAGTGTGAAAGGTGAAATATTTAAGGGAACACGAGGGGGATCTTCACTCAGGGGGTGGTGAGAGTGTGGAATGAGCTGCCAGTGGAAGTGGTGGATGTGGGTTCGATTTCGACCTTTAAGAGAAGTTTCGATAGGGACATGGATGGGAGGGGCATGGAGGGCCATGGTCCAGGTGCAAGTCAATGGGAGCAGGGAGATTGATAGGTTGGCTCAGACTAGATGGGCCAAAGGGCCTGTTTCTGCGCTGTGGTGCTCTACGATTCGATGAAAGCTAATCAACTTCCAATTCTGCAAACTTCAAAGAGGGCAAACTACCAAGGAAAATATTATGCAGCAATTTAAAATAAAACTTGTATCTGAGAGAAAAGCAAGATCCCAGGAGGTTCATGAAGAAACTGGAGTTTGACCCATTCTGCAAAAAAAAATCCCATCCTAAATATAGAACCAAACATCTGTTTGGAAAAGAGCCGAGGTTGCTCTCAAATATTGGGGTGGGAATTAATGAAATGTTGGTAATCAATTAAGAATATACTTTAATTCACATTTAACCTCTATTTGCGAAAGCAATTACTGTGCTAACAGTATGTAGAGTGATTATACAAAAGTACATAGACCAGCCTGCTGGCAGCAATTGCCTGCGAATGTGCAGAGGAGTTTCTAATTACTGAGAAAATGACTGGGGAGGGAACCCATCAGTTTGGGCATCTCCCCTGAGGAAAACAGGCTTGATTCTCTCACAGTCTGGGGTGAGGCCATGTAAAACAGGAGCTCTCTCCGCAATAATTGATCTCCTCTGAATGAACAACGCAGCCCGACTCAGGGCAGCTGTCTCTCTTTATGATTCGCTGATACAGAACCAGGCATCTCATGGCTACAGTTACAGTTTTTGGTATCCAGCTTTTCGAAGGCAGGTTCGAATCCCGCTACAGCAGGTGGGGAATTTGAACTCCAGTAATTAAACAGACCTGAGTGACACACACAAAATGTTGGGGGAAGATCAACAGCTCAGCCAGCATCTGCGGAAAGAAATAAACAGTCAACTTTTCAGGCCGAGACCTTTCACCAGGACTAGAAAGAAAGGGGGTAGATGCCAGGATAAGAAGGAGGGGGAAGGGAAGACGTACAAGCTAGAAGGTGATAGGTGAAATCAGATGGCTGGGGGGATGAAGTAAGTAGCTTGGAGGTGACTGGTGGAAAAGGTGAAGAGCTGAAGAAGGAGGAATCTGATAGGAGAAGAGAGAGGATCCTGAGGGAAAGGAAAAGAGGAGGGGGCAGCAGGGGGAGATGATAGGTAGGTGAGGAGAAGGGAAGAGGTGAGGGGGGCAGAGTGGGGAATTGAAGAAGATGGAATGTAGAGGGGAATATTTATCAGAAGTTGGAGGCTACCCAGACAGAATATTAGGAGTTGCTCATCTAAACTGAGAGAGGCCTCATCATGGCAATAGAGGAGGCCATGCACTGACATCTTGGAATGGGACAAAATGGTTGGCCACTGGAAATCCTGCATTTTGCAGACAAAGCAAAGGTACTTGACAAAGTAATCCCCCAATCTATATCAGGTCTTAACAACATAGAGGAAGCTGCATCAGAAGCATTGGATACAGCAGCTGACCCTAAAAGACTCACAGGTGAAGCATCACAAAAATGAGAAAATCTGCAGATGCTGGATCCAAAGCAACACACACAAAATGCTGGAGGAACTAAGCAGGCCAGGCAGCATCTGTGGAAAAGAGTAGTCCTGATGAAGAGTCTCGGCCTGAAACAACAACTATTTATTTGTTTCCATAGATATTGTCTGGCCTGCTGAGTTACTCCAGCATTTTGTGTGTGTTGTCTCACAGGTGAAGTGTCACCTGTCTTTATCACATAAACCTGGATTGTTAAACAAAAATCCATTTAACACTGAGATATCAGTAAGTTGATGGCCAGTTCCAGGATCAGAGTTCTCATACAAGTGGGATTCACAAGGCCTGGTGATCCCGGAGGTACATAAGTCAACAAGTCTGGAGTTTAGTGTCTTCGTCTGTCTCATCTGTGAGTCTTGGGGTCAAAATCAAAGATCAAAACCCAAAGGTCAACAGGAAGAAGAGAACTCAAGGTCCCAAGTCTGTGAATCTGTGTGACACGGCTGGGCAAAGCGAAGCCCCTCTGTTTTCGGGTCTGGGTGACTGGAGACTGAGGAACAAGGAAAACGGTTTGTCCTGGGGTTAGAGAATGCACATATGCATGCACGGTTGGGAGGGAGGGAGGGAGGGAGGTAGGAATGTGTTTGTGTGTATGAGGGAGGGAGTGTGTGCATGTGTATGAGAGAGTGAGGGAGGAATGTGCTTGTGGGTGTGTGGGAGGGAGGGAGGGAATTTTGCTGCTTTGTCACCTGGTATGTTCTGACCATAAGACATAGGAACAGAATTAATGCATCGAGCCTGCTCTGCCATTCCATTGTGGCTGATCAATTATTGCTGTGGGCATACTGTGTTGGCACCAGAATGTGTTGCAACACTTACAGGCTGCTCCCTGGCACATCCTTGGGTGTGTTGGTTGTTCAGACAGATGATGCATTTCACTGTGTGTTTCGATGTACTTGTGATAACTAAATCTGAAACTGAATACTGGACAGATCATTGCCCGAGGTGATAGTTTTTCAGACCACAGACAACACACACAAAATGTTGAATGAATTCAGCAAGTCAGGCAGCATCAATGGAATGAATAAACAGTCAACGTTTCAGGCTGAAGTCGTTCATCGGCATCCCAGGTGACTCTAAGCTGTGTTTGGGGAAAATGCATTAGATGAGCTTTTGATTTGTTCAATTAATTTACAAACCGATGCCTAATCACGGCAGCTGTTAGAGCTTAATGAAGGAACTATGAGATTTGAGCTTTGAGCTGCTTTTTAATACATTGTTAAATAAATTTCAATTGATTTTAATTTTCTGAAGGGATCAGAGTATTTAGCTACCCATGTGAGTGTGGCATCTCATAAATATGTAGCATGGTTGCATTTTGCATTCAATAGAAATGTTACATTTCCATATGAGCTCACTTGATTTATCATACTAAGAGCTTGTATCGATACACCACATCCCTCAAGGTGCTGATCATCAGCTCAAGCCATGAGGGACTGCAGAAAGTAGAACTAATCTTCAATCATTTTGAGTTAGGATGGAAGTACAGAACATAAAGCACCACAGCACGGTACAGGCCATTCGACCCAATGTTATGCTTACCTTTTAACCAAATCTAAGATCAATCAAACTCTTCCCTCTTACATAGCCTTCCATTTTCAATCATTCTCTTAGCCTACCTAAGACTTACTTAACGCTCCCTAGTGTATCTGCCTCTACCACCAACCCTTGCACCTTGTTTCAAGCACTCACCACTCTCTGTGTTAAATATTTATCTCTGACGTCCCCCTATACTTTACTCTAAATACGCTAAAATTATACCCTCTTGTATTAGCCATTTTCACTCAGGAGAAAAATACTCTGGCTGTCTTTTCAATCTCTGCCACTTATAATTTTATACACCTCAAGCAAGTCACCTCTCATCCCCTTTAATTCTGAAGAGAAAAGCCCTAGCTCACTCAGACATGCTCTCTAGTCTATGCAACATCCTGGTAAATCTCCTCAGCAGTCGCTCAATGGCTTCCACATCCTTCCTATAATGAGATGACCAGAAATGAACACAATATTCCAAGTGTGGTCTGCCAGGTTTTTTACAGAGCTGCAATATTACCTCATGCCTCATGTGATGAAAGCTCATCACTAACTACAGACAGCACATGGTGCACTCGGTAAAACACTCATCCCCAGCAGTAATAGTGACTGGGTCTGAACCAGAGCTGCTGCATGGAGCTGTCTCATAAAGAGGCAGCAGCAACCTGCACAGGTGTGCTGATGGTGGAGGATACCATCTTTAATTGGATAGTTGAGTTAATTAGCTTTTGGTTGGTCTAGGGGGAGGGGCTTAGCAGTTATAAGCCTCAGGTTACAAAGGCTTTGGAGTTGTTCAGTAGACAAAACTCAATCTGTATTTTTTTTACCAGGAAATGGGTTGAGGTAGGGAAGAAGTTAAGGATGTATGGGGTTGAATTAGAAAGGGTTGCATCATTTAAATTTCTGGGAGTTATATTTGATTCATGATTAACATGGGCAAACCATATCAGGAAAGTTGAGAAATGTAAAAAAGTAATAAATGTGATGAGATGTTTGACTGGTAGGGAATGGGGAGCAAGTTGTTCAGCTTTGAAGAGAATGTACGTGGCTTTAGTAAGATCTGTATTGGATTATGGAAATATAGTATATGGATCAGCAGCTAGGTCTCTTATAAGGAAACTGGATGTGATTCAGGCTCAGGCCTTGAGAGTGTGCAGTGGGGCTTTTAAAATGTCACCAGTGTCAGCCCTACAGGTAGAAATGGGAATAATGCCTTTGGAACTAAGAAGGATGCAACTGATGGCAAACTACTGGGCTAACTTGCAGGGGCACAATGATTCTCACCCTACTAAAGGAGTGTTGCAGGAGTGCTGGGAAAATGGGAGGTTTCAGAGGGATACCTTTAGTCGGGTAGGGAATGATATCGCGAAAGAATGTGGAGTATTTGATCTGAGGATAAGTCCTTCAATAGTTTATCCGGTTGTAGCTCCATGGAAGCTTGTATGGCCTGACATAGACTGGCATTTGTTAGAGGTAAAAAGGAAAGAAAGATATAAAACAGATTTGGTAAATGCATTTAACTGTCATGTGATGGAAAAGTATAGTGATTATACTCACATTTATACGGATGGTGTGAAGGAACCTGCAACAGGAGTGATAGGGTTTGGGGTGGTCATACCAGCAAAAGAAATTGGAATCAGCAGAAGAACATCTAATAAGTTAGGGGTGTTTACAGTGGAGATGCTGGCAGTGTTGGTTGCGTTGCAATGGGTGCGGAAAGCCAGACAAGTCAAAGCATTGATATGTTCAGATTCATCCTCCGTTCTAGCAAGTTTAAGGTCTTTTCACACAAACAGTCGGCAAGATGTACTTTATGAAGTCCTTCAGTTAGTTACAAGGATTGCAAATCAGGGAGGTCAGGTAAAATTTCTATGGGTTCCAGCACATGTAGGGGTGAAGGGGAATGAGAGGGTGGATGAGTTGGCAAAGAGGGCGTTAAAGAAAGAAAATGTGGAAATGTACATTAGTATCAGTAAAGCAGAGGTTAAGTGTGTAATCTGGGAAAAAGTCAACTGAATGTGGCAAGAAAGATGGGACAGGGAGGGGAAAGGGAGGCATTTATATCAAATACAAAAGAGTGTTGCAGTTACTAGGGTAGCTAATGGAAACAGAAGAGAGGAAATCGTGTGGACTAGGTTAAGGCTGGGGCATTGTGCATTAAACAAAACATTGAAAATGATAGGGAAGCACCAGACAGGATTGTGTGAGGAATGTCAGGAAGAGGAGTCAGTAGAACATGTAGTTCTGAGTTGCAGGAAGTTTGGGATACAGAGAGAGATAATGAGAAATAAATTAAGGGAGTTGGGGATGCAGGAATTCACATTAGAAGGGTTGTTGGGCATGGGTGAGAGAGCACAAGTCCGGGTATTTTTAACATTTTTAAGGGGTACAGGGTTTTTTATAGAATATGATGAATAAACAGGAATAGGATACTAGGATGGTCAAAGATGGGAGGGTGAAGTGTAGGTGTGTGTGTGATTGGGTGAAGGGATTTAGAATGTATGTCTAGTGCACATTCTGGAGCAGAGGTTTGCGGTAATGCACCATTAAGCTGGATGCCAACCGCCGTAAAACAAGATACAGACAGACAGACAGGCTTTGGAGTTGGCAAAGAGGGTGTTAAAGAAAGAAAATGTGGAAATGCACATTAGTATCAGTAAAGCAGAGGTTAAGTGTGTAATCTAGGAAAAAGTCAACCGAATGTGGCAAGAAAGATGGGACAGGGAAGGGAAAGGGAAGCATTTGTATCAAATACAAAAGAGTGTTGCAGTTACTAGGGTAGGTAATGGAAACAGAAGAGAGGAAATTGTGTGGACTGGGTTAAGGCTGGGGCATTGTGCATTAAACAAAACATTGAAAATGATAGGGAAACACCAGACAGGATTGTGTGAGGAATGTCAGGAAGAGGAGTCAGTAAGAACATGTAGTTCTGAGTTGCAGGAAGTATGGGATACAGAGAGAGATGATGAGAAATAAATTAGGGGGTTGGGGATGCAGGAATTCACATTAAAAGGGTTGCTGGGCATGGGTAAGAGAGCACATATATATATGTGAGATTGGGTGAAGGGATTTAGAATGTATGTCTAGTGCACATTCTGGAGCAGAGGGTGGCGGTAATGCACCATTAAGCTGGATGCCAACCGCTGTAAAACAAGATACAGACAGACAGGCTTTGGAGTTAGTTTTCTTTTGTGTTTAGTCTGAGGGTAGCTATATATATTGTTTTTTTTCCAGTTTTTGTCTTGTTTTGAGGTAAATTTTAAGGAGGACATAAATAATCTTCCAGAAATAGTAGGGGACAGGGGGTCCAGTGAGATGGAGGAACTGAGCGAAATACATGTTAGTAGGGAAGTGGTGTTAGGTAAATTGAAGGGATTGAAGGCAGATAAATCCCCAGGGCCAGATGGTCTACATCCCAGGGTGCTTAAGGAAGTAGCCCAAGAAATAGTGGATGCATTAGTGATAATTTTTCAAAACTCGTTAGATTCTGGACTAGTTCCTGAGGATTGGAGGGTGGCTAATGTAACTCCACTTTTTAAAAAAGGAGGGAGAGAGAAACCGGGGAATTATAGACCGGTTAGCCTAACGTCGGTGGTGGGGAAACTGCTGGAGTCAGTTATCAAGGATGTGATAACAGCACATTTGGAAAGCGGTGAAATGATCAGACAAAGTCAGCATGGATTTGTGAAAGGAAAATCATGTCTGACGTATCTCATAGAATTTTTTGAGGATGTAACTAGTAGAGTGGATAGGGGAGAACCAGTGGATGTGGTATATTTGGATTTTCAGAAGGCTTTTGACAAGGTCCCACACAGGAGATTAGTGTGCAAACTTAAAGCACACGGTATTGGGGGTAAGGTATTGGTGTGGGTGGAGAGTTGGTTAGCAGACAGGAAGCAAAGAGTGGGAATAAATGGGACCTTTTCAGAATGGCAGGCGGTGACTAGTGGGGTACCGCAAGGCTCAGTGCTGGGACCCCAGTTGTTTACAATATATATTAATGACTTGGATGAGGGAATTAAATGCAGCATCTCCAAGTTTGCGGATGACACGAAGCTGGGTGGCAGTGTTAGCTGTGAGGAGGATGCTAAGAGGATGCAGGGTGACTTGGATAGGTTGAGTGAGTGGGCAAATTCATGGCAGATGCAATTTAATGTGGATAAATGTGAAGTTATCCACTTTGGTGGCAAAAATAGGAAAACAGATTATTATCTGAATGGTGGCCGATTAGGAAAAGGGGAGGTGCAACGAGACCTGGGTGTCATTATACACCAGTCATTGAAAGTGGGCATGCAAGTACAGCAGGCGGTGAAAAAGGCGAATGGTATGCTGGCATTTATAGCGAGAGGATTTGAGTACAGGAGCAGGGAGGTACTACTGCAGTTGTACAAGGCCTTGGTGAGACCACACCTGGAGTATTGTGTGCAGTTTTGGTCCCCTAATCTGAGGAAAGACATCCTTGCCATAGAGGGAGTACAGAGAAGGTTCACCAGATTGATTCCTGGGATGGCAGGACTTTCATATGAAGAAAGACTGGATGAACTGGGCTTGTACTCGTTGGAATTTAGAAGATTGAGGTGGGATCTGATTGAAACGTATAAGATCCTAAAGGGATCGGACAGGCTAGATGCAGAAAGATTGTTCCCGATGTTGGGGAAGTCCAGAACGAGGGGTCACAGTTTGAGGATAGAGGGGAAGCCTTTTAGGACTGAGATTAGGAAAAACTTCTTCACACAGAATGGTGAATCTGTGGAATTCTCTGCCACAGGAAACAGTTGAGGCCAGTTCATTGGCTATATTCAAGAGGGAGTTAGATATGGCCCTTGTGGCTACGGGGGTCAGGGGGTATGGAGGGAAGGCTGGGGCGGTGTTCTGAGTTGGATGATCAGCCATGATCATAATAAATGGCGGTGCAGGCTCGAAGGGCCGAATGGCCTACTCCTGCACCTATTTTCTATGTTTCTATGTTTCTAAATAAAAGCACCTGAATCTAGTTTTGTGACTCAAGCCATCTTGTTATTTTTCTTAAACAATTGACCCACAGTTTTTTGTGACACCTTGTGAACTCAATTTTCTGATAATGAAAGCCTACGCACTATTTGCATTCTTACCCACCCTATCAACTTGCATGGCAGCTTTGAAGGATCATGGATGTGGATTATCTGAGGAATTTTGAAGTAAATTAGAAGAAGCTGTTTCCAACAATCAGAGGACCTTACCGGAGCAGTACAAGATGTTGGTGAGGCCACATCAGGAATAATGAAGAAGGATCTCGGCCTGAAAAGTTGACTGTTCATTCAATTCCTTAGATGCTGCCTGACCTGCTGAGTTCTTCTAGAATTTTGAGCATGTTGCTTAGGAATAGAGTGTTCAGTTTTGATTACCCTGCTACAGGAAAGATGCCATCAAACTGGAAAGTGTGCAAAAGAGACTTACTAGGATGTTGCTGGAACTGAAAGATATCAGTCATAGGGAGAGATTAAGCAGGCTATGACTTTATTCCTCAGCGAGTAGGAGAACTGGGGGGGTGGGGGGGGTGGGGTGACCATATATAAATAAATAAATTTGTGCACGGCAAAAGAAAGGGTGAATCCACTCCATCTTTTCTCCAGAGTTGGGGAATTGAGAAGTAGAGCTCATCAATTAAGGTGAGAGAGGAAAGATTTCATATTAAACTGAGCAGCGACTTCTTCGCCCAGAGGGTGGTCCATATGTCGATCAAGTTGCCAGAGGAAGTGATTGGGGCAGGTACATTAACCACATTTTAAAAAAGCACTTGTACAGGCATGTTTAGAGGGAAATGGTCAAAGGTAGATAAGTGGGTAGCGTGGTAGCGGTTAGCTTAGTGCAGTTACAGCGCTGGTGAGCACTAATCGGGGATTCAATTCCTACGGTGTCTGCACATTCTTGGCGTGATCAATCCAGTTTGCCCCACATTCCAGTGATGAGCAGTTAGGGTTAGTAAGCTGTGCAACATGTTATGTTGGCCTCGTAAGCATGGTGACATTTGAGACTACCCTCAGCGCAATCCTTGTTGATATGATTTGAATGTATGTATGTTTCAATGTTCATGTGACAAATAAAGTAATGGTAAATTAATTTTAATCTTAATCTTAAAATGGGACTATTTGAGCTGGGAATCTAGGTTGGCGTGGAGCTGAGTGGCCTGTTTCTGTGCTGTGTGATTTGATGACCTTTATACTCCTGTGACTTCCCACTTCCATAGTCTCTGTCATCCTCTGACCTTCAAATCTCTATTACCTCTGTATTACCATAAAATCTTCAAATCTTTACATTCTTTCAACTCAGTCCTTTTTTTCAATGCCAATGGTTATTGTTTCCCCACAGGGTGCCAAACGCTCACTCTTTTCACTTCACTGAAAGGAACAACTTTGACCATTGTACATCCTGCTTTTTGATTGACCTTTTTTCAGACGTCTTCAAATTCAGGATGACTTTCTTCCAGTCTAGTCCATAGACTCTGAGATGGTAATGACATGCCTTTTAAGACCATATGATGTAGAAGCAGCATTGGGGGCCATTCAGCCCATCGAGTCTGCTCAGCCTTTTCTGCATGGCTGACTTATTATTATATATTATTCAATATTTGATAGGTTTCAATGAGATCCCTTCTTATTCTGCTAAACTCCAGCAAGCTCCAGAGCCATAAAACTCTCTTCATACATTAACCGTTTCAGTCCCTGGATCATTCTTGCAAAGTTCCAAGGAACAGAGACCTAACCTAGCTAACCTGTACTCAGGCCCCCTAGTGCTGACTTTTGAGAACTCTAAAACTCATGTTTTCTGTAGTATTTATTTTTTTTATTCACACAGTTTCTTTTCTTTTGCTCATTGGTTGTCAAAGTCAAGTCAAGTTTATTGTCATTTAACTGCGTATATCTATATAATGTATATAGCCATATAATGTGTATAGAAACAAGACAGAGTTTCTCTGAACCAGGGTGTAAAGCACAGTACTACACATAACACACATAACAAATGATAACTTATGAAGGTAAGGATAAAATCTACAGATGAATCACACATAAATAACAAACTAAATTGCATCAATATTGAACATTGCTAGGTACGGAGCAGATTAACCAGTAACACTTCGAATATGACGCGGCCAGGAGTTCAGAAGCTTGATGGCCTGGGGAAAGAAACTATTTCCTATCCTGACTGTTCTTGTTTTTATACATCGGAGTCTCCTGCCTGATGGTAGAAAGTCAAAGAGGATGCTGGATGGATGGGTGGGATCCTTGAAAAATACCAAGGGCCCTGCATATGCAGCGCTCCTGATAAATGTCCCCGATGGATAGAATGATCCTCTTAGCTGTTCTCACAGTTCTTTGTAGGGACTTCTAGTCCAGTGCTCAACTGTTCCCATACCAGATGGAGATGCAACTTGTCAGGACAATCTCAATGGTTCTCCAGTAAAATGCAGTTAAGATGGCAGGGGGAGAGGCTTGCTTGCTTCAAGCTTCTTAGGAAGTGGAGGTGCTGCTGTGCCTTCTTGTTCAGGAAGGTGATATTAACGGACCAGGTGAGGTCATCCATGATGTGAACTCCCAGGAACTTGGTGCACTTAACTCTCTCTATGGAGGAGTCATGTTTGTGACAGAAGTGTGTGGTTTGTCTGCACCTTCCTGAAGTCCACAGTGGTTTCCTTTGTCTTCTCCATGTCTGGGTTTAGGTTGTTCTTCTCACACCAATCTACCAGCCACTTCCTCTCTATACTCCATCTCATCATCATTCTTCATAAGGCCAACCACTGTTGTGTCATTCACAAACTTGATGACGTGGTTTGAGATGGATCCTGCGACACAGTCATATGTCAACAGTGTGAACAGCAGCGGGATGAGCACACAAAGTAAACTTATTATCAAAGAGCATATACGTCACCTGAGATTCATTTTCTTGCGGACATTCAGAATAGATACAACGAAACAAAATAAAATCAATGACAGACTGCACCCAAAAAGGTGGATAAACACCCAAAGTGCAAAAGATAGCTAGCTGAGCAAACACAAAAAGGAAAATAATAATAACAATAAATAATAAAAGGCATCCGTTAGTCTTGCGAGACCATGGATCTGCACCTGGAAAGTCTTCGCTCTCCAGGGCGCAGGCCTGGGCAAGGTTGTATGGAAGACCAGCAGTTGTCCATGCTGCAAGTCTCCCCTCTCCACGACACCAATGTTGTCCAAGGGAAGGGCAAGGGCCGATACAGCTTGGCACCAATGTCATCGCAGAGCACTGTGTGGTTAAATGCCTTGCTCAAGGACACAACACGCTGCCTTGGCTGGGGCTCGAACTAGCAACCTTCAGATCGCTAGTCGACTGCCTTAACCACTTGGCCACGTGCCCACACTAACAATAAATAAATAAGCAATATATATTGAGAACATGAGATGAAGAGTCCTTGAACGTGAGGCCATAGGTTGTGGGAACAGTTCAGTGTTGGGGTGAGTGAAGTTGACTGAAGTTATCCCCTATGGTTGAAGACACTGATGGATGAGGAGTAACAACTGTTGCTGAATCTGGTGATGTGGGTCCTGAGGCTCCTGTACCTCCTTCCTGATGGCAGTAGGGAGAAGAGAGCACGTCCTGGGTGGTGGAGGTCCTTGGTGCTGAATGCTGCTTTCCTGCAGAGCCCTGTGTAGATGTGCTCAATGTTTCAGAGGGCTTTACCCATGATAGACTGGACTGTATTCATTACTTTTTGTGGGATTTTCCATGATGCATCCACACTGTCCACCACACATCTATAGAAATTTGTCAGAGCTTTAGATCAGATATAGAATCTTTGCAAACTTCTAAGAAAGTAAAGGTGTTGCAGTGCATTTCCTTCTGATGGCACTTACGTGCTGGATCCAGGACAGATCCCTTGAAATGATAAACCCAAGGAATTTGAAGTTGCTGACACTCTCCACATCTGATGCTCTGATGAGAACTGTCTCACGGACCTCCGCTTTCCTCCTCCTGAAGTCAATAATCAGCTCCCTGGTGTTGCTGAAATTGAGTGAGAAGTTGTTGTGGCACCGTTCAGCCAGAATTTCAATCTCCTTCCTTAATGCTGATTCATCACGTCCTTCAATTTAGCCAATGACAGCGGAGTTTTCAACAAACATAAATATGGCTTTCACGCTGTGACTGGCCTTACGTTCATAAGAATAATGTGAGCAGAGAAACGTGTAGTTTTTCATTGAGTCTGTTGTAGTTCTACTGTGAATGCTTGCAGGAAAATGAATCTCAAGGTAGCATTGATGACATATACATACCTTGATAATAAAGTTACCTTGAACTTTGACAACATGTACTAAGATTCAGTGAACTCCTGTTGCTGAATACAATAAGCTAGGTTGTGCCATGCTTAAGTACATTGAGGTAGTAACATAATGCAGATAACATTTGAGAATGAGATTTGAAGCCATAACTTTGGCAATTTAGATGCGAGCTTGCAGGAGTCCCTGCCATGTTTGAGCCAAACTGTTTAAGATACTGCAGACTTTTTACGGTTTGCAAAAAACAGAGATCCCAAATATTGACTCAGCCGTGCCCACCTGCTTATTTCCTTTCAGCCTATACATTGTACTTGCTCTGTACTTGCAAACGAAATCTCAGATTACCAGACTCGTTATGTGTGAGTGAGAGATGTTTAATGAATCTGTCAGCAGTGCAGTGAAAATATATGCAAACTTTGCTTGCAACAATCATTTTCCTGGAAATTACATTGAACCATCAGTCAACTGAATGGTGTTAACTGCGCTTAAAGACTTAATTTATCTGAAAGTTGACAGGCAGCACCTGGAATCCAGCGGGGGAACAGCGCGTGTATGAGCTCAACAGCTGGAGTACTAAATGTCAGGGCCTTGCAAATTAATAACATTTTGGAAACTGATAAAGAGATGATTACATTGTCAAAACAAAAAAATATCTGCAGCTCAGCACTGAATTTCTGCTGCTAATTCAGACTTTTGGTTCGACAGTCTGCATCAGTCCGGAGTCACACACGTATACAAGATGCTGAAGGAACGCAGCATCTTTGGAGGAGAATAAACTGCTGATGTTTCAGGCAGAGACCCTCCATCAGAACTGGAAAGGAAGGGGGCAGAAGTGAGAATAAGAAGGTGGGGGGAAGGAGGAATGAGTACGAGTTATAGGTAAGACAGGTGAGGGGAAAGGTGGGTGGGTGGGGGAGGTGGGACAAAGTAAGAAGCTGGGAGGTAATAGGTGGAAGAAGTAAAAGGCTGAAGAAGGAGGAATCTGATAGGAGAGAAATGTTATTATTGCTTTCTTGTACAGGTTGAGTACCCTGAATCTGAAATTCCAAAATCCAAATATCTCAGAAATTCCAAATTTTTTTGAGAACTGACATTGCATTATACATGGGAAATTCTATAAAGCGTTGGGAAGGTTCCCAGACGATGCACAGATAGACAGGTACACCACAGACAGTTCAGATAAGTGACCTCACATATGTAAAGAACAGAAGTTAACAAAAATAGAAAAACTCTGCATAAAGTGTAAAATGAAGGTCTTCATTAAAAGAGTGGATTTATCAGAGCAAACATATGCCACTTAATGGTAAGCTGATCATGAAACAAGCAAAGATCTATCACGGCAAGCTGAAAATTGAAGATCATTTTGAATATTCAGCAGGCTGGTTGCATTAACTTTTTAAATATTTGCGGTGATGAAGTGTCTGCTGATGAAGAAACAGCAGAGAAATTCATAGAACATAAAAAATCTACAGCACATTACAGGCCCTTCGGCCCACAATATTGTGCCGTCCATGTAACCTACTCTAGAAGTTGCCTAGAATTTCTCTACTGCATAGCCCTTTATTTTTCTAAGCTCCATGTATCTATCTAAGAGTCTCTTAAAAGACCCTATTGTATCCGTCTCTACCACCATCACTGGCAGTGCATTCCACGCACCGACCACTCTCTGTGTGAAAAACTTACCTCTGACATCCCCCTTGTACCTACCTCCAAGCAGCTTAAAACTATGCCTGCTCATGTTAGCCATTTCAGCCCTGGGGAAAAAGCCTCTGACTACCCACACGATCAATGCCTCTCATCATCTTATACACCTCTATCAGGTCACCTTTCATCCTCCATCGCTCCAAGGAGAAAACGCCAAATTCACTCAACCTATTCTCATAAGGCACGCTCTCCAGTCCTTGTAAATCTCCTCTGCGCTCTCTCTATAGGATCCACATCCTTCCTGTAATGAAGTGACCAGAACTGAACACAGTACTGCAAGTGGGATCTGACCGAGGTCTGATACAGCTGTTGATGAGTTATACGGCTGTCATTGATGAATTTGGCAAGAACATTACTGATGATAATCTAACACGCTGAGTGGCTGCATCAGTGCATATGTGTAATAAACAAATGTAAGACAAAGACCACTTAACAGTAGCACATAAATTCAGAGTCCAAAATGATGACAATATCAAACTATCTCATTATATGTTCCAAAATCCAAAAATATCTGAAACCTGAAGCACTTCTGACCGCAAGCACTTCAGATAAAGAGTACTCAACCTGAATTTTGTTTTCTGTTTGAACCCCGACTGATATAACATTCAAATGTTGAATGTTTGTTTACATTTTCTGAGTGTCCTTGATTACGCCAATGATGAACATGAGTTGGCCCAGCAATGGTCACTGGGGAGTATCACTACAAGCTTGTCTCATCACAGCCTGCCAGGCTTTCCAATAGACTGTCTGATCCAACCACATTGTCGCCATGGCCAAGAACTCATCAGCATTTCTATTTGCTTAGAAAACTGAAGAAATTTGGAATGTGCCCTTTAATCCATTACGATGCTTGTGGCTGCACCATCTGGATGCATCATGGCTATAGGAACTGCTCAGCCCAAGACCACAAGAAACTGCAGAGGGTCGTGGGCACAGCTCCGCACGTCAAGGAAACCTCTATATTACCTGTTCTGCTCTTCCTCTGGCTACCTCAATGCACCAAAGTCTGGAGTGATCCCTCTGGATGGCATGCAGAACAAGAAATGTTCACTGTATCTTGGTAAATTCGACAGCGATAATCAATAGCAATATTAATAGTGTTATCAGTCAAAAAATACACTGAATGCCACAAATTCATGTCCCCCTAGAACTTCACCAATTTTTATCAATACACAATATAAAGCACTCTACCTGGATGCATCGCAGCTTGGTATGGCAGCTGCTTTCCCTGTGAGTGCAAGAAACTGCAGAGAGTTGTGGATCAGAAACACCTTCTCCATGACAAGGTGACACGCATGAGCCCATGCTATTACAGGAAAGATACTAGCATGGTTAGAGCATCGACTGAGGCAATGAATGGGAATAAATGGAGTCTTCTCTGATTGCTGCTGATCAGTGTTGGGACTGCTTCTTTTTAAATTATATGTCAATGATTTGGATGACGGAATTGATGGCTTTGTGGCCAAGTTTGCAGAAGATACAAAGATATGTGGAGGGACAGGTCATGCTAAGGAAACAAGGTGTCTGCAGAAGGACTTGAACAGATTAGGAGAATGGACAGAGAAATGGCAAATGGAACATAGTGTAGAGAATGTATGGTCATTCACTTTGGTAGAAGGAATAAAAGCATAGACTAGTTTCTAAACGAGGAGAAAGTTCAAAAAATCCCAAGGGACTTGGGATTTCTCTAATGCATAGCCTTCTATTTTTCTAAGCTCCATGTACCTATCTGGGAGTCCTCATGCTGGATTCCCTAAAGATTAATTTGCAGGTTGAGTCGGTGGTGAGGAAGGCAAATGCAATATTAGCTTTCATTCTGAGAGGACTAGAATATAAAAGCAAAGATGTGATGCTGAGGCTTTATAAGGCATTAGTCAGACAGCACTTGGAGTACTGAGAGCAGTTTTGGGCCCGTTAACTAAGAAAAGATGTGATGGCGTTAGGGAAGGTCCAGAGGAGGTTCACAAGTATGATTCTGGGAATGAGTAGGTAAATAAATGAGGAATGTTTGATGGCTCTGGTCCTGTACTCACTGGAGTTTAGAAGAATGAGGGGAGGATCTCATCAAAACCTTTTGAATATTGAAAAGCCTCGATAGAGTGAATGTGGAATGGTGTTTCCTGTAGTGGTAGAGTCTAGAACCAGTAGGACCAGCCTCAAAATAGAGGGACTTCCATTTAGAACAGATGTGAGGAGGAATTTGCTTAGCCAGAAGTTAATGGATCTGGAATTCATTGCCACAGATGACTATGGAGACCAAGTCTATGATTATATTTAAAGCAGAGGTTGATAGATTCTAGATAGGACGTCAAAGGGTACAGGGAGAAGGGATTGAGAGGGATAATAAATCAGCCATGATGGAATGGCAGTACAGATTCGATGGGCCAAATACCTAATTCTGCCTCTATTTTTATGAATTTTTGCTCCTATATATACTCATCTCTGCCTTAAATGTCTTCACAATGCTTTACAAGGAGCCTAACAGGGTTCAGCCACACTTCCTTTGAACCCAGTGCTTTGTTATAAATCCAAGGCTACAGGTGACAGACTGGGTACAAAAGGAAAGGACTGAGGAGTGTGGAAGTGGTATCTGAGACTAGCAAAGTGTAAAGTAAATTGGTAGATTGCATGAATGTGGAGATGATATTTCCTATGGAAGTAAATGTAATCTCAGTGACGTTGGCTGTGGAATGATTGTTGGTTCGAGTATCTCAGAAAGCATTGATCTTCTGGGATTTTCACACACAGCAGTCACTGAAGATTACAGAAACTAGTGTGAAAAACAAATAAAACATTCAGTGAGAGGCAGTTCTGTGGGTGAAAATGCCTTGTTATTGAGAGAAGTCGAGGCAAGTGGCCAGAGCTGACAAGCTGACAGGAAGGCAGTAGTAACTCAAATAACCACATGTTATAACAGTGGTGTGCAGAAGAGCTTCTCTGAATGCACAACATGTTGAACTTTGAAGTGGACAGGCTACAGCAGTAGTCCCCAACCACCGGGCCGCGGACCAGTACCAGGCCGCAAAGCATGTGCGAGGAAACAAAATGATTTGGCGATATGAAACGATATGAGTCGGCTGCACCTTTTCCTCATTCCCTGTCACGCACACTTGAACTTGAAATAACCTACCAAATCACACCAAATAACACACAAAACCTAAAATAACACTAACATATAGTAAAAGCAGGAATGATATGATAAATACACAGCCTATATAAAGTAGAAATAATGTATGTACAGTGTAGTTTCACTTAAAAGAATCGGGAAGATTAAGCAAAATCCGATTTGTAGAAAAAAAATCGGCTCGTACACGCATCAGCACGTCACACATGCGCACACAGGTGCCCGTGCAAGGCTTCATGGTCATGGTAGTCTTTCTCGGGGTAAACATAAGTGTCCTGTATTTGACTGCTACTTCTGTCCCTTATTTGGGAGTGAGAAAGTTGGCAACCCTACTTGAACACCCCCCCACCCCGACCCCTAGTCGGCCGGTTCGCAAGAATATTGTCAATATTAAACCGGTCCGTGGTGCAAAAAAGGTTGGGGACCCCTAGGGCTACAGCAGCAGAAGATCACAGGCGTACAATCCGTGACAACTTTATTAGGTACCTAATAAACTGAAGACTGAGTTTGTTTTATCTTAGTTGAATTTGGGTTGCTGCCAGCACTTAGAATCAAGACCTTACACCATTACTGGCTCTGGAAAGTATTAGTGGTGAGTCTCTATCTGAAACTGCTTCAAAAATACATTGCAAAAGTGGCACCAGTGAAAGAACGATGAGCAACACACACAAAATGCTAGAGGAACTCAACAGGTCAGGCAGCAGCTATAGATATGAATGAACAGTTTTTGATTGGGCTGAGACCCTTCATCAGGACTGGAAAGGAAGGGGGAAGAGGCCAGAATAAGAAGGTGGACAGAGATAAAGGAGGATAAGCTAGATGATGACAGATGAAGTCAGGTCGATGGGGGAGGACAGTGGACCATGGGAGAAAGAGAAGGAGGGGTGGACCCGGGGGAGGTGATAGGCAGGTGAAGAAAAGAGCAGAGGTAAGAGGATGTGAAATAACAGGAAAAGAAGAGGTAATAGACCAATGATATATTTCATTGTCAGGATGATCAGAGACTTTCAGGGAGTCTGAATCTGAAAAGTCACTGTTTCTTTTTCGACAAATGCGGCCTGACCTGATGAGTCATAGAAAACTACAGCACAGAAACAGGCCCTTCAGCCCATCTAGTCCATGCTGAGTCATTTAAGCTGCCTATTTCCATCGACCTGCGCCTGGACCATAGCCCTCCATATCTCTACCATCCAAGTACTATCCAAACTTCTCTTAAACATTGAAATCGAGCTCACATGCACCATGTTTCCAATATTTTCTGTTTTTTTTATTTCAGACTCCCACATCTATATTTATTTAGGCCTGTCCCCTAAAACCCTCACTAATTTTTATAGATGCACCGTTGAAAGCATTTTCTAGGGTGCATCACAACCTGGTATGGAAGCTGTCCTGTCAAAGACCGGAAGAAGCTGCAGAAGATCGTGAACATGGCCCAGCACATCACACAAACCAATCTTCTGTCCTTGGACTCACTTTACACCGCACGCTGTCGGAGCAGTGCTGGCAGGATAATCAAGGACACTACTCACCCAGCCAACACACTTTTCGTCCCTCTTCCCTCCGGGAGAAGGCTCAGGAGCTTGAAGACTCGTACAGCCAGATTTGGGAACAGCTTCTTTCCAACTGTGATAAGACTGCTGAACGGATCCTGACCCGGATCTGGGCCGTACCCTCCAAATATCCGGACCTGCCTCTCTGTTTTTTTTGCACTACCTTATTTTCCATTTTTCTATTTTCTATTTATGGTTTATAATTTAAAATTTTAATATTTACTATCGATTTGTAATCCAGGGAACGGGAAGTGCAGAATCAAATATCGCTGTGATGATTGTACGTTCTAGTATCAATTGTTGGGCGACAATAAAGTATAAAGTTTTCTTATTTTCAGTCAAAGGTCAGACCCACTTATTAACACAAGATCTTCCTCAGATGCTGGAAATCTTGAGCAACACACACAAAATAAATAGGTTTACTATGTCCCATGTACCAAGGTTCGGTGATCAACCTGAGCAACACACTCAAAATGGACGGAGCACTAGCCGAGCAGTCGGAATAACGGCAAAACAGCACCCCCGACCCAGGTTCAGTTCCCGCCACTGTCTGTATTTTCTCCCCGTGACCATGGGCGTGTCCTCTGGGTGCTCTGGTTTCTTCCCACAGTCCAAAGACATACGGTTAGTAGGTTAATTGGTCACACGGGGACACAGGCTCATTGGGCTGGAAGGGGCTGTTACTGTGCTGTATTTCTCAATAAATACATACACAACAAAACGCTGGAGGAGCTCAGCAGGTCAGGCAGCATCTATGGATGAGAATAAAGAGTTGATGTTTTGGGAACCTCCATCAGGACTTACTCGGGTCCTTCGTAGTGAGGATTTATTTTCGTTATTTATGACTGTGTCTAAACAGGTTCCATAGAGTTTCGTGTCTCTTTGGTTTTTTTGCTACAATCGAGTTCTGTGTGGAAAGGTGCAAAACACACTGTCTGTTTTCTCTCCCCAATTTTAAACCATCACACAGAATCAAAATCTACCCCCTGCCGGGTCAGGTCAGGCTTCCATTAATCTCGCTCAATGCAGAAGCAGTTGATTCCCTGTACTGATCTGGCAGGTACTTTCATCATACTTGCTTGTCAGAAGAACAGCAACCTTGATTACATGAATGTGAATGAGCGAGTGGAATGCGTGAGATTATGAATTCATGACAAGTGAAACTCTCTGTCAGATATTTGGTGTTGGGATATAGCTACTGCCTTCCCCACACTCTTCCTCAGCACTTTAACTGCTTTTTATAGACCGTAAAACATGGGAGCAGATTAGGCCTTTCGGCCCTTTGAATATGTCCTGTCATCCCATCAGGGATGATTTATTATCCCTCTCAACCCCATTCTCCTACCTTCTCTCTGTAACCTTTGAGTCCCTGATTAATCAAGAACCTATCAACCTCCACTTTAAGTACACCCAATGACTTGGCCTCCACAGTTGTCCGTAGCAGAGAATTCCACCCACTGACCACTCTCTTGCTGAAGAAATTCCTTCCCAAATCTGTCCTAAATGGACATCCCTCTATTCTGATGCTGTGTGTGCCCTCTGGTCCTAAAGTCCCCCACTATGAAGAACATCCTCTCCACATCCACTCTATTTACATCTTTCAATATTCAATAGATTTCAAAGGGACTCCCCATCATTCTTCTGAACTCTAGCGAGTTCAGGCCCAGAGCCATCAAACACAACTCATATGTTAACCCTTTCATTCCCAGAATAATTCTCATGAACCTCCTCTAGGTCCTTTTCTTTCTGTCTGTTTTATTGCCCAGACATAGTCTCCAATTTATTTATTAATTTGTTTAGAGATACAGCATGGTAACAGGCTTCTCTACTCAGGGTGCCCGACTACACCCACGTGATTAGTTAACTTACAAACCGTACACCTGTGGAATGTGGGAGGAAACCAGAGCACCTGAGGGAGACCCTTGCGGTTCATGGGGAGAGCATACAAACTCTTTAAAGACAGAAGCGGGAATTGAACCTGGTTCGCTAGCACTGTACTAATGTTAGTACAGCGCTAACGTTGTTCCCATGCGGTTCATGGGGAGAACATACAAACTCTTTAAGGACAGTAGTGAGAGTTGAATCTGGTTCGCTAGCCCTGCACTAACGTTAAGCTACCCACTTTGTTAGTGTACTGCCCACTGACCGGTATGCCTTTGGAATGCGGGAGGAAACTGGATCACCCAGAGGGAACCCGTGTGGTCAATGGGAGGATGTACAAACTCCTTACAGACACCAAACCTTTAATAGATGATCTAAGCATCAGACCCCAGCAGACTCACCCGAGTCTGACCATGGTGAATGCTCTCTTTCTCCTTCACCTCCTTCTTGCCATCCCACTACAACGGCCACCAATACAAGCTCACCACAGTCCTCTGTCCTGAGACAATTCTTCACAGGATGATCAGCCTCGTGGTTTCCACAGACTTGTGTCTTTCACTACATGACTTCATACCTCTTCTAGACAAAAATCCTTCCTCTCCCAGAGATGAAATATTTGGAGCTTCTGTTGGTGTCTGTAGCTCCGGGTTTTTATGGGATGGAGCTGCCAGCCCTATGTCTGACTCTCCTCCTTTCACAGCCGAGCTTGGGATCATCATTGGCAGAGCTGCATGTTTTCCTTCAGTATTAAACAAAGGCCGTGCCTGAGAGCTCTCTGTGCCAAGTAGCTCAGTCTGCACCTTTCCCATGCTGGGTCAAATAAGACCAGAGTCTATCAACTGCCCAAAGTCTAAAGTTCAAATCAAAATTTATTATCAGAGTACATTCATGTCACAACATACAACCCTGAGATTCTTTCTCCTGTGGGCAGACTCAGCAAATCTATAGAGCAGTAACTAAACAGGATCAGTGAGCAAAAAACTGTGCAGATGTAAGTATAAATAAACATCAATAAAAAACAACAGCATGAAATAACAAGATACAGAGTCCTTAAAGTGATATCATTGGTTGTGGGAACATCTCAATGGGTGAGTGAGTCATCCTCTTTTGTTCTGATGTTTGAGAGGTCGTAGCTGTTCTTGAACCTGGTGGTGTGAGTCCTGGGGCACTTGTACCTTCTACCTGATGCCAGCAATGAGAAAACAGCATGACTTAGATGGTGAGGATCCTAAACAATGGATACTGCTTTCCTATGACAGCATTTCAAGTAGGTGTACTCAATAGTTGAGAGGGCTTTACCCGTGATGTACTGGACTAAACCCACTACCTTTTGTAGGATTTTCTGCTCAAGAGCACTGGTGTTTCCAATACCAGGCTGTAATGCAGTCAGTCAGCACATTTTCCGCTACACATCTATAGAAGTTGGTCGAGGTTTTTGATGACAGGTTGAATATCCACAAACTCTGAAGGAAATATAGGCACTGTTGTGCTTTCTTTGCTGAAAGATGGATCTTGGACAGTTCCTCTAAGATAGTGACACTCAGGAATTTGCATATATGACTATATGATATATATGTACAATATCTGAAAGAATTGAAAATACACTTAGACTAAGACGTTAACTGTCCTGTGCTGTCACAAATACATGAAATACATCTTATAGAAATGTTTGTTTGATGATGAACTTCAATAAAAAATAAATTACAAAAAATAAAATTACTTATCCTCTCCACTGCTGATCCTCTGATGTGTACTGGCTCATGGACCTCTGGTTTCCGTCTCCTGAAGTCTACAATCAGTTCCTTGGTCTTATTGACACCAAGTGAGAGGTTGTTGTCATTACACTACTCAGCCAAATTTTCAATCTCCCTCCTGTATTCTGATTCATCACCACCACCCCCCTTTGATACAACAGAGGTATCATCAGAAAACTTGTATATGATGTTGGATCTGTACTTAGCCACACAGTCATGGGTGTAAAGCGAGTAGAGCAGGGGGCTACGCACACAGTTCTGTGGTGCACCTGGACTGATGAAGATTGTAGAGGACGCAAACAACAGGAATTCTGCAGGTGCTGGAAATTCAAGCAACACACATAAAAGTTGCTGGTGAACGCAGCAGGCCAGGCAGCATCTCTAGGAAGAGGTGCAGACGACGTTTCAGGCCGAGACCCTTCGTCAGATTGTAGAGGAGATGTTTTTGCCAATCCAAACTGATTGGGGTCTGCAAGTCAGGAAATCCAGGATCCAATTGCACAAGGGCGTATTGAGGCCCAGGACTTGGAGCTTATTGATTAGTTTTGAGGGGATGGTGGTATTAAATGCTGAGCTGTAATCAATAAAAAGCATCCTGATGTATGCACCTTTGCTATTGTGATATTCCAGGGTTGTTTGAAGAGCCAGTGAGGTGATATCTACTGTGGACCTGTTTCTCCAGCAGGAAAATTGGAGCCGATTTGAGTATACACTGAGAGAAGAGCTGATATGTTTCAACAACAGCCTCTTAAAACACTTTATCACTGTGGATGTGAGTGCCACTGGGCAATAGTCATTGAGGCTGGTCACCAGGCTCATCTTGGGCACCGGTATGATTGAAGCCTGTTTGAAGCAGACGGGTACCACACAGTGGGAGCAAGAGATTGAAAATATCCATGAACACACAAGCCAGTTGGTCAACACAGGTCTTCCGTATTTGGCCAGGTACTCCATCCAAAGCAGATGTTTTCCTTGAAGAGAGCCCGCGTATCATCTTCAGATACTGAGGGTAAAACATCATCAGGAGACGTGGGAGTGCCTGATGCTTCCTCCCTGTTCTGGTGGTCAAAGCAAGCATAGAAGGCACTGAGCTCATCTGGAAACGAAGCTCTGCTGTACCCCATGTTGCTAGATTTAACCTTGTAGGTGGTTATGGCATTCAAACCCTGACACAGCTGTCGAGCATCCCTCATTGACTCCAGTCTAGTCTGGATGTCCACTTCTCCCTTGAGATGGCTTTCCTGAGATCATACCTGCACCTCTTGTAGCATTCTTGATTTTCAGACTTGAATGCCTCTGATCTGGCCCTCAGTAAATTCTGGATTTCATGATTCATCCAGGGATTCTGATTAGGATAGACCCTGAATGATTTCATGGGGACACAATCATCCACAGCTTTTTTAATAAAGTCTGTTACGACCCTGGTGTAGTCATTTAGATCCTCAGATGAGTGCTCGAACACAGCTCAGTCCACTGACCCAAGGCAATCCTGTATCTGTTCCTCAGAGCCCTGTGACCGTCTCTTGGTTGTCTTGATCTCTGGAGCTTTGCTCTTTAGGTGCTGTCCGTATACAGGCAGTAGAGCACAGCCAGATGATCCAACTTGCCAAAATGCAGTCTCAGGAAGGAACAGGCATTCCTTATCGTAGTGTAGCAGAGGTCTGGTGTGTTGGGACCTCTGATGCAACCAGTTACATGCTGGTGATAATTGGGCAAGGTTTTCTTCAAACAGACCTGGTTAAAGTCACCAACTATAAATTGAAATGCATCAGGACGGGCTGTTCCTTGTCTGCAGATGACAAAGTGCAGTGTCGCAAGTGCTTGGTTATAGTCGGCCGCTGGTGGTATATAAATTGTGGTCAGAGCTCCCAAGGCAAATAGAATGATCTACATTTTATCATTAGGTGTTCCAAGTCAGGGACAAGAGATCGACTAAACCCCAATGTCCAAACACCAAAGAGAATTGACCAAAAAGCAGACACCGCCACCTTTCTCCTGACCAGAGTTCGTAATTCAATCCATTCTGAAAATCGTAAAGCCTTTGGGTCTGACCACTGTGTCCGATGTGTCTACTGATGGCCAAGTCTCGGTGCAGTAAACAATTAAGAACTGCCTCATCAGCCCCCTGATACAGCAGCCTCCTCCAGTGACTGCACATTCGCCAAAAAGATGCTGGGTGGAGGAGGCCTCATCCCTCTACGCTTCAGCCTGTTTGAGTTCTTCCTCTCCTGCCGTGTTTTCGGCCATGGGGATGACCCGTAAAGGTGCCGTGCTCAACTGCTCCACAGGAGCTCCTGCTGTGGCTTCTGCTCCATATTCAAGCATCGAGCGTGAGATCCGAAGATCACTGATGTACTTTCGTAGTCTGTTGTTAAGAGGAAATTTACATGCTGCAGATTGCAGTGAAAGTAATTCAAAAGAAGTATACTTAAAGAGGAAAACTGGAACAATTTTCTACAGCCTGCAGAGAGTTGCAGATGTATGCTGGCACCATCTTAATCTGGGTCATCGTCCGCAGCTGAATCTTAACCTCAAAAGATAAAGTGCTTCGGGGTCAGGATCACAAAATGGGCAGCACTGTAACATAGCGGTTAGTGTAACATTACGTTAGCGCCAGAGGCAGGGGTTCAATTCCCACCGCCGTCTGTTCGAAGTGTGTAAATTCTCCCAGTGACTGCATGGGTTTCCTCCGGGTGCTCCGATTTCCTCCCACATTCCAAAGACGTACCGATAGGTTAATCAGTCACGTGAGTGTAATTGGGTGGCGTGGGCTCGTTGAGCTGGAAGGGTCTGTTACTGTGCTGTATTTCTAAAGAAAACTTCAATAATTTATGCATATCTTATGTTTAATTTATGTCCCGTATGCAATGGTCCTTCCTGTCAGTGATGCTGTTGCAAACAGGTTTTCATCTCATCATACTTGTGCACATTGGCACCACGCTAGCCTGGCGGTTACCATGACAGCTTGGAGCAATCCAAAGTTTGGCTTTCAATTTCAGCACCGTCTGTAAAGGGTCCCTGTACGTCCTCCCCACGTAATGTGTGAGATTTCTCCCAGTGCTCCAGTTTTTTTCCACAGTCCAAAGACGTACCGGGTAAGTTAAGTGGTCATTGTAAATTGTCCAGTGATTAGGTTACGGTTCAGTGGGTTTGTTGGGGATTCCTGGGGCTGTGTGGCTCGAAGGGCCAGTCGGCCCTGCTCCGCAGAGCATCGTTAAATTAAATAAATAACAGTAAACTAGACTTGAGTTGACTTGAAATCAAGTTCTCCGCATTAACCAGAATATCTCTGTGACACCAATGGTTCAGTGTAATGCAGCACACATCCTCAGGAAGCAACCTCTGTCCTTTAACCTCTGCTGGTAATGTTACACATCTCAGAACTGAGATATAAACATGCTGAATTATTCCTGTCCCTCTGTTTTACAGAAGACCATAAGACAAAGGAGCAGAATTAGGCCTTTCGGCTCATTGAGTCTGCTTCGCCCTTTCATTGTGGCTGAATTATTAACCCCCTCCATATCATTCTCCTGCCCTAAACTTTGACACCCTGACTAATCTTGAACCTATCAGCATCCACTGAAAATATACTCGATGACTTGATCTCCACAGCCATCTGTGGCAATGAATTCCATAAGCTCACCACCTCCGGTTAAAGGAATTCCATCTCATCTCTGTCCTTAATAGACATACCTCTATTCTGAAGCTGTGCCTTTTTGTCCTACACTCCTCTACTACAGGAAACATCCTCTCCACATTCACTCCATCCAGATCTTTCAAATTTTCAGAGGGTTTCTATGAGATCCCCCCTCATTCTTCTAAACTCCAGGAGACATTAAAGGCACCTTGTATATTAATCCTTTCATTCCCAGAATCATTCTTGTGAACCTCTTCTGGACTCTCTCCGATGTCAGCACATCTTTTTTTAGATTAGGGACCCAAAACTGCTCACAATACTACAAGTGCAGTCTGACCAATGCCTTATAAAGTCTCAGCATTACACCCTTGCGTTTGCATTTTCAAAGTGAATGCTGACATTGCATTTATCTTCCTGATGTTTTGGCTGATAAGCAGCTTACATCCATGTAACCTCCCAACATTTGTATGATGTACAATGAATCAAATTCTAGTACATGATCTCACCTACCTTCTGGAGAGATATAACTAACACTGAAAGAGTACAAAGAGAATTTACAAGAATGTTGCCAGGACTCGAGGACCTGAGTTATTGGGAAAGATTGAATAGATTAGGACTTAAACACAAGAAATGCTGGAAATCCGGAGCAATGCACACAAGATGCTGGAGAAACTCAGCAGATCTGGCAACCTCTATGGGGGGGAATAAACAGTCGGCATTTCAAGATGAGATCCTGTTAGTGAGACCTTTCGTGAGCGTGGGAGAATGAGGGGAGATTTGATAGAGGTACAAAATCATAAGGGGTTTAGATAGGGTAAATGGAAGCAGGTGCTTTCCACTGAGGTCAGGTGAGCTTGGACAAAAAGTTAAAAGGTTAAGGCTCAAAGGTGAAATATTTAAGGGAAACCTGAAGGGGAACTTCTTCACACAGAGGGTAGTGTGAGAGTGGATCGAGCTGCCAGGGTGATGGAGAATGCAAGTTCAATTTCATAAGAACATAAGACCATAAGATATAGGATCAGAATTAGGACATTCAGTCCATCAAGTTTGTTCTGCTATTCCATCATGGCTGATTTATTACCCCTCTCAAACGCATTCTCCAGCCTTCTCCCTGTAATCTTTGATGCCCTTATTAACCTCTGCTTTAAATATACCCACTGACTTAGCTTCCACGGGGTATATGAATTCCACAAATTTTGAGGCTGTGCCCTCTGGTTCTAGACTCACCCTCTACAAGAAACATCCCCTCCACATCCATTCAATAGAAAGGAGAGAGAGAGGAAGAGAACGAGAATGAGGATGGGAAAGAGAATATCACCACCACAGATTCTGCCGTTGAGTCTGGGCACCCTTGGGCTGCAGAACGGGGTCGGTATTCATGCTCCTGAGTATGCACGTTCCAGCCAATGAGTGTTTCATTCTGGTTTTATTTAACTCCTTTCCTCTCATCGCAGTCTTGTCGAGACTTGACCAAAAGCACAGCAGCGTCAACACTCCCTGCTTACCATTGTCCTGGTTCCGGAAAAGAATACTAACATTTAGTCTGGCGTTGTTAAGGGGAGATATTTAATTAGTATTTAGCTACAGAGCCGAGCTGCTGTATCAGCGTTAGCTTTAGTTGGACAGTTCTGGTGAACATTGGCCTAACATTTATTGTTTTTTGTTGTTATTTCTGCTCAGTTCCTGTTAAAAGTCAGTGAACTGTTGATCCGCTTCAGTGTCTCTCCCCCTGCACACTGGTGTCCGAGAAAGAGCGAGTGTCGAGGGGGATCTGTGAGACTTCTGGAGTTTGCAAGCAGAGCATCAGAAGGCACAATATCGACTCTGAACTGCAGCCTAATGCAATGCATTGTAGGCAGACTCGGAGCAGTTTATGGGGTGGGATACTGCGGGGAGGGGGGTGGTTGGAGTCTCAGTGAAAGGATGGTCTAATCTGCATTCAGGAAATGTCCCCGGCTGCTTTCTTTATTATGTAAATGTCGATAGCAATGCTTTGTAACTCAGTTTATGCTGGACATTGGTCAACCTCATCCTTTTGTTCCCTGTGGCCTCCAGGGATCTGCTGGTTTTCTGTTGCTTCCATTAAACTGAATGGTCTGTAATTTTCCCTCTGCAGTCGTGCCTCCAGTTACAAGTCACCTGATTGAAATCCTTTTAATGCCCTTGGTATTTGCATGGCCGACTGAGTGCTGCGATTTCTGCACCTTCTTGGGGTTAAGGTCCAAACGGTTACTGTACTGATTGAAGGGAACATTAGGGCTGGCAACTATTTGCCTTTGTGTAGCATTATCACCGGAGATTCTGCAGATGCTGAAAATCCAGAGTAACACACACAAAATGCCGGAGGAACTCCAGCCATTCCCTGTAAGGAGTTTGTGTGTTCTCCCAGTGACCGTCTGGCTTTCCTCCGGCTACTCCAGCTTCCTCCCACGGTCCAAAGGTGTACTGGTTGGTAGGTTAATTGGTCATTGTAAATTGTCCTGTAATTTGGCTAGGATTAAATTGGGAGGTTGCCAGACTACGCGGCTCAAAGAGCCGGAAGAGTCTACTCTGCACTAGATCGAAAACAAAATAAATAAATAAATAAATGCAGCAGATCAAGCACCATATATGAAAATGAATAAACAGTCTACGTTTCTGTCCAACATCCTACATGCAATCCTGATGAAGGGTTTTGGCCCAAAACATCTATTTCCATAGATGTTGCCTGACCTGCTGAGTTCATTCAGTGTTTTGTGTGTGTTGCCTCAGTATTAAATTAGATTAAATTATGAGGACACGCAGTCCTCTTTTATTGTCATTTAATAATGCATGCATTAAGAAGTGATAAAATTTGTTCCTCCAGAATGATATCACAGAAACACAAGACAAACCAAGACTAAAAAAAACTGACAAAAACCACATAATTATAACATATAGTTACAACAGTGCAAACAATACCGTAATTTGATAGAAGAACAGAGCATGGGCACGGTAAAAAAAAAGTCTCAAAGTCTCTCGAAAGTCCCATCATATCACGCAGACGGTTGAAGGAAACTTCCAGCGCCACAAACTTGCCGATGCAGCATCCTGGAAGCACCCCGACCACAGTCCGATTCCGAGTCCGTCTGAAAACTTCGAGCCTCCAACCAGCTCTCTGACACCGAGCACCGAACACCATCTCTGCCGAGCGCTTCGACCCTGGCCCTGGCAACAGGCAAAGCCGAGGATTTGGGGCCTTCCCCTCCGGAGATTCTCGATCGCACAGTAGCAGCGAAGCAGGCATTTCAGAAGTTTCTCCAGATGTTCCTCCGTGCTTCACACAGCTGTCTCCATCAAATCAGGATTGTGCACGGCATCCTAGTTCACAAATACAATATCAATTTGGAGCAGCCGCGCACGCTGCGTCGCATCGCCATCTTCTCCTCCCCCCAGTATAGTACCTTTCGTACAGTAAAATTACCATGAAAGTATCTTTAAAGTAAAACAATCAAACAAAATTCAATCACGAGGGATTCTGCAGGTGCTGGAAATTCAAGCAACACACATCAAGATTGCTGGTGAATGCAGCAGGCCAGGCAGCATCTCTAGGAAGAGGTACATGCTGCCTGGCCTGCTGCGTTCACCAGCAACTTTGATGTCTGTTGCTTGAAACAGAATTCAATAACTGGATTGGAGCGTATGAGTTGTCACAGGAAAGCAACATCCATCATCAGGGACTCCACCACCCAGGCCATACTCTCTTCTTGCTGTTGCCATCAGGAGGAAGGTACAGGAGCCTCAGAACTCACACCACCAGCTTCAGAAACAGTTATTTCCACTCAACCGTCAGGCAAGTGAACCATAGGGAATAACTTCAATCACACCATCACTGAACTGTTCCCACAACCTATGGACTCACTTTCAAGGACTTTTCATCTCAAGTTCTCAATATTAATTCTTCTTTTATTTTTTATGATTATTATTTTTATTTTTTCTCAGCTCAAGCTAGTAAAACCTGAGGTACAGACATGGCCAAGCATGCTCATTTCTCAGTTGTTAGGAAATTTCAGACTATTCTAGTGATGTTCAGTATTATGGGTTTCTGAAGATTTACATAAATATTGCTGTGTAGCCCTAATTGTTTAAGTCTGTTGTGTACTGACTTTGGAATGATATCAGTTGTAGATACAATATTGATATTGGGACAATGTGTACTCTGTTCATGCTCCAAAGTCTTCCACTTTCCTCTTTTAATTCAGCATTTTTCTGGTGTTTTTCACTTATTGATTTCTGTAAGTTATGTGTGTTTAGAATGGCTATATCTATTAAGTAAGTTGTTCGTGCTTGTTTGTCCTGTATTATTATAACCGGATGGTTAATATGAGTTCTCCTATTTATAATAACGGATCAGTTGTAATAACATTTGTGTGAATTTGACTCTAAAACTGGATCAGGCTTGTGTTTATAGTAAGGTATTATATTATATTAAGGTATTTTAAAGCAAGGTTTTGGTGAACGACGTTTGCCACTTGATTGTGCCAATGTAAGTAATCAGACTGAGTTAAACTGCTACAGGATCCAGTAATATGTTGGATTGTTTCTGGTTTCTCTTGGCATTTTCTGCATTTATCATGTTTAATTTGTTAGTCTTTTATTATGTATTCTTGAAATTTTTTCCTGGTCCTGTATTGCTACAAGGAACCCTTCTGGTTCTGGGAAAAGTTCTCCAACTCTGAGTCAAGCATTCAACGCTTCCTTGTCAACATCTTTTGCACACTGGTGCAGTCTTTCATTGATTCTGTTAAGTAATGCTGTTTCGTTTGGCTGTATTCATGGGTGTCCATGTACGGCTGAATGACAACTAAACAAATTATATTGGACTATTATAGTTATTGGATTAATTATGTCCAGAAGAAAATTAATATCAGGGTTGTATATGGTGACTGGTGACGCATATGTACTTTGATAATAAATTTACTTTGAACGATGAGTTAAAGGACAGGTTGGACAAACTGGGGTTGTTTTCTCTGGAGGCTGAGGGGAGACCTGATAGAAGTTTAAAAACTTATAAAAGGTATAGGTAGAGTAGACAGCCAGAGATCATTAAACAATAAGGCAGAGGAGGAGAATTAGGCCATTCAGCCCATCGAATCTGCTCCACCATTCCATCATTTATTATCTCTCTCAATCCCATTCTCCTGTCTTCTCACCATAACCTTTGATGCCCTGATTAATCAGGAGCCTATCAACCTGCACATAGGAGAGTCTCTATCCTACATACGTTAGTTAGTAGGCGGCATATGTTTAATGTAAGACAGGGATTAACTTTAATTGCCACACGTACATCAAAATTTATCACTTTCTAGATATCCTTCTTCCCCTCCCACTAACTTTTTATTCTGATATCTTCCCTCTTCCTTTCCAGTCTTGATGAATGTTCTCAGCCCAAGACGTTAACTGTTTATTCATTTGCATAGATGCTGCCTGACCTGCTGAGTTACTCCAGCATTTTGTGTGTGTTGTTCTGGATTTCCAGCATCTGCAGAATCTCCTGTGTTTATACAATGAAACATACAACAATGAGACAAGGACCTATTCCCTCCCTCCTACCCAGCCACACACTCACACATGGAGAAAGGCCTCTAACACAGGATAGGTTGCCTCCAGGCCTCCCTTGACCCTGTCACTGAGACTTGCAGACATCAAGCCTCCAACCACCAGTCCCTCTAACCCCAGGATAGACCACCTCTAGGCCTCCAATAATCGTGACTTTCAGACTCAGAGGTATCAGCCCTACAACCTCCTGGATCTCTTATTCCAGAATAGGCTGCTTTTGGGCCTCCCTTGGCCCTGGACTTTCAAGGTCAAGGACATTGAGGCTACCTGTTAAAGGACAAATCTTCAGGTTATATAATGTATACATACTTTGACATTAAATGTACTTTGAACTTTGAACTTTGATCTGACCTCCAGCCTCCATTCCCTCTAACCCTAGGATAGGTTGTCTACAGACCTACCCTGGGCCAACCTATAATGCAATAGGTGCATTACTGTTGGATACACCAATTCAAGTGCTCAGGAGCACAAGAGCTTAGAATATTGCAGCACAGTACAGCTCCTTCCACCCATGATATTTTTCTAACCTTCTAATGTGCTCTAAGGTCAATGTAACTATTCCTTCCTACATAGCCCATAACCCTCCATTTTCTATCATTCATGTGCCTCTGTAAAAGTTTCTTATATGTCCCTAATGTATCTGCCCCTACCACCACCCCTGGCTGTGTGTTACATGCACCCACCACTCTCTGTGTAAAAAGGTTGCACAGAAGGTGTAAAGAGTAGTGGACTCTCTCCAGTACACCACAGGCACATCTCTCCCCACCAGCAGTCGTATCTACAGGAGGTGATGCCTCAGGAAAGCAACATCCATCATCAAGGATCCCCTCCATCTGGGCCATGCCATCTTCTCGCATCTACCATCAGGAAGAAGGTACGGGAGCCTCAGGACTCACACCACCAGGGTTCGGAATAGTTATTACCCCTCAACCATCAGCATCTAGAACTAGAGGGAATAACTTCACTCTCCCCAACACTGAATTGTTCCTATAACTTATGAAGTCACTTTCAAGAACTCTTCCTCTCATGTTCTCAACATTTATTGCTTGCTTGCATGTTTATTTATTTATTTATTTATTTTTTATTGTTTGTGTCTTTGGGTTTACTGTGAATGCCCACAAGAAAATTAATCTCAGTGCTGTATATGGTGACATATTTATACTTTAATAATAAATTTACTTTGAACTTTGAATTTTGACTAATAAATATAATCCAATCTCATCTAAACTATTCAGCTCTTGAAGCTACCTGTGACAGCCCTAATCACTCCCTCAGGACAGCAACACCTTCACCACTTTCCTCTAAGTGGGCTTTGTTTATTTTGCTCTTATTGTGTTCTTTCTTGTAAAATGTATGTTTCACGTTTCTTTTCTGAATGCTGTGCAGTGATGCTGCTACAAGTATGTTTTTCATTGCACTTGTGTCGATGAGGGAGGAGGCTATGAAGCACCCACACCAAGACCACCAGACTTAAAAGCAGTTACTTTCCCCAAGCAGTGGTGGTGGCATCCATTAGTCTCGTGAGACCATGGACCTGCGCCTGGATTCCCCAGGGCGCAGGCCTGGGCAAGGTTTTATGGAAGACTGGCAGTTGCCCATACAGCAATTCTCCCCTCTCCACGACACCGATGTTGTTCAAGGGAAGGACAAGGGCCGATACAGCTTGGCAGCAGTGTAGTCACAGTGGTTGCCAGAACGAGGTTGAAGGCAACGTCGGACTGCCTTAGGGACTCCAGCTCTGGATTTGTCCTTAGGGTTTACTCCCGAAGCCTTTCCCATGAGTGGATATGGCTGCAAGGCAGCGGAGGTTTGAAATCGGAGTTTTCCCTCTCTTCAATGGATGGCCTTCCCAGGCCGACAAGCTCCATCTACCCGAAGCACTGGTTTTAAGGCGTCAGGACCCACTTTCGCCCCTTCTCCTGTCAGTAGAAACAGTTCCACTAGGCTTAGAGGCTAAGCCACACGAGAAGGCCAGGAATTGGACTTGGTTGTCAGAGGCTATTTGAGGCACATGCCATGAGGAGCACTTCTTAGGTAGTGGGAGCTTCTACCCACTACCACTCCTCGGCTTGACAACCTTGGAACCAAGCAATAAGGCTGATCAAAACCTCCACCCACTAACCCATCCTCCACACCCCCACCCACCACTACTTTATCTTTTCCTGTCAGTTACCTTATGTACAGACACTACTGTGCCTAGAGTCACTTTATGAACAAGCAATCAATCCGTGTATAATAGCAACACACACAAATGCTGGAGGAATTCAGCAGGCTAGGCAGCATCTATGGAAAAGCGTACAGTCGATGTTTCAGGCTGAGACCAGCTGCCTGCTGATTTTCTCCAGCATGTTGTGTGTGTTGCTCTGGCTTTCCAGGATCTGCAGATTTTCTCGTGTTTGTGAAACTGTGTATGTAAGCCAACTTATGCATTTATAATTATTGTTTATTTTATTATTATTTATTTTTTGTTATTGAGATACAGCGTGGAATATGACTTCTGGTTTTTGAGCCGTGTCACCTGACAACATCTCGATTTAACACTACCCTAATCACAGGACAATTTACAATGACCAATAATCTGCTGCATCATATTTGAAGTGTCACTAGTTGGTTTCTTCCATACCTTACAATATTTAATATTAGTGAATTTTAGTCTTTTATTTATGTGGAATTCTTCTGTAGATTTTATTCTTACCTTCATAAATTATTCTGCGTTATGTGTACTACTGTGCTTTACACCCTGGTTTGAAGAAACTCTGACTTGTTTCTATATACATTTTATGGCTACATTCATTAATATACATGTATATAGTTAAATGACAATAAACTTGACCTGACTTAACCTACCTCGCAGCACATCTTTGGACTGGGAGAGGAAATCAGAGAACCTGCACAAAATCTACTCGGTCACGGGGAGAACATCAAACTTCTTGCAGACAGCAGTGGGAATCGAACCCAGGTCACTATTACTGTAAAGCGTTGTGCTAACCACTACACTATCATGCGATGGGAATTGAACCCGGGCTGCTGGTACTGTAAAACATTGTGCTAACCACTACTCTACTGTGCGATGGAAATTGAACCCGTGTCACTGGTACTGTAAACTGTTGT